>NC_139702.1:35496686-35511686 GCF_964188405.1 Protomyctophum parallelum | reverse complement strand
AGTGGACCCGCAGGGTGAGGCCTGAGCTTTACTTAGCTGCTCGCAGCTGCCGTAGGTGTCTTAAGTATAAATTGGTCTCTGGACCTAGCTATTTATATTGTCCTGGACTCAAATTGATTTCTCTAGCTTTGATTTTGATTATTGTTCTTTTAATGGGTCATTTTTACAATTTATAATGTACAATTCCTTTTCCCATTTGCTTCCTGCTTCCTTGTTATTCCTGTAACTATTCAATCCGAGTGTAATTTGAAAATAGTTTCAAGAATATTTGGTTTCAATCAATTTAGACTTGAGGCCGATTTTAAAAACACCTTCTAAAAAAATAAAACGTAGGTCAGGACCTACGTTTCTTTTTAAACATAACATTTGTATTAAACGAATTATATGTTGCTATTGTTAGCAACAGCTAATGTAACATTAACAGGTAATATAACAGCGTTACAGTGGTTCTTGATGGGTTCAGTTTCATCAGTAACATGATGTAATGAATTGATTTGTCACTGAACGCCTACCTGGTTTTACACTGTATGAGTTGAGTTAGCACAGAAATGACTTGTTGAGCATTTTGTCTCAAGGCTTACGGACCATCGGTGTGATCACCAAGCTGGACTTGATGGATGAGGGGACAGATGCACGAGACATTCTGGAGAACAAACTGCTGCCACTGCGCAGGGGTGAGACACGCACACACACACGCACGCACGCACGCACGCATGCACGCACGCACACACAGACACACACACACACACACACACACACACACACACACACACACACACACACACACACACACACACACACACATACAGTTCACAAAAGCATCACAGGGAATATAACGTATATTTGTTGTAATAGGAAAAGACAAAATATGTTTATTGCTTTAAAGCTTAGTTTGTTTGCAGGACATATGGAGGTTTCTGCCCAACATGGACGATATACTATAATCAATGCAAGCATACATACATCAAAGTGTATGTGAAGTGAATGAGAGCCAGCTGGACCTGAACGATTGCAACCTTTGTTATATAATCGGTTCAGGAATATAAAAGAAGACATATGTATTATGTAACCATGGTAACGATCTGTCAATCAGTCGGATTGTCGGATGTCAATCAGTTACGTGATGTCACAGTTTGTTTTCTAATAACGTTTTTATTGAGACATCTAAACAGCGGCAAGTATCGTTTCTGGCTTGATAGTATCGCGAGATTTGGTTATCAGACTGACAGTCTTGCAGCACAAACATGCTGTACCTCTACCATTACATGTGGCTTTTCCTTAATTTACATTATTTGATTGAACTTTGTGTACTGTGTACTACTGCCCCCTACAGGCTACATAGGAGTGGTGAACCGCAGTCAGAAGGATATTGATGGGAGGAAAGATATCAAAGCTGCTTTGGCTGCAGAGAGGAAGTTCTTCCTGTCGCACCCTGGCTACAGACACATGGCTGAACGTATGGGCACACCTCACCTGCAGAAGACACTCAACCAGGTAAAGGCTGATTTACACCGGGAAGTCACATACCGAAAATAACACAGAAACAATCGTATGAGCTTGTATTGCTATTTTCCTTGCGTGACACAGCATAGAACCAAGTATAAATGTGGCATTCGATGTGCACAATCACACACATATTTATGTCCACATCGTGGCAGATGTAACATGTACACAATCACAATGCTGATATTTGTTTAAATGTCCTCCCTGTATGCAGCAATGGAAATCTCTTTATATAATCTAACATTTGATTAGAGCTGCTGTTGTATGTAACAGACAGAGTCAGAGATAAACAGTCTTTGTAAACTGTACAACATATTTGTATTACAAACAAAAACTAGATGGACAGACGCCAACAAATAATTGAATAAATAACTGTACAATAAATGCCTTCCAAAAAAAGAACACGTAAAATTTGAGTGAAATACCCAGATCAATAATCAAGAATGTAATAGAAGTTGTTTTAATAACTGCCTAATTGTATTGTTTGTCATTACATACTGTCTGTCACACCCAAGTCAGAACCTGATGATTGTAAAAAGAGAATGTATGATGTAAAGACAATGTACATGCATTGTACATGCATTGTAACTTGCTCTGGTAAAGGCCTTGTTCCAAAACACATCAGATTAAAAATGGAAAACCTTTTTCTACAATTTGTTTTCTACTTTAATTATTGTTGTCTAACTCTTGATCTTTCTTCACTTTTTCCCTCCTCAGCAACTGACCAATCACATCCGGGACACATTGCCAGGGTTACGTAACAAGCTACAAAGCCAGATGCTGTCGCTGGAGAAGGAGGTGGAGGAATACAAGAACTATCGCCCTGATGATCCAACACGAAAGACCAAAGCTCTGCTTCAGTCAGTACATACACATTTTAATACTCTATTTGAATGCACACATCAACTACTGTGTAACTGGGAAACAAACACATGTGACAGGGTTAGACAATTCATGGACACCGAAGGGAACATATAGCACCTTCTCAATGGCATAATTTAACTAGGGTTGCTGGGTTATGTAAACCCATATGCAGGATTTCACCGCAAGGGGCCGCACCGACTGGCAAGGATTTGTTTTATGTTTAGCCAGGAAATGACAGAGATTGATTCAGCTTGTTAACACGTTAAATATGGGGAAACACAAAATTAGGAGAAAGGTGCGCTGAGCTCGCACACACACGCACATTGGGCCACACTCGTGGCAGGCCCCTTTGATCTGAAAACCCATGTGGAAAAAGGTCCATTTACGTCACTGCACCTTCTCCTCCACACAGCCAAGCTGCCTTTGACAGTTGAAACAGCAGTATTTGGCAAACTGTTTGGCTTTGTTATTTGTTCAGGCCATTCATGGCAAGTTTCATTTTAGAGACATGTAAGAAATAATGAAAAAGTCACCTCACTCTTGCCACTATGAGTGCGACCCATCACATTTATAAATGTTTATATACACGTTCCAATCCATTTCCCCCCGTGTTAACATGGTACAGGATGGTGCAGCAGTTCGGCGTGGACTTTGAGAAGTGCATTGAGGGATCTGGAGATCAGGTGGACACCTCCAACTTGTCTGGTGGAGCCAAGATCAACCGCATTTTTCATGAGCGCTTCCCCTTCGAACTCGTCAAGGTAAAATGTAGCATGCTTTTTTTTTTTAACTATGAGGTCTTAACATTTAACACATACTGCATGTTCCAAACTTTGCATAATATAATATATGTTATTGTAATTTGTGCATTTAATTTATCTGGTGATATTGTTTTCGATATGAAATAACTTGTAACCCAAATAGGTTGTGTGTAGCATAAGGAAATAGTTTGTCAACATTTTGAAATTGTGTGTGTGTGTGTGTGTGTGTGTGTGTGTGTGTGTGTGTGTGTGTGTGTGTGTGTGTGTGTGCGTGCGTGCGTGCGTGCGTGCGTGCGTGCGTGCGTGCGTGCGTGCGTGCATGTGTGTGCGCGCGCTTGTGTGTGCATGCTTGTGTCAGATGGAGTTTGATGAAAAAGAACTGAGGAAAGAGATCAGCTACGCCATCAAGAACATCCATGGAGTCAGGCAAGTTGACAGAAAAACACCCCATTCCTTTTATACACTGGCTCTCGTCATCTTTGTGTCTGCCAGTCTGTCTGTGTCTGTGAGCTTGTTTGTGTAGCTGTCTACCACTGCAAGGTGATACAGGCCGAAATTGCTCTGTGCTCATCTTGTCTGGCTATTTCTCCATGTTTTTCACATTTCCTGAACTGCCCTCAATTTCCACTTATCCCATTTCCATGTCTGTTTGCCTTTGTCTCTTTGTCTCCGTTTTTCTCTGTCTTTCCATGTATCTGTGTATCTGTCTGTCTGTCTGTCTGTCTGTCTGTCTGTCTGTCTGTCTGTCTGTCTGTCTGTCTGTCTGTCTGTCTGTCTGTCTGTCTGTCTGTCTGTCTGTCTGTCTGTCTGTCTGTCTGTCTGTCTGTCTGTCTGTCTGTCTGTCTGTCTGTCTGTCTGTCTGTCTGTCTGTCTGTCTGTCTGTCTGTCTCTCTTGGTCTGTATCATTGCCTGTTCATTCCGTCCTTGCTGTCCTGTACTTTTGAATAGCCTTGCCTCTCCATCTGTGTGCCTCTCTCCTCTCGTGCATCTGTCCCTCCCGCTCCATGCGTCCATCAGTCTGTGTGTCCGTCCGCCTGTCATTACGTCCTTTAGGACAGGCCTGTGTGTGCATCCCAGACCCGGTCCTTCTCCATGTCTCCATCTGTCCGTGTGTCTGTCGTTGCGTCCTTCAGGACAGGCCTGTTCACTCCAGACCTGGCGTTTGAAGCCATAGTGAAAAAGCAGATCATTAAGCTGAAAGAGCCCTGTGTGAAATGCATCGACCTGGTCATCCAGGAGCTCATCAACACAGTCAGACAGTGCACCAATAAGGTATTACGGCATGGTCAACCGCCCCTTGCCTGCCCGGCTGCCACCACCAAACCTTAGAGCAGTGATTCTCAAACGTTTTAAGTTCAAGGACTCCCAGTTTGGTCTGACCCCATAACTCTGACTGTACATGGAACCAAGTGGAACAGGTCCATTTGGTTCCATTTGTACACTCTCTTCAGAGTTACATACACATAAGGGTCTATTTGGTTCCTAACTATCAATCATTTAGCTGGGGACCTCCTGGAACCCCCCAAGGACCCCTGGGGGTCCCCAGACCCCACTTTGAGAACCATTGCCTTAGAGCTGCCACATTGATGCCCACCAGTTAAGATGGAGAACCTAGTTTGTTCCACTCTGTTCTCTACTGTTAGGCATCGTTACGGCAAAACCCTCGGTATGAATAAGTGTACAAATAGACCCACATGGACAGGTCCATTGTGGCTCTGGCTGCATCTCAGTGCATTGGTGTGGTGTTTCTGTTGGGGTGTTTAGTGTAAAAACACATGGGCTACTTTCTCCTCCTTTTTAGCTAAGCTACAGGTCGCCACTGTGAGAAGTGGAAGCATGCACGATTGCACGTCCACAAACGCATGCGCGCATGCACGTGCACATTGTGTAATTATGTTTGGGTGGTATATTTATTTTAAGCAGTTCCTGGCTTCTAAGGGTTTGGGGAAATCTTCAACTTGTCCTTGTTTAGAAGAAATTTTGTAGAAATAACTTGACCTAAATTATGCCAGTCTGTTTTTGCTATTCTCATTCTTGACTTTAAACTTTGTATCATTCTCTCCCTTTTCAAACCGTTCCAACCGGTTCTGGCTTCCCATTTTTCCATTCCTCGCCTGTACTCTTCACCGTGACGTTCTCCCTCACCTTCCATTAAAACTCAAACTCCCATGATGCCTCACCACAGGACAGGCCTGTTCACTCCAGACCTGGCGTTTGAAGCCATAGTGAAAAAGCAGATCATTAAGCTGAAAGACCCCTGTCTGAAATGTGTTGACCTGGTCGTCTGTGAGCTTGCCGCACTGATCAGGAAGTGCTCTGAAAAGGTAAACTGGTACAACAGAGTAATAGAAAACATAGGTCGGGTGTAAGAGGAGGGACAGAAGCCAGAACAAAGGGAATGCACTCAATGCAGACCATAGCAAAGCATTGATAAATGAAAAGGGAAGAGTCATAGAAAGCAAGTTGAAACAAGCATCAAAGACAAATGGAAGATATCTATGTCTGCCATCTAGTCACCTCTATCCCTGGGCAAGGTTATTATAGTTTAGCATTTTTCATTACCTTTATTTCTATTTTGTTTTTGTTTTTATTTATTTATTATTTTTAAAGTGGGGGTTCTAGTTTATATTAGTTTTTATTGTGTGGAAAAACGCTTAGTTTTAGTTGAGGTTTTAATAGTTTTAGTGTTCATTTTAGTTTTCTATTGTAATATGGGGTATAGCCAGGGCAACTGGATACTGCCTACAACTAAGGACATTTACTAAGGACCTCTATGACTTTGGTTAATTTTAGTTCATTTGTAAACACAAAATACAGTTTCAGTTAGTTATGGTTTTTTGAAAGCCTTGCTTTTATTTTGATCTCAGAAAACTATAACTACAGTATAATAACCCTGGGTTGTTTGTTTGAAAGGCTTAATTCACCCTCACTTGCTATCCATCTCACTGCAGCTGAGTGGATGACTGTCCTTGTGTTGGTGTTGAACTGACCTATCCAGAAGGCTTCATCCCCCTTTGATTGTGCACCCCCACCCCATGATGTTCCTACCAACCCCTCACACCCTGCCTCACTTATCCAATGAGATCTCCTTACTCACAAAAATAATAATTAAAATGGTTCTTAGATATGTCACTACACGGTGGCACAGTCGGTAGTGCTGTCGCCTCACAGCTAGAAGGTCCTGCATGGGTTCGATTCCTGGTGTTCCCTCCTCTGCGTCATCAGAAAGGGTCTTTCTGTGTGGAGTTTGCATGTTCTCCCCGTGTCCCCTAGAGTAGATACCCTCACAAAAACATGCAGTAATCCTGGTCTCTAAACTACCTCCCCCTGGCCAGCCGGGGCGCCTGATGGAGGGGAAAGGAACTGGTCGGAATAACGTGTTCATTCCACGCGCTACGTCCGGCCGGAGAAACTCTCCCCTATCAGGTGAAAAGAAGCAGCTTGGACTCCTCGTGCATAGGAGGAACATTGAGGTCAGTCAGCGCCCCCCACCCCACCCCTTCCCCCCCAGGTTGACAGATGAAGTGTAGCGCCCAGGATTACATTAGATATTTCACACTGGGTGAAAAAATGGGTTACAAAATCGTGGGATAAAAAAAAAAGCAAAAAAGAAATGTCACTACCACAAGAGTATGATGGCTGTCTTTCACCCTGTGTTGACAAGGAGGAAAGGTCTTTTGTGTGTCTCTGACACTACTTTTTCATATACCTGTGTTAATGGCCATGAAAACACACCAAATAACCATCCACACCTACTTTAACCAATCTTCACCTCTTCATATGACTGATCAACAAACTTATCTTCATTTTCTGGACTCAAACTTTTTTCAACGCACCTTATTACATTTTTCCCGAAGTCCACTATCAGCTTGAAATAATCAAACAGCTGTCATGTTTGTATAGCTTAACCACTTAAGCCTTATTTAAAATAAATTGTAAAAATTGCTGCTCTGCAGTACGTTGTGAACTTTTCACCACTTCTGAGACTTTTCTGTGTTATTATTAATTGACAGATTTCACATATGCCCAAACTAAATATCGCCATCAGGGTGAAAGTGATTTAAATAATAAATGTACGTATTTGAAATGATGAAATCTACGGCTGTGGTTAGATCTCAGTTCTAGCCTTGCGTAGCCAGACGAACCTCCCTTTGCAATGCAAATTGCCCCAGGCAGATTCGCAGTGATATTATCAGGCTACTCAAGGCTATCTCAGTTCAGCATTACAGAATATGACGCTCCCCACTTCAAGCTAATAGTGGAATACTTCAATCTCCAATCCCTGATGCTTGCCTGGCTGCACAAAAGAATGACCTGCATGTTTTTGTGTTAATATTTACAGTCACTGGGTGTGTTCTTAGTAGTGTTTTGGTGCAACAATGTAGGCATGCATGATACACCATGTAGTGTCAGTACCTGCAGCTGTGTGTGTGTGTGTGTGTGTGTGTGTGTGTGTGTACCGCAGGTGAACGCATACCCTCGACTGAGAGAGGAGATCGAGAGAATTGTCACTGCTTACGTCAGAGAGAGAGACGGCAAGACCAAAGACCAGGTGTGTGTGTGCGTGCGTGCATGTGTGCGTGCGTGCGTGTGTGTGCGCACGCACACACACTGCAGGAGATGATTGCAGTTTTGACTGCAATATTGTGCACATTTACATTATTGTCTCCACCAGGCCGAAGGCATGTGGGGAGAGTATGTTTTGCACTCCGTCCGTCCGTGTGTCCGTCCGTGTGTCCGTCCGTCCGTCCGTGTGTCCGTGAGCAGCTAATCTCGGCCACCGTTAACCCGATCGATGCCACATTTTGCACACACACTCCCTGGATGCCAACGATGAACCTCTGCCCCAAACTTTCCAGAACGGCCTGTTATAGCGCCACCAGGAGGCCACCAGTACACCTACAGATTTTGCGTGATTTCCGTGAAATTGTGCACCCACATTCCCACTAGGCCGAGGACGAAATGCCACATGAACAATTTCAACTCAGACTCAAGGTGGCGCTATAACTGGCCGAAAAGTGTTTTTACCTCTAACTGCACGGATCTGTGGATAACTGTGTATGCCAACTCCCTAGAGGCCAAGGAAAAACCTTTGCCTGGAATTTTTCACATCTGCTCTTTATAGCGCCACCAGGAGGCCGACATATGTAAAACACATTTTCTATTATTACTCCTTCAGATTTTATCCAAATTTCACGCAAATCGGTATACACTATCTCCATAGTCATGTGATCAACACGGAGCGGCACCATTTCCCATCTTCCATCCTGATTGGCTAAGATTGCTTCCAAAGCTCACACGATTCGTCCATTTCGAAAAAAGGCCACAAATCACAAACACAGTGTGCAATTTCCGTTAAATTATACACGCACATTTTCACTAGGCCGAGGACGACATGCCACAATTTTTTCCTCAAAATCAGCCTCACGGTGGAGCTATAACAGGCCAATTCCTGTTTTTAGCTATAACTGCATCGATCTGTATACAACTTATGTATGCACACATGGAAAAACATTGTACCTGCATCCCTCCAACACGAACCTCCGGCCCAAATCTTCCTCAACAGCCTGTTATAGCGCCACCATGAGGCCACAACCTGACCTGCCCTGGTGGAGACCTGTGCCGATTGGCACTTTGTCTAGTTACATATATATTGTGTGTGTGTGTGTGTGTGTGTGTGTGTGTGTGTGTGTGTGTGTGTGTGTGTGTGTGTGTGTGTGTGTGTGTGTGTGTGTGTGTGTGTGTGCGCGCAAGTGAGAGAGCTACAGTAGGGAGGCATCTAGTATTTGCATGTATGCCTGCATAATGAACTCATGTTTTGGCTGAGGCAGGTTCTGCTGCTGATTGATGTTGAGCTTTCCTACATCAACACCAACCACGAGGACTTCATTGGTTTTGCCAAGTAAGACACCTTCATCATAGAATTATATTCAATATTACGGAGAACTGTAGAGTGCGTATCTCTGGATTTGATTATGTAGGCAGAGTACAGCTGGTTTTACTATAGCCAGAATGTGAACCCTGACATGTTGAGTACACCAACGTTTTATGTTATAAATGTTTAGTATGGCTCCCCAGCAGAAACTGGCGGATGCTAACTTGCATATGTTGAGCAATTTTCGTAATTGGCATAATATGTGACCATACCATTAACAACCTATAGAAGGCAAAATATTCAAAATGTCATCATGCTTTATGTAGCATGTGACATGTCAAACTAGGGAGTTTTCATGATGCTTAATCCATTCCAAGCATTAGTTTAGCAAAAAATCACTCATTGGTCTTGGTATGTTCTCACCCAGTATAAAAGGGAGGCTGCAGGATGCCGAAGTTCAGTATGGGCTTGGACAACAAGCAGGCAACACCCAGGGAGAGCTGCTAGGGGTCTCTTTTTGGAAGGGTTTATAGCCTAATACAGTTTCTTATGTTCTGGTTTTTTGCTTTCAAGCTAAGTTTCATCTGTCTTTTTGTGAGTTTAGTTGTCAGTGTTTTTTTGTTTGTTAGGCCTTCCACTGTAAATACTGCTGCAGTGGGGAAAAATAAAACTCTAAATGGTATTGCTGGATTCTGTCACTTTTTGGAGCCTTGGCCACTCGGCCAACTTTACAATGTCAGCACAATTGGGCAAGTGGGCATGGCTGTTTTTAGCCCAATGAGTGTTTTTTTGCAAAACTAATGCTTGGAATGGATTCAGCATCATGAAAACCCCCTAGTTTGACATGCTACATAAAGCATGATGAAATTTTGAATATTTTGTCTTCTATAGGCTGTTAATGGTGTAGTCACAGATTATGCCAATTATGGAAATTGCCCAACATATGCAAGTTAGCATCCGGCATTTTCTACATGCTGGGGAACCATACTAAACATTTATAACATAAAACGTTGGTGTACTCAACATGTTCGGGTTCACAATGGGGCTCTATGGGTGGCTACTAGACCAGGTATAAGATAGTCCCTCATTAGAGTACAGCTGGTTTTACTAATAGGTAGTCAGGTATAAGATAGTAAAGTTCTCAACGGGCCCAAAAATTATGGCCCGGCCCAACCCTACCCTAACTGGGTAGGGTCTAAGCAGCACTAAATTGTGGCGCAGCGGCGCCGTGTTTCAGTGTGAAAGTGAGAACAGAGATCAACGGATTTATCGAAATAAAGGATGTATGTAACTCACGTTAGAATAGGCTATTAATGTTCCATAACTTCCATATCCAATCATTCGAATGGATTCCATACAGTGGTGACAGGTGAGTAAACACGAATAGCTGCTCCAGCTTCCTCCCTTAGTTTCCTCTGAAGTGAAGTTGCTTTACGTGTAGCGTTTAAGTTATATATCAACATGGATCGTTTGGTGACGTTGATTAATAATTAATAATTAGGTTAGTTAGTTAACGAGACTCGTATAACGAGCCAGCTGGGTTAACGAAAACCTGACGCTTCTTCAGCTGTGATAATCCGATTGATTTTATAAAATATTTAAGCATATGGCAACTTGGCAAGTTAACTGGTGGTTAGTAGCTCGTTTGGTGCGCAAACCAGAGGGAAACCAGTGGTAGCAATGCAAGCAAGCAAGTCTCACACCGTTCACTGTTCTCTCTACTGTACTGCCTGCGTGCAGTGCACGACTGCGGGGCAGGCTGCATGCTGCTCTGTCCTCGTACACACATGCCGGACGGACATGATCTGTTCTGTCTGTTTCATGGCCGCCTCAGGCTCAATGCCTTTCCAATGGAAGTCACGTGGTTTGACATGTGTGTACGAGGCCTCTGAGTCTGAAATGCCAGTGCGATGCGACCCCCGTCTCCAGTCCTCCTAGCGCATCACCTAGCGCAGCCATCTTCATAATAAATACTATACATGTATACACAATCACATTACACAAATAACAGAATTGCTATTTTTATTATAATAACACTCTTTTAAAAAAAGAAAGAAAAAATAACAAAATCGTGGAAAATCACTGAGGCTCGGCTCGGCCCGACTAATTCGCATATTCTTTTGGGCCCGGTGATTTTTTTTATAAGATAGTCCCTCATTAGAGTACAGCTGGTTTTACTAGATTGCTATTATGAAAACCAGCTGTACTTTGAACCATTGCTCTCTAAACTTACCTTACCCTGGCCAGCCGGGGTGCCTGATGGAGGGGAAAGGAACTGGTCGTTTTTTTTAAGTTTTTTTTTAAGTTAAGTTTTTGTGTGTGTGTGTGTGTGTGTTGTGGTTTTTTTGTGTGTGATACAGCTGCGGCCTCTGGTGTTTTTCTGTACGTTTTCTTTAAGTTTTTTTTAAGTTTCTTTAAAAAACAAAATTGTACGTTTTTCTTTAGTTTCTTCTTTTTAAGTAATTGTTTTTTAAGTTAAGTTTTTTTGTGTGTGTGTGTGTGTGTGTGTGTGTGTGTGTGTGTGTGTGGGTGTGTTTTTTGTGTGTGATACAGCTGCGCCCTCTGGTGGCGGGCGGGTGGTGTTACAGCGTGACACACAGACAGACAGACATGTTCTGCTAGGTCTCATAGTTAGTGCTCATTGCATTCGCAATTAGGCTTGCTAACTCAGTATTCTTGTATTCATTATTTTCATTATTTGTTTGAATATGTTACAAATTATTATTGTTATCTGAGTGCTGTGTACTTGTGCAATGTCCCTCCTGCTCCTGCAGTGCCCAGCAAAGGACTGCTACGAACACCTTAACCAGCAAGAAGAGGGTTATGCCTAATCAGGTATTTGAAACTCCACATATTAAACAGACACAGCCCCACACTATCACCAAAGGACGTTCCTCAGCAATCTTAAGTCTCACTGTAAGCTTCATCAAAAAGGAAAGTTTTTACTCTAGTCTTAAACATACAATAGAAAGGGTGTCTGCCTCACGGACCAAAACTGAGAGAACATTCCACAGTTGAGGAGCCTGATACGTGAATTCTCTTCCTCCTTGATCTACTCTTCTTAGATATTCTAGCCAGGAACCTCAAGAAAACGTACATACTGAGCATGTTCTAGCAGTTATAAGGCACAATGAGCTCTTAAACATAATATGATGGTGTCTGACCATTAAGAGCTTTGTAGATGAGGGAGAGAATACTACATTTGATTCTGTATTTTACCACGAGCCAGTGCAGACAGCAGAGGCCAATGGAGGAGTGATATGACCTCTTTTTATAGTACTTGCCAGTACAGTACATCTGACGCGCAGCAGCGTGTGTGTATAGGCGCCAGGTTGAAAGTAGTTCAGAGAAGACGTTATATGTTTTCCTGAAAGAGGAAAGAGAGTGTATGACATACAGCTTCGACAGCCCAGACTGGCATATGAGGGCAAACTAAAATGTCAGCTTATGTATTTGTCTGTCTCTGTCCTTTCTGTCATCTTGCCCGTCAGTCGGGCAGCTGGATGGATGAAGAGAAGGTGATTTTATGAGAGTGTGTCCTTGGTGTTTTTCGTTGCTCTGTGTTTGGGGTGTGATACTGTATCATGGGCCTTGTTCTATGCTTGATGAGTATGTCTTTGTATATCGCACCACAATATGCACATTTTCAAACACCGTATGGTTGTGCTTCTTCTGAATGTTGAATTTAATTTGCTGACATGTTATTAGAGCCGACACGAAACATTGAATATGTTCAGTGTTGTCAGTCTTGTTTGTGGAGTTTTACATATTTCTATATAAATAGCCGATCTGCAAGTTCACAACCCGTCACAAGCTTGTGTATCTGCTATTTTCACAAAATATCCGCCATACTATATAATGACTTGCCCAAAATAGGGACAGTAGGGTCCAAGTGGTTAAAGTAGGCTACATTAATGATTTTGTGTTGATGTGTCAGACAGTTTAGAAACAGCTGTAAACTGGTGGAGTTTTGTGTTCAGGTGATTCGAAGGGGCTGGCTCACTATCAACATCAGCATCATGAAGGGAGGTTCCAAGGACTACTGGTTTGTCCTGACAGCAGAATCATTCTCCTGGTATAAGGACGAGGAGGTAAGAGTGTGTGTGTGTGTGTGTGTGTGTGTGTGTGTGTGTGTGTGTGTGTGTGTGTGTGTGTGTGTGTGTGTGTGTGTGTGTGTGTGTGTGTGTGTGTGTGTGTGTGTGTGTGTGTGTGTGTGTGTGTGTGTGTGTGTGTGTGTGTGTGTGTGTGCGTGCGTGCGTGCGTGCGTGCGTGGACATGCAAATCCTTTGGCTTTCAAAATTGGACAAAAATGACTTGAATCAAATTATTTGTACACATATGCAAATTACGCATGCATGTGAGCCATGAGGATTCCTACATTGTCCTACTGTACATCAATCATCCTTTCCACAGGAGAAAGAGAAGAAGTACATGCTTCCTCTGGACAACCTGAAGCTCAGAGACATGGAGAAGGGCTTCATGTCCAGCAAGCATGTGTTCGCTATATTCAACACTGAACAGAGGTGTGTATGGAGTTTCCGTGTGCAAACGGGGCACTACAGACAATTCATTGTTCCTGTCCTTTTGTTCATATTTCCTTTTGCCGTGTGTGTGTGTGTGTGTGTGTGTGTGTGTGTGTGTGTGTGTGTGTGTGTGTGTGTGTGTGTGTGCGCGCGTGTGCGTGCGTGTGTTACAGGAATGTTTATAAGGACTTGCGTCAGATTGAACTGGCCTGTGATACCCAGGAAGATGTAGACAGTTGGAAGGCCTCCTTTCTCAGAGCTGGAGTTTATCCTGAAAAAGACCAGGTGCGGACTGCGGAGACGTTCAGACTTCAGACACATGCACACGCGAGAACACACACAAACAAATATGAAAAGAAAACCTCTCCTAGATTATTTGTTTAATCTAAGAATAAATCAATACAATAATCGCTAACAAAATTATAGTTGCAGCCCCAGTAGACTCCCTCATTGATCGACTATATTCACTCAGCGGCCATTTTGTTCATACATCACTCTCTGGGTGGGGAAACCTCACCCTAACTCATAAGAAGACAAAATGACCATGGTGTGAATGTACTCTGTATATGGTTAATAGACCCAAAAAAAACAATACTGACATCTGCTCCATTATGGCTTTCATCTTTCTCATCTGAATGTCCCTCACTCCTCATTGGGTCCTCAATCTAAACCTACGCCTGCCTGCCTCCCATCCCACCACCACCTCCCTCATGCAGGTTGACAGCGAGGAGGTGAATTATCCAGGGCAGGACACGGTGTCCATGGACCCTCAGCTGGAGAGGCAGGTGGAGACCATCCGTAACCTGGTGGACTCCTACATCGGTATCGTCAACAAGTCCATCAGAGACCTCATGCCCAAGACCATCATGCATCTCATGATAAACAGCGTATGTCTCTCTCTCTCTCTCTCTCTCTCTCTCTCTCTCTCTCTCTCTATATATATATATATATATATATATATATATATATATATATATATATATATATCACCGTCTTTACCTATCTCTCTCTATCTCTCACCCTCTTAACTCTCTCTTTCTCTCTCTCTCTCTACCTTCCCTTGTTTCTTATGAGCAACTTGCTAACTTTGTATTAGACTGAGCAACTACATAATTATGTGTGGAAAATTATTATTATTTTATTATTATGTGGTTCACCACCACATTTGGTATGAATTTAGAGAAAATGGCTGCTGTATGTCCATTAGGACCTGCTGTTCTGCATTGTGTACACTAGACATGTACGTGCCCGTCATGCCGGCCTACTTGAGAACGATGCAACTTGGGAACCTTAATAATACCCCTTGTCATAGCACCCGTTTTAACTATCTGTCTGTGTCCCACATGGAGATCTCTATCTGTCTGTCTGCCTGTGTCTGAAGAGTGACTGTGAAAAGTGGACTGGTCAATTGGCAGGTGTGGGCTGGAAATTGCACAGGTGAGGGGATTTAGGCTGATTAGGCCCACTGAATCAC
>NC_139702.1:35486686-35491686 GCF_964188405.1 Protomyctophum parallelum | reverse complement strand
CTAGATCAGATAGTTTTCACTATATTTGAATTATGGCAAGAGTCCCTCCCTAGAAATATTATAGTCAAACGTACAATGTTTCTATTTGAAATGAACCAATACTCAAGTAAATTTACCCAAGTTATTGTCCACCAATGGCTATAGGTCAATTACAGGTGTGACACCACAGCCATTATACTGTCAGGATTCAGGAAGAGCATAGCACATTTATTGCACATACCACATTGTACTAGTAAACTTCTACATTTGTCCTTCTACGTTTGTCTTCAGAGAGTTACATGCATGAGACCAAACTAAGTTGTGAGTATTGTGTGACCTTGTACAATGGCACAGAATTGCAAAATTACCAAGTAAACAAGTTTCTTAACATCTCACAGATATAACCCAAACATACTGTAGATAAAACATTATGTGAACCTAAGAGAAGCACTCTTGTCACTGTTTTTATGTTTTCTTTTTTTAGGTTACCCCCCCTCGCGATTTTCAAATGATTACTTCTAATGTTTAGATTTGACACTGGCACTGAACTTCTCCTTAAACTATTCAACTATTCTAATTAGCAAGTATTATACCCTATTGTATTGTTCAAAATCAGTTTGTTCACAGAAACCATCTAAACCCCCATCTAAGACTGGCTTCTCCAGTTAATGATGCAAATAATGTAATGCCAGCAACAGTGTCAGCACTCGTGTAAACCCCAAGCCTACTGTACATGTCAGCTAAGTGACTGAGATGCCAGAAGGCTGTGTGAAAAACTGTAAAGAATAACAGGACCTGATTGGGCACCCAAGTCGGTGCTTTTTTCATAGATAGCTTTCCCTTCTTCTGTTGTGCAGCACGGCTCAATAAGGGTCTATGTGAAGGCTCTCCTCTTGTCGTCAAACAGCTTGCGAACCGTGTAGACCTATGAAGAGATGAAATTAATTATTGACAGGTCCTCTCCGTTTAACAATAGATAAACTACTTCGCCCTCAGGGCGTCTTACTGGATATTATTTATTTATTCTTTGGCCTGGCGGAGACAATTTCAGTCAAGATACACAATCAATGGGCCACTTGTAGGCCTCAACATGGACAGTAACAGACAATAAAGGAACACACATAATAGGGTTCAGGGTTGCCACTCAGCCAATGATATGAAACAATCAGCCTTACTATACTGTATGTCATAATAACTCAAAACGTTTTCAAACATTTAATCTCTTGAATGCATATATAATTCGTTTTCTATATTTATTTATATTTTTTGCGACCGAAGGTCGCAGATAACTATGAAACCTTGCATTTTTGTCATGTCACGTCACGTCATTGTCACTCAATCTGTCACTGACAATCGTTACTCACAATATTGTGTCCAGGTCTCGTGACATCACTATGAGAGAGGGCGAGAAGCGACCTCGCCCTAAAGGGTCAGGTCGCTTCTCGCCCTCAGGCGTCTTACTGGTATTTTTCCTCTCTGCAAGTTGTCCTTGGTGTGCGTTCATTGTTTTGATGACGTGCGTGTAATATTGATTTACACTTGGACAAATAGGAGATCATGTTCTTCACACAAAGATAAGCACAGTCAGAGGCTGCTTAATTTATTCTACGTTGTAAGGCGGCAGCGCTTTCTAAAAATAGAAATGAGACAGGTTGTGAGAGCTTGTAGATCAGCAATGTTTGGCAAGCAACGCCATCGAATAACAGTGCTTTAATGGACTTGAACCTAATATACTGTAAGTAGGTGAAAGTGTGTCAGATGTCTGACACAGAGCATCTACTTGAAATTGTTGGTTGGATAATTCTAATAATGTATAATTTAAAAAATCCCTCCCCTCAATCCAAAAGGGCCGAATTGCCTAATGAATTTAAATATTAAGCATAGTCTTCAGCCACTAGAGGGAGCAACTTAATATGAAATTCTTGAAAGACAGCCTGTTATAGTTAACCTGACTCCATTATGTTATAGTGCCACCTGTTATAGCGTGGCATTTCGCAAAACACATTTATATTACTCCTACAGATTTTGTCCAAATATCACGCAAATTGGTCTATATTCATGATATCGAGATAGATGTCATATTTTTCATATTCCATCATGACTGGCTAAGATTGGCTTCCAAAGTTCGCAGGAGTTTTGTACAAAATGCCTCAGATCATGAACGCAGCTTCCGATTGCCCCGAAATGTTGTACGCATCATCGCACATTTGTGCCACGCTGCTGTAGTAGTTACCTGCGTGAGTGCCACACAGAGCATGACTATCAGGCTGGCACAGGACCAGAAGGAGACCTTCCAGAGGTTGTCTTCCAGAAGGTTCCGGTCCCGTGCCTCAAAGGCCCTCAACACCGTCTGCATCTGACGGCTGCGCTCCAGTCGACGGTGCACTGAGTCCATGGACTCCTGGGGGAAGGAAATAAATGAGTTTGGGTAAAGCAGGCTTTAAATGAGACGGAGTGAAAATTGACGGTTGACTCTGAATATAATTAGGTGCGCGCGCGCGCACACACACACACACACACACACACACACACACACACACACACACACACACACACACACACACACACACACACACACACACACACACACACACACAGTCACAAAATTAAAGTTAAATATGTATTTTCTCAGCTCTATTAAACGCACGATGTGAGCTGCATTTTGCCAATTATCACACGCAACAGTGACTGGGGCGTACAACGACGCATAACTGGGGCTTTACCCGGATGTCATCTAGCTTGTATTCCAGCATGCTGCCATCAGGCTCCTCCAGCCCAGGCCACTCGTCATCCCCTCCCGCATCTGGTCCCTCTATGATGACCTCAAAGAACACCATCTTCTCTGAGAAGCGACTGAAGCTGTTGTCAAAGCAAATCTGATAATCGCCCTCCTCAGTAGGCTCCACCCTGGAACGACAGGAAAGGCGTTCAGAGATTATTTAACCACTTTAAAAATGAAATCCCTATTTTGGCCATTCAAAAAAGGTCAAAAAAAGCTAAAATAGACATTGTACAGGCTCAGAATGGGTTACATCACACATGTTTGCTTAAAGATTGGCTATTTTTGTCTTACAAATAAACATATGTGTATAAATCTTGCAGCAAACAAGGGCCCAAGGTGCACCTTGCCTAACATTTTGTCTGGCTGTTGGCATCAAACCACTGATTCTTTGGTTACAGGACAGTGTCTCTAGTACCCACTAGGCCACATTGATGTCCAATTTACCGGTATATGAATAATAACAACAATCAAAATTAAAACCAGTCAGAGCTTAAGTAGGACCCACATGTGGACTCCGTCAGAGCGTCGTTGATCAGAGATGAGCAGGATGTCTTGTGGTGAAAGGATTGTGAAGTCGACATCCATACCTGCGCCTGCGATCACCTGGATGTTCAGACACAGAATGAGCAAAAACCTTCATCATTAGGAAAAGAGCATATCTTTGGTCCGACGTCCAAACAGTCCGACACGCAATAGACACCCTACCCCAAACCCTAACCAACCCGCACACGGAAGCCACAGGTGAGTCTTAACCGGCCACGCATGTCGGAGCGAGTCTTGGAGTCTCGGGTGAGTTTTAACCGGCCACGCATGTCGGAGCGAGTCTTGGAGTCTCGGGTGAGTTTTAACCGGCCACGCATGTCGGAGCGAGTCTTGGAGTCTCGGGTGAGTTTTAACCGGCCACGCATGTCGGAGCGAGTCTTGGAGTCTCGGGTGAGTTTTAACCGGCCACGCATGTCGGAGCGAGTCTTGGAGTCTCGGGTGAGTTTTAACCGGCCACGCATGTCGGAGCGAGTCTTGGAGTCTCGGGTGAGTTTTAACCGGCCACGCATGTCGGAGCGAGTCTTGGAGTCTCGGGTGAGTCACGCATGTCGAAGCCACGGGTGAGTCTAAACCGGCCACATATAACCGGCCATGTATGTCGGACTAACGTATGCCCCCGGTGCACTCCACTGGGTGGAAGTGGGCCGGTGCAGCCACTTCCCCTTGGATTTATGAGGCGAATGAATGAGTGTGGCAACAGAGTATTTGGTTTGGAACAGACCCATCTTGTCATAGTGACATTGTCCTGCATCAGATCATGTGTCCCTATCCATTCCAAATCAGGTTCTCCAATAGCCACTTCTGTTTTAGTTTTTAGTATATAATTAAGTAAAAGCCCTTCAGGATGTTTTAGCATTATATCCTGCTGGTATGTTATTTTATCTATGGGTATTTTTATGACATGAACTAGAGGGGCAGTCCTAAATGAATCCTAGTACAGTGGTCAACACAAGTGCAGCCTATCCCATTAAGCAAACAAACGAATAGGTTATTAGGTTAGACAAGAGATTATAGAAACCTAGCTCTGAATTCTGATCCATAGCTCTAATGCCTTTAAGGCATTATAGCTATGGACCAGAGCTATAAACATAAAGGCTTCAAAAGCTAATATTCTTCATTGATATACAGAATGCAACCTTAATTGCTATCACTATAAGCGACTCAGAATGAACGGACATATAGTAGGAGGGGTTTTATTATTGAGCTACATACAGTAGAGATTACAGTACTATGTGCATGGTGTGTCAACAAATAGCGGAAGTCTGTATGCTTGTGGTCGCTAGGCTGCTAGCTATGGATAAACGGGCCATTATAATAATCATCCAATTCTGTTAGCATTTCAACTGTAGGCTGTGGACCTGTGGGATCCGCAGCTGTCTTCACGAGACACACACTTACCTGATATTCGACTTCTATCGAGCCATTCTTCGTTGCCGTTTGATAGAAACATTCTGTGGTTCCGGCTGGCAAGAGGAATGTGAACTCGCTGTCTTGGCTCTGTCCGAAAGCACACACCGATCCTAAACACGACACTGAAATAACTAGTGCAAGCAGCGTGGCTCTGCGCTCCCTGGCTGCACAGTGAAGGTCCATGGTGTAAAATAAATATTCTTTACAGATTATCTAACTTGGAGCATCTCGCTCTCATCCCTCTTCCGCAGCATAACTTTGCAGTGATTTGGTTGGTTGTGACCCG
>NC_139702.1:35426686-35481686 GCF_964188405.1 Protomyctophum parallelum | reverse complement strand
TGCATTAATTGCATACACTATTCAGTGATATATTTTCTGCCTATTTGGGCCGAAACCGAATAGGCCGAAAATGCATATTTAGCCATTTTCTGCCGAATATTTTCTGCGGCCGAATATTCGGTGCATCACTAATAATAATAATAATAAGGGTAATAATAATATATAATAATAATTGATATAGCATTTATTACATATACACCTTTATTAGGAGGGAAAAGGGGGTGGGAGATATTTTATTTTATTTATTTCGGTCCATTTAACAGACGGATACAATACAACAGTACAATGTCAGTGGCTTGAAAAGGTGTAGGCTGAAGATAAGTTTCACTAAAACATAATGTATAACATTCCATATGTTGATCTGACCTCATCAAACCCTGCACACTCAAGACACGCTCCATATATGGCCATTACAGAATTCATTCCATATGTTGATCTGACAACCCCATGCTAAAGCGGCATTGCTCGCCCAGCAGTCTGCCGTCTGCCGTCACCCAGGCGGATGCGTGCACGCAAGGTTGCTTCTCGCCCTCAGGGTGTCTTTCTGGTATTTATTTAATACATTATTTTTGAACATCTTCAAGCTAATAAGTAAAAATCATAGCAAACTCTGGGACAATGTTTCTGAAACAACAAAACATAAGACGTCCTGCACAACGCTCCACAAACATCTTTACTTGAATAGACAGCTGTTCCAACGATAGGATAGAGGATTTGAGATACATGCCACACTGCAAATCAATCATCTGATAGGATGACTTAAATAATTGATTACTTTATTGAATGACTGACTGGTTTGTTGGTTTGTTGACTGATTCACTGTACTACAGAAACAAAGGCCACTCCACCAGAGATCCAATGGAAGCCCTCAGCACACCTGATATGTTAGTGCCCACACACACACACACACACACACACACACACACACACACACACACACACACACACACACACACACACACACACACACACACACACACACACACACACACACACACACACACACACACACACACACTTATATCACTGTAACTTAAAGGAGCATTCAGTGATTTGGGTGATTTGGAAAAAAAACCTGATCCGCCCCGGTAACAAGATGGGGGGACACACGACAGGCCAACAGCACACACACACCAAGGCCCGCCCCCGCTCGGTCATGATTGGCGGAAGGCCCCTCTCTATCCTGATTGGATGAAGGATGGGCCACCTAGCCAAAAACGAAACCTATGTTTTCTTTACCCCCAGGGGTTAACTGGGGACAGGGAGGAACTACTTATATGGTCAGCACACTCTATAGTAGGATAGTAGGGAGGATTATCACAACAAAACAAAAAAAGAAGTGATATTTGAATTAAGTGAAATCACTGAATATACTTAAGTGTTTTTAGTTTTTTCCCGTTAAACAACACACTTTTCTCCTCTTGACCCTGCAGGCTCAGAACATCCTGTGGATAAGAATGGTGTTGTGCAGTGGATACACAACATGAGCGATGCTTTCCAGCATCACATGTCCTACAGCGACAGCCGCTTGTGGATTGAGAGTGAAGGCTACTACTACCTTTACTCCAAGTTGCAGTTAAACTCTGAAGAGAACTGCTCTACTCTTAAACACATGGTCATGAGAGATACCAAGGCCTATGGCAAGCCCTTAGAGCTTATGAAAGCTTTTAGGTGAGTCATTGCGCAATGCTTAAGTTGTTTTAAGGGGGGGGGGTTGGGGTTTTTATGGGTGTTTTCTCAATATTCATATCTTGTCTGTTTCTACTTTCTAGTTCCTACCAATCTATCTGTTTGATAGTAATATTAAAAGAAAATAATCTAACTATGTAAATGTAACAGAGAGGTTGGCTTTTTTGACAGCAAAGGTCATATTAATTAAGTCATATTTATGTCAACAAAGTGTTAGCGAAATGTTACTCAATATTTCGCTGAAAATGTTTAATAGCTTCCGGCTTTATCCACGTTAAACCTGGTGACCCTATTATTATTTTGCTTTGCATTGTGAGCTTGTAAATCTGCTAAGATATTTGGTGTAGATGGGAAAAAGCGGTACATAGCCAACTCAGGCAGGTTCAGTTGACTAAATCTAGAGGGTTTACTTTACATGGTTAAGTGTTTTAACATTTGACAGTGTCTTAACAGGTTCCCCTGTGGGAGCTACAGAGGGGCAAGTATGAAGAATCAGAGAGGTCGCGGTGGCGATGATCTGCTAAGTAGCTTCCTGGGTGGAGTTTTCCACCTGCACTCTGGAGATGCCATCTACGTCAAACTGGAGGCTGGTGTAATGATGCCTCTGGGAACTACAGACACCTTCATGGGGGCCTTTATGATCTAGATTAGCACACTGTTTCGACAGTGCAGTGTCAGGAAAATATTCCACTTTTTATTATTTTTGTTAATCAAAAGATTTTCAAAAAATAAAATAAATATTTTTCTAAAGAATTTCAGAAATGTTCCAAGAAATAGCAAAAGCTCACAATGTGCGCAATGTGCTGTGTTGTGTGTATTGGCTATTTGACTATTTTGGAAATAGGGCTTAATATTAATTTATTTTATATTTTTGTAAGTTTGGGTCTTGAACGGTACCTACGCTTCCTGCAGCTTAATTAGCCTTGCATTTGAAATCATTTATGAAATGCAACAACATTTGGTTGTTTTTCAGTATAAGTATCTGATATTCAGGCTATTTCATCCTTCTTGGTTATTTGTTGCAAATAATGTAAATAAAATCTTTAATAATTTTTTATGAAGAATTGTATGCATGGTGTGGCATGGAATTCCTTGATAATATGAATGTAGTTGCAGAAAATATTATTCCAAATAATGTTTGGCACAGTGGCACTCAACATCAAGTAACGTTTTGGGACACTTCCACAGAGACATGCAGCTCCATCTGTGCTCAGCAACAAAAAGGATCATGTCCTCTTATTGTCCAAGTATTGGTTAATTGTTTTATTGATTTTATTATGCTTACCTCTATCGTTTTAATCTTCATTTTAATGTAGGCTATGGCTCATTTTCATTTAATTATTGAACAGTAGAAAGAACTTACAAACATCAAAATGATTATAATTACTCCTATGCTACTCCTGCCCCCCCCCCCCCCCCCCCCGGCATAGATTGTAGGCCTACTTCAGCGAAACACTGAATTGTGCCTGATGCACAGGTTTGTACGGTGTACGGTTTCCTCTGCCGGCCCGTTGGTGTGTGAATGTGTGAATGATAATGCAGATTGTTGCACCTTCAATAAAGGCACTATAATATTCACCATTTATTCAGTTGTGTACACACTGACCTAACCATGCACTGTAGTAGAGAATGCGACCATACTGAAGTTGTTGTCACAACACAAACAACCTTGGGAGATGCAGTGTGCGGGTGTGTGTGTGTGTGTGGGGGTGCATGGTTGCGTGCAGCAGGATGTGGTTGGTGCTGGAGAGAGGATGTGTGTGTGTGTGTGTGTGTGTGTGTGTGTGTGTGTGTGTGTGTGTGTGTGTGTGTGTGTTTGGGGGGGGGGGGGTGTTATATGGTTTAGAATAGCCATACAGCCATACTATACAGACGTTTGTAGACAGTTTCTGGCTGTGAGATCAGACAGTCCTAAAAAAAGATACAGTAGAAATTAAGAGAAATGGAGTGGTTTTAAAAAGCAATATATAACAGAAAAGGACAGAAACATAAACCAAACAGGTGAATGGACAGGTAACACTGTCTCTGGCAGACAATAAACTTGCCCTCATAGGCATAAAAGACAGGATGCGATTGGTTTCTTGTCTTGACTTGAATGCTGCAGATGAATGTGTGTCATTTGGAGATATGATACTACTACTGTGTGCTGTGCACGATTACCTTCCAGCTTGTGACTGTTATGAGTATGACCCCTTTTTGTGGTCTAGGTGAAAACAAGGGAGTAACACATGATACCTTAAGGAGAATTTCAGACTAGAAGGCTTTCTTACCTTTATTTGTAGTTGTTACGTCCCCACCTAAGAGGTCCAGGTGTTATTTTTTGCAAAAGTGCATTATTGGCTGTTTTCCCGCCTACCATAAGCCCTCAATGGGGGTTGGGTTTTAGTGCTACTTCGCTGATTTTTGAGCGATGGAAATAAGCGAATTAGCACAACAACCCAATGCCCCATTCAATGAAATTAAATTCATTGAGGGCTTATGGTAGGGGTCATAGCCAATAATGCGCTTTTGCACAAAATAACACCTGGACCTCTTTGGTGGGGACCTAATAACTACAAATAAAGGTAAGAAAGCCTTCTGGTCTGAAATTCTCCTTTAAAAGAACACAAACTGCTAAAGAAATGTAGAGGCTACTGTACATGTATTAACAAATGTTAAGGTTACAGAAACCGAACAGAAAACTAAGAATGGAAACAAAAAACGAATCAATTACAATTCAGGTCTCCCTGACTATCAAAAAAACAGGAGAAAAGGGGGATCGAATGAACGGGCAGCACACCCTTTACCATAGCACACAGCCTACATACAGTACACACAGGTATGGCAAATAGCAGAGGATGCGCTTGCGGTGTAGAAGAGTTTCCCCAGGCTTTTATGCTGGCTGTTGGCTGATTAGCAAGGACGACCAGGTTGTCACTCCACCTCCAATCACCATTGGCACTGCAAGGAAACAAGACAAGACTCCCACACATAGCGGCCATACAGATAATACACTGCTACTGCTGGTTTGACTTGACGGTAGCTTACTACACCTATTTAACCCCAGGATATGGATGAATTGTTAAATCAAAATTGTGTATAATGGTCTGTGTGTGTAGAGTGCACATAATAATGAAATACATTATTAAAATGTGAACAGTAACGTGAATTTGTACAGTATCTGATTAGCCCTACATTTGTGTGATGTAGCAAGTGTGTTTGTTTATTGGCCTACATACAGATCTTCCAAGCTGCAAGCAACTCAGTGTGGTTACAGCACATAAAACAGGATGTGATGTGATATGAAGTCAGTTCTCGAAAGGAACAAGTTAGGAACTTTCCCATACCATGTCAACTTATTCCATTTATTAAAAAAATATGTATTTACTTTACTTTACTTTACTTTCTCACAAAAATAATGGGACACAATGAGTTTTAAGGCTGTGAAACCATCTGTTTAATCACTTAATGACCACATTAAATATAGATTTCTTATCAACAATGAATATCCAGTTTGTCCATAGGACTTACATTCTCACAATAGTGAGTACACATAAAAACATATTTTTATATATTATACTTCATTCTCCTGAATCATGTTAAAAAGGTAATACTGTATACTAAGCACAATAATTCAACAATCCAATTCAGTAGAATTGAGATTCTGGAGCTCAGCTTAGTGTGGTTGCCAAGCAACCCCCCAAACATATTATGCTATCCTCCATTTATAAAATGAAGCCAGCTACATTATAACCTGTTGGACCCAATATAGGTCAAATTACATTATTGCACACCTACACCAAAGTAGTGGTATCTACATAAATATACAAAATATATATATAAATACAACATTGCAAATACAAAACTGAATGTTATTAAATAAAATACAAATGGAACATTTAAGAAATGACACAGGTCCAACAGCATTATAAAATCTAAAAAGACTGAAATGCATGTTGAAACCTATGGACTTGGTGAGGCTGTTCTCATCTAGCCATGCCCCCCAACTCAGCGCAGATTAGGCCACTAGGAACATCCCAAGTCCTGTACTAAGTTCAAGTTTCCAGTTTTTCAGTTTGTGTTGGGGCACAATCATCTGCGCCACCAGCTGCGTCCCCCCAGGTAGCCGTGCCACCGTCCAGCATTTCTTGCTCACTGGGGTTGACACTGCACCCTGGGGCAGCTCCACAATGCAGGTGAGTTGACCTTTCCGTTGCTGATCTTCCAGTCTTACAGTGAGGACACCTGCACTGCAGTGCACAGAAGTGCAAGTGAGGTTGAGGTCAAGGTATATGAAGTAGCTGCCGTCCTGCTTGGTCTGCAGTGCATGATGGCTCCTGTCGAAGGAGAACATCCTTCCCACAGAATCTGCTGTGAGCCAGTCCACTGGAGCCCAAGTCATAGTGCCATTATTCAAACGGCCTGCAGGAGGAGACATGCACACTGATTAGATCTGAGGAGAATGGATCATAACTGGAATGGAATTTGAAATGAGCCCAGGGACTGAGAATAGTAGAAAACATAGCCTATTCAAGCAAAGTGTGCCAACACTGGTAGTAAAGTCAGGCTATGTATTTTAGTTCTGAAATTAACACAAGATTACAGATAAGATTGTAAAAATATATATATATATGCCATGAAGTAGGATTAGGATATTATAAAATAATATAACAGTGAAATAATTAAGTAGGCCTATAGTTCCAATCCCATGTGTTCCATTTTGAAAGTCAGACCTGTGTTTCATTTTTAAGGTAATAATTTACGCAATAATTAAGTCATGTTAGACTTACATTGTGTTGGCTCCAGGTATGCAAAGTTCTGCATCTGTTGAGAAAACATAAATAAAAAGGGGGTTAGAATTTAAATATGCGTGCAATGCAAAGCTAAATCATTTTATAGGCTATAGCTATAGCCTACTTAAGTTGTATGCGTCACATGCGTCTATATAATCACCTTGTACCCTGGATCATCGCCAACTTGTGTGCCATGCCCAAACGCCAAGGACGGTCTACCATGGTCGACTTCTGAACGCAGTTCCATCACGACCATCACTCCACCTGCGGTGACAGCTGCCAACACGACAGAGAGGGAAACGACCGACATCACGAGGAAGACGTCCAGGCACCTTGCACGAGGTCGTGCACTTGTTTGTAGAGATTCCACGTCCATTCTCATTCTGGTTTTGGTGTTAATGAGAGGAAAACGCATGCGTCTCGGAGAGGCTCTCCAACAATTAAGATTGTTTTAGATGTAATTAGATGTTGTTTTAAGTCCCCTCAATGCTATAATGCGTTTTCTAGAAGCCACGGCCCTTGCTCTGATCTGAAACGAAGGTCTACTCCTGTTATCAACTGAAATGCCACAATATGCACCATCCTGTCTTTATATCTGGTCAATTTCTGATTGAGAAAAGTCCCGGAAGTCATGGGTTTCCCTACCTCCTCCTCCTCTCATGATGACATGAAATAAACCCGCGTCAGGCGCGTCAGTGACTCTCACTTGCTGCTTAAACTTTCCGTTTAACTTGATGGAAAGCGAGAGGGGGACATGCTCCAAACTTCAAATGTCTCCAAATAATTATAATGGTCTCCACTTTCCTTTCAATCAATTTCAATTTTCAAGCCAGGTTGCAATTTTTCCATTTTTCTATCATGCTTGGGACAATAACATAATTAAAATTAATTTGATGAAAAAAATAAGTGTGTTATTTTTTAATTCAAATGTATATGAAAAAGTAAAATATGTCAGGGTGTTTTTAAATACATTTAAAGCCTTTAAAATGTATTATCAATGTGATACCATGTTAAATGACAGAGAGATGGGCCAATGGGGCCAGTGCCCATGGGGACCCTTGCCTTACCTGCGGGCTGCGGCCAATACAAGGCCCTGGCCATGGCAGACTGTAAATATTGTATAATAAATATTGGGGAGTATTGGGGACTCCCCTCAAAAGCATGTGGGGACCCACCTGGGGGTCCAGACCACCAGGTTCAGAACCACTGCACTATATGATCAAAAGCGTCATGTCATGTGCCTGCAGTATAATGTTAAGATCAATCTAAATTGTTGTGCTTTCTTGTAACATGCATGGCTCATCTTACCCATTATGGCTTGATTTTCCCCCTTCTCACTGCAATTCCTCTATGATTCATTCAGGCTGATGGAACCAGCTATAGTTTACTGAAGTTTTCATAACACAAACAACAACAGTCAACCTTTTCAAGTGCGAAACACCTACGACATTACCTGACAGATCCTAGTGTCATATAGCCACAGGAATTTCCCATGCAGTTTGCCAAGTGTGTGAGTAACATTGTGAGTAACGTCAATGTCATCTCAACATATATTATTTATTTGTGCCAACAACCATTTTTATTTTTATTTTGAGAGGACTGAGAACTAGCTATTATTGCGAACGCAGTGATTGCGAACGCAGTGATTGCGAACGCAGTGAGCCACTTACTATGACAGCAAGGGCTGAATGTCTGTGTGTCCCGCTGTTACACCACCCGCCCGCCACCAGAGGGCGCAGCTGTAGCCCACACACACACACACACACACACACACACACACACACAGGGCGCAGCTGTAGCACACACACACACACACACACACACACACACACACACACACACACACACACACACACACACACACACACACACACACACACACACACACACACACACACACACACACAGTCACACACACACACACACACACACACACACACACACACACACACACACACAACCACACACACACGAGCTGCGTTCGCTTCCCGCGTTTGCGCGTCTTACTTGTAATCTAATAATTAGACTAATAGCTAACTGCCCATTTAATTGTTTATACAGCTATGAATCTGCAACATTGTGTTTATGGATGAGAGTCTGGTTGGCAAATGGCAATTCATTCCACACTTTCAGATATTAAACCTGTCTCAAAAACATTTAAATGAAGGGATTAGTTTGTGTGCCTAATGGTAATACAGATGGGGTGGATAAGGGTGAGGTGGAGAAATTAGGTGATAGTCTATGCTCTGTAAAGTTTTGATTATATAAGCCAAGCATAGTATCCACTATCCAGTGGATTTGTTGCACAATAATATTGACACGGAAGCCATAATTGAATAGAAGCATGATTGCAGTTCATAAGCAGTAAGCACATTCTCTTTCCTAGTGGCTGGGAGTTGTAGTGTGTGTGTGTGTGTGTGTGTGTGTGTGTGTGTGTGTGTGTGTGTGTGTGTGTGTGTGTGTGTGAGTGTGTGTGTGTGTGTGTGTGTGTGTGTGTGTGTGTGTGTGTGTGTGTGTGTGTGTGTGTGTGTGTGTGTGTGTGTGTGTGAGTGTGTGTGTGTGCGCGCGCGTGTGTGTGTTTGTGTGTGCGTGCTAGAGGGAGTATATGATATCACCCTGTTCAGGTATTGCAGCCAATGGGAGCCTGGACATGGACGCACCTGCAGCCAGTAAGGCAATCAACAGAAGCTTTTAAATAGCCGACGCCCAAGCTGCCTAGTGAGTCAGTTTGGACTAATGGAGGAGTGAGGAAGCAGGAATCACTGTTCATGAGGAGGCTGGTATTAGGGATATCTCACAAGCCGACTGAACTCCACAAGGGAGAGCATACAGCACTCTCTCCCACGTCCACCTGAATACATTAGACACTAGCTCTCTCTCTGCTCTGCCCACAGGATTGTGCATAGAAGCCCAAGCCCCTGACAGGAGGAACCCTAAGTTGACGTTTTGCCCCGTTTTCCCCTTTCCCTAACAAGTAAATAAAAGACAATTTAAGTTACATGTTGAATCTGACTCTGAGCCCCTTATTGTGAATCTTGCCTATTCTCCCCTGGGTTGCCACAGTGCGTTATTCTTTAAATAGTTTCCTTAGGGAACAAAAACAACATAACTCAAATGATTACCACGTTTTCATGAAACTTTGAGGAAATGATCAGGCTGCCCTGAAGAGATGATATTCTGGGTTGATAACTCAAGGTCACACAAATGTTACTGGTAACATCAGGCCTAATTTACTGGTGGATTTGTTGCACAATATATTCAACACGGAAGCCAAATTTGTTACCACACACATGGTAACATCAGGCTAATGATCAGGAATCTGTAAGAAAAACTGGGCAGATGAAATGTGGTGGAAATGATCAGTAATAGGCAGTCCCGAAGAGTTGATAAACTTGTGGATTGAAAAGGTGAAACATAAAGGCCACAATCAAGGTTAAGGCCAAAATGACATATCACAAAATGACATGTACATGTCTCAGGATTCAGAATGGCGAGACATAGAACAAGATACATTATTGTCCAGGCAGGGTCTGCACTTCAAGATGAGTATTTTCTAAATATGCATTTCTCTTTTTGCATTGTTGATGTGTACTTGGCTGACTCAGCTCTCAATAGGCTGCATGAATTTAACTGGAATACAAAATACAAATATTTGCTGTATTAGTTGAGCTTTCCTCCCTCCAGGACATATATGCCAACCGGTGCTTGGCCAAGGTTAAGCAGATCATCAAAGACACACAATACCACAACTACAATCTGTTCATGCTGCTACCATCCGGCAGGTGATAAGTAATGCACCATCAAATGCCATATGAACAGACAGTTTCTACAGCCAGGCCTTAAGGCTGCTGAACAGGTGCTGAGCACTGTCGCCATGTCAGTGTCACATGCTCCCATTAAACCGGCAATATCACTTTATGTGTGACTGTGAATGCACTCCATTCACACACATTTTACAAATATTTATGCTGATGCATGAAATCAGCAAATACGTTTTGTTTATAGTTGACATTTTTACATTTCTTTAATACTTTACTATTTAATTGTAGCTCCAATAATTGGGTAGTTTGTACAAAAACCCATATATCACACAATCTTTTACAGATTGTGATGAATCAAGTGAAGCTGAAGTTGAAGTACACGATTAGATCCATAACATTGGCTTCATGTTGGCTCATCAATGGCTCTGGAAAAGCCTAAACAAACTGGTTTGAATAATGCTGATGCAGTTGTTTACAGTAACAGTGGTGTTGGATCATATGAGCTGTGACAGGAAGGAGATCGGTTCAAGATCCTACTGGGATGTCACTGTAGGGCTGAAGGAGTGATAAATATTAAATATGGGACGTGAGATATAAAGTTTGAGGTATTCAGACATTATAGTCAGTGTATTTTGTTCCCTAAATTGCACGCACGCACGCACGCACACACACACACACACACACACACACACACACACACACACACACACACACACACACACACACACACACACACACACACACACACTTCTCATAACCAGCTGGGGTTTCTCTGGTCGTGACTCGTGGCTGACGTAATGGCCAGTTTGACAAAACACACATGTTGCTGGGACTTCGCACAAATTAAGGAACTACTAGCCTCGATACCCAGGCTTTCATTTCGTCTGCGCGAAAGATAAGGAACTACTGACTCTATTCTCAGTTCAGTTTAGAGAACTACAATTGCATACAGGCATGCAGTCACACTCTCAGCTTTCTCTTCTGTTTCATCATCCCCCTACTACCCCCACCCCTCTCCCTCTCTCTCTCTCTCTCTCTCTCTCTCATGCACGCACTTACAAGTTAATTCAATTATTAAACTGAGCAGCAGACATTATGGTTACTTCATCTCTCTCTCTCTCTCTCTCTCTCTCCTCTCTCTTTGAGTCTCGCTCTCCATTCAATTCAAAGGAGCTTTATTGACATGAGAAAACATACATTTACATTGCCAAAGCAAAAGTGGAACAAAACAATCAAGATACAACAATGTATGTACAAATAAATATTGAATATTGTTTGTTTTCTGTCTGGTGGTTTTGCATGTGTTAGTCAAAGAACTAACTGGCTGAGGGGACATCCTTCCAGGGATTCACTGTGTGTGAGTGAGCCAGGCCTTTTTGTGGAGTGTGTCTGGTTCACTTTCCTTTAGGTGGTTATAGAATTTCAATGCTCTCTTTTGGGTTTTGATAATTAGTGGGTATCGTCCTAATTTTGCTCTGCATGTGTTGTTTGGTGTTGTTCCCATTGGATGCGGAAAATGGATTTGAAGAATTCAGCATGCAGAGTCTCAATTTGGTGTTTATCCCGTTTTCTTGTACTTGATCAGAAGTGGGCCCCAGACTTTGCAACCATAGAGGGAAATGGGTTCTCCCTCTCTCTCTCTCTTGCTCTCACAAATCCTGGCTGCACCTTTGCTGCCACCTGCAGTATCACAGATAGCGTACAGTCCGGGTGGTTGAATAGTGGCACTCAGCATGCCTGCAAATACTTAACAAATGGCAGGCTAGTCAGTAGTCAGACTACAAGTCAAGACTTGTCAACGAAAACCCCCAAACAACAGCTTTACGGGAACTTCGGGAAGTTGCATTGAAATCTTACACAATAGAGACAAAATGTGTCTAATAATTGTACTTTTACAGTGCATGGACTAAATGTGACCTGCTGATGTGTCCTTGAATCAAGATAGGCTAATGATTGATCGATTGATTGATTGATTGAAGTATATGTATTAACAGTTTGCAGAATTTCAGTACATTTCAAGCACAACTCAATACAAAAACGACACCATAAAGCATTACACTTGTTTACAATAGGGTCCACCATTTTCAATTCATCAGAACATTTAGAGATGTATGTTATGGCCCTGTGGGTCATAAATAATGTGTATATTCCTGTGTTGCAACTTGCTCTGTCTTTTTCCCTCAGTGTTTGTGTGTTGAGTGAGGAGTGACTGATAGAGGATCAGCTGGGGTGAATGTGGGATGAGTAGTGATTGAGTGAGTGGTTGCCAGCTTGTGTGAGTGGGGCATGAATGTGAGTGGCTAGCTACCAGGTGGACCTTGCTGGTGATTGGTTCCTCTGACCAGGCTCACCTATAAAGCTGCCTGGTGTCTTTACTTCTGATGACTTCCTTCTAGCCAAGTTCTAAGCACCAGCACTTTGTTCAGTTTTTAGCTTGTTCATTTCACTCCTATGCCACATTTTGGTGGCATGGGAGTGAAATTTATTTAGTCCCTTGTTTGTGCCGAATCTGCACATGGTTTGTTGAACTCCCGCTGGTGTTGTGGGTGTGGACTTCTTTGACATACCGGTAAATGAAGTATTTAGACAGACAGCCTACATGGGTATCATATCTTGGTGTAGCGAATCTTGTGGACCATACCCATTGCAAGATGCTGTACTGTCGTTAACCCGGCCTAAGTCATTCCAGCCTGTCAAAGTGGGCAGGGGTGAGGTGGGTTCGGGTAGTGAGGCCAAGTAGCCTGAGCAGTTTGTTTTGGGAAGTCTAGAGCCTTGTTTTAAGGGCATTTGAGGTGCTGTGGTACCAAGAGGTGCATGCATAGTTGAACTGTTACAGTAGTCTTCATGTGTTTTTGTCGACCAGTGAGGAGATCCTGAACATAAATGAGAATAAACTGGGTGTAAGGTGAATCTAAGGAGTGGCATGCCACTGAATAAATCTCCATCATCAATCTCATAAATCACCTTTACATGACAGTGACACATCGCTGATACAGTATGTGACACTTCATCTTCCTATTTCACCAGAGCAGACTGTGTCTATATTGCATCACTGATCAATTAGAACTATAGAGCCATTACGCTTTAGGGCACTTGTCTATTGAAGAGAAGGGGCAGAGAGAGGGGTGGGGCAGGCGCACACGCACTGATACGCATCGCAAATGATCACTCTTTCTGAAAGAGCGCAAGTTTTGCGAAGAGATATGACAATGCAAGCAGCAGGAGAGGCTCTGTACTAAGTTATCCATGAAGAAGGTCCGTTTCGCAACTGCATGCGTTCAGGTCTGGAGTTGTGTCTGTGGTGGGACTCGATCGTCAGTGGGAGACGGATGCGCATATCTTGGTGGTGACACCGTGACAGGCTGGCGTAGGGCAAGTCGGGGCGAGTTTTATGGAGTGGGAGCGATGAAATAAAAAGAGCCAAGAGTCTTTACGGACTTTCATAAGCATCCGATTCTTCAAACCGTCAAGTCGAGTTCCACAAATTAATTCCCGAGCGCTCTAAACTTTTTTTGATACCGACAACTATCTAATATAAACTTTATAGGGTGCGGGTTATAACATTTCAGCATGTTGGATAAGTTTGTTCATCAAAGTGTCAGTGTGTCTGTCACCAACCCGGACTTACAACTCAAACTAGCGGATAACCGGGGCATCATGGCAGTGGGGAAGGACAACTGCACAGGGAAGAAACTCAATGAAGTTACTAGAGCCGTCCTGTCTAAACGAAGACTTCTGGTGGCGTTAGACCTCCTCTGCCTGTTCCTTGGTAAGCAAATATGTAGGCCTAACATCAATTTATTTAATTGCACTGTGATTTTTTTTTAATTTGTAGGCTACAGTTTGCCCCCAGAAGAAGTAAGGCAGTGGTTACTAATGTACGTGTGTCTAAAATATTAAGTATCAATCAGCAATAAACAATATTTATTTTTATTTATGTTTAGGGAAGACCAGATCAGAAACTGTTCATCAGTTCAATCATTTGTCAAGTTTCATTCATTGTTCATGTCTATACCTTTCATCCCATATTTAGTTTGGGATCATTAGTAACATTATAGAGCATTATTATCTGTCAAATGTTACTCTCTGCTAGCATCAATGAGAGAGTTGGAATGTTACACTTTTACTGTCGCTTTATGTATATTATGTCTGGTCTGGATACACACCAGTCCCACATACAGTGAGTGTACAAATACACTCCATGTTACATTGTAATTAATGCAATCATAAAGAGATAGTAATTAGTGGCTAAAGATGGCTCTTTAAGTCAGTCATCAAATGAATTTATGCAGGCCTACTTTTGGCTTTTCAATAGATCCTATGTTAAAGGTATATTCAGTGATTTCACTTAATTCAAATATCACTTATTTTTTTGTTTTGTTGTGATAATCCTCCCTACTATAGAGTGTGCTGACCATATAAGGAGTTCCTCCCTGTCCCCAGTTAACCCCTGGGGGTCAAAAAACCTTAGGTTTCGTTTTTTACTCTCTATCCTGATTGGACGAAAGGCTGGGTCCCACAGCCAAAAACGAAACCTAAGGTTTTTTGAGTGAAATCACTGAATATACCTTTAAAGCCTGATAAAAGACTGTACAATAAAACACCTTGAGGTTGCCAGGTATATGACCAAAGGCCTAATTTCTTCCTTGACCAAGGGGGGATAATCCCCCTTAGACCAGTGGTTGGCTTTAGTGTCCCATTACACCGGGGGAGGCCCGGGTTCGAATGTCTGGTATTATATGACAGTGGGATATAGTTGTTAAGATCTTTGGCTTTAGTGTTTTCCCATGCGGGAGACTGTGGTTCGAATCTCAGGTGTTACATTGGTGCTGTAGGTAGGTTGGGTTTCCCGGTGGGGTGAGGACACACACACACACACACACACACACACACACACACACACACACCACACCACACCACACCACACCACACCACACACACACACTTGCACGCACACACTCTCAAAGACTCACTCACAGACCCCCCAGATGGCTTGGCCCCTTGGGAGCCACAACAACTAAGCCTACTGTAGTTAGTTGAATGGGTATAGGTCAACTAGCATTTCTCTACACACCAATGGCCCTATTTCCGTCAGTGCTTTGCCCCTTATCACATATCTTTTTTTTAAACTATTTTTAATAGTTCAAATAGTCGATCCACGTGTCAATGTAGACTAGTTGAACCATTTCAAAATGTTTTTCAAAGCCGTAAAAGGCTAAGGCACTGACGAAAATAAAGCCACAAATCTCTTCGCCAAAAATATCTGATCTATAAGCTCATAATTATTATTGGTCCAACGTTTCGACCTTTTAGGTCTGGCAGAATGACGATTGTGCCTCTATGCCGGTATTAGTCCCTGATTGGCTAACCTGACCCGAGCGTCGGGTAACGTTTGTACCGCATAGGCAACATGAATGTAACGAAATTGTGAAACGTAGTAGAAAAGTAGTAACACTGACCCATGCACTGGATTAACAACCCATTCTGGGCGGGAACCCTTTTTGGTGTTAGCATTATCTTATGCTTTAGCTATTGAAAAATAGCAGATCTACAAGCTCATAGCGCGCCACCGAGTGGCGCGCTACGAGCTTGTAGGTCTGCTATTTTTGAAAAATCGACTGACATAGAAACATAGCTTTTTCAGAAAACTGTCAGGATGTAGAAGACATTTTTAGAATCTGATCTCAGGTCAAAATGGGTTAAGTATCCATAATTGTATTCTGCTGAGGATACACTGTATTGACTGTAGTAACCTGTTTGTCCACTGCTTTAGAGATTTCCCAGTTTGTTGTTTGGTCACATCAACAATGAGCCCAGACGTCAGTGGCTAAATTCAGCACAAGCGAGGGTCTAAATGAGCTTTGAGAATGTGCACAGAAAGAAAGAAAGTTGCACTTTTGTCGTGCTCGCTCCCTTTCTCTTTCGCACGCACGCGCCGCACGAGCGCACACACACACACACACACACACACACACACACACACACACACACACACACACACACACACACACACACACACACACTGTTCCTCTGTCTCTCTCCCTCCCTCATGTTCCCTCATTCACTCCGCTCACGCGCGCTCTCGAGCGTTCTGTGCCAGCCGCTTCGTGCATTGCTCAGGGAATTCTACAGTTTCCATGACAACCTCAAGTTCTCAGGGTAGAGTGAGGCCGAGGGGAATTGTATTCAGTATAAATAAATACATACACAATCCTTGTGTGCTATTAGTCTATGAGAGAGGGTCACTAATTGACCGTCTCCTCCTCCCATGGGCGCTTTACAGTATGTAATAGGACTCCAGTTATGTAAGATGTAAGAAGCTAAGTAGCTAATTGAACGAGGCTGGAAGGAGAGTCTGCATGAACAACAGGTTGGATGAAGAGACTCCTTCTTTCAGTTTTTCTACTTTCCTCTCGCACATTTACTCTTCTCTCCATCCCACTTGTATACTTGTATTTGCGAGAGTTAAATTAAGGCATTGATGGAGAGATGGAATGAAAAAGAGGGAGGGAGGGAATCAGAGAGTGGGCATAAACACAGCAAACTTGACCCTTAAGCACATACTGTAGGCAGACAATAACTGATTTTCAGCAAGTGACACAGTCATTAAACTAGAAAAAGTGCCCTTCTGGGCACAGGTCTCCACCAGGATAGGAATGTAGGACATTGCAGCTTGCCTTCATCTGGTGGTTGGATAAAAGGGCAACAAAAGTAAATTAGGGAGTTGGCATACAAAGTTATCCACAGATCCGTGCAGTTAGAGGTAAAAACACTTTTCGGCCAGTTATAGCGCCACCTTGAGGCTGAGTTGAAATTGTTCATGTGGCATTTCTTCCTCGGCCTAGTGGGAATGTGCGTGCACAATTTCACGGAAATCACGTGATGTGTTCATGATTTGCAGCATTTTGTTTGAAACTGAGCACTCCTGTGAACTTTGGAAGCCAATCTTAACCAATCAGGATGGAGTCTGAGAAATCTGAAAGACCCGTTTCGTTGAATGGCTCTAGAGAGACTGTGTACCAATGTGCATGATGTTTGGACAAAATCTGTATGTGTACTGTGCAAAAACTTGTTTTGCACAAAGCGGCCTCCTGGTGGCGCTATAACAGGCCGTTCTGGAAAGTTTGGGGCAGAGGTTCATCGTTGGCATCCAGGGAGTGTGTGTGCAAAATTTGGCATCGACCGGGTTAACGGTGGCCGAGATTAGCTGCTCACGGACACACACACGGACGGACACACGGACTGACACACACACGGACGGACGGACGGACGGAGTGCAAAACATACTCTCCCCCCATGCCTTCGGCCTGGTGGAGACAATGAACACTGAGGAGGACCATACTGCATGCAGTGCATAGCCTATGGGCAGGCACCAAACAGAGACAGCCCTGGTCTCCTGCCACAGTCACCATCATTGTTTTTGCAATGGGCAAGTTGAACTGAAGGCACAAACAGCCCCTCTCGCCGTCTCCCCATCAACAGAAACAAACACTCAATACTCATGCACAGTGCAAACCAGGTCCCCGCTTCGCTCCGCCTGCTTTTACAATACTATTCTATTCTCAGTCCCAGTGGATTGCGCCGATGCAGGCTTTGTTCAGCCAGGAAACTGAAACCCCTCTCTCTGCCGATGTTCCTATTGGTTTCTCTGGTCCCAAAGGAACGTCGCCGTGACCCCATAACATTCCTTATGGTTATCTAACTTCTCCAGAGAAAACTAGAGGGTTCCCATTCTCATGTTTTGCAGTTTATATCTCCCCCCCCCCCCCCCACCACCACCCCAGGAACAGGCCTATTTGTGTCTCATGCTGTCTTTCTGTTTGTTTGCTCTTTTTTGTTTGTTTGCTTGTTTTTTTTCTCCTCTCCTCCCAAAGCTTCATTATCTGCAGACATCTATAATCCCGCTGGGAGTGCGCTGATTTGTTACGCGGTTGAATTCTTTCTCTTATTTAACCCATTTTGGTGTTAGCACTATGTTATGTTTTACCGAGTGGCGCGCTACGAGCTTGTAGGTCTGCTATTTTTTAAAAATCGAAGAGCGACTGACATAGAAGACATTTTTTTAGAATCTGATCTCAGGTCAGAATGAAAACTGTCAGGATGTAGAAGACATTTTTAGAATCTGATCTCAGGTCAGAATGGGTTAACTCATCCCTGCCGCCATTTTCCTCACACATGCCTCCACCTTCCTCCTTTTTGGCGCAGCCTCCATTCCATTCTTTGCATGTGAGCTGAAGGCGGTGAGACCGTACAGAAGGGGCTTCATGTGTGGCGACCCCAGCATCACCTACCCATACCTGCACAGAGAGGTCATACCAGATGAACTTCTCATCATTGGAGGCGTTGTCATCACTGGCCTCACTGTGAGTAATATAGAGCTCGTTTATATTGGTTCTAAAAAAACGGTTTCGGATGTTCATGATTGAGCTGCGTTCAGTGCATGGAAGTTAGCCATACGACTAACGTCTTTGCTACTTTCACCTGTGCACCTTTCAGATTGCTCTCGGGGAGTGCTACAGGGTGCGTTTCCGCGGCATCAGCTCCAAGGCCTTTGTGAGGAACCTGTACGTGTCGTGTCTGTACAAGGAGCTGGGCTGCTTCCTGTTTGGCTGCTGCGTGGGCCAGTCGCTGACCAACATGGCCAAGTTGAGCGTGGGCCGCCTGAGACCTCACTTCCTGTCCGTGTGCGGCGTCTCCTACGCTTCCCTCAACTGCACACCTGGAACGTACGTTGCGTCAGTGACGTGCAACACGCCTGACCACCGCCTGGAGGAGGAGGCCAGGTGTGTGTTTGTGCATGTGTGTGTGTGTGTGTGTGTGTGTACACTGTACAGTACACGCATGGTGTACAGGAAACGGTATACTTTACTTTATGTGTGCATGCTGTTTTTCCACCTTGTTCTAAATATGTCTTCTTTTTCAGGAAATCCTTCTTTTCTGGCCACGCCTCTTTTGCGATGTATACCATGCTCTATCTAGCAGTAAGTACAGTCTATCAATCTATCTACAGTACATACAGTATCTATCAATCCATCTGTCTGTCTGTCCATCTGTCTTTCTGACTGCCACTCCATCATTCCCCCCCCCCCCCCCTCCCACACACACACATACTGTACACTCTGGTCGAACACAATGCATTCTCTCCCAAGTCCAATTACTGCGAAAAATGCTGCAGGAGAGAACAGCAACAGGGAGCCATCATCAGTCTAGTGTGAAGCAGAGAGCGAGAGAAAAGAGGTAGAAAGAGAGAGGGTCTGAAAGGAGAACTGGGACAGACAGAGACAGCTTTGTTCTGCTATGGGAGGAGTCTGACCTCCTTGTCACTGCCTCTCTGCTTTGTGTGTGTGTGTGTGTGTGTGTGTGTGTGTGTGTGTGTGTGTGTGTGTGTGTGTGTGTGTGTGTGTGTGTGTGTGTGTGTGTGTGTGTGTGTGTGTGTGTGTGTGTGTGTGTGTGTGTGTGTGTGTGTGTGTGTGTGTGTGTGTGTGTGTGTGTGTCACGCGTGCGTCTGTGTGAATGTGTTCATCATATGTGTATTGTACTATGTGCACATGCACCATGTGCGGGAGTGTATCCATGCTTGATTGCTTGTGCATGCGCATAGCAGGGTTCTTGCCTCCAAGTAGATGTATTTTTCCATGAGTGCTGCTGTCTCTCTCTTATCCTCTTGTCTGTTATTTTATGTGACAGTTTGAGTAAGAAAAGAGAGGTTGGAAACAGAAACCTAATCGCACAATGTAGGCAACTCGGTTGTAAAACTCAACATCACACAGATCAAAATCTAGGCTGTGCATTTTTCACAGCAAGCGACACTGTCATGCAACGAAGTACCCGTGTTAACCTGAACCCCATTTTCATCCTAACTTGTAGCTACAATGGAGATTGGTCAGGAGCTCCGTGTACATCGCTGAAAACTACGCTGCTGTCACAGCAGTGTTATTCATTATTTTGCACATTAAATCAGTAGTTCATCTTTTTCGTGCCAGCAACCCCCAAAATGATATATAATTGGCTATGGCGCTCCATCCATCCATCCATCTTCAACCGCTTATCCGGAGTAGGGTTGTGGGGGCAACAGTTCAGAGCTCCAGACTTACCTCCCCAGAGCAACATTAGCAGCTAGATTGTTCTAATGTTGAATTGCCACTGCTAAAATCTAAAACGACACGGATGCTTTCCAGGGTTTTAACTGGTGAGTTATTTCATTCAAGGAGACACGTGTCCAAAGTAAACCACGGTTTTGTGTTTGTGTGGGCGTAGTTTTACCTGCAGGCGCGGCTGACGTGGCGTGGCGCTCGCTTGCTGCGGCCTGTGCTGCAGTCCTTCCTGGTGCTGCTGGCCGTGTACACGGGCCTCACACGCATCTCCGACTTCAGACACCACCCCTCTGATGTACTGACCGGCTACATACAGGGAGCCCTCACTGCTTACTGGGTGGTCAGTACAGCACCTTCAGTATTGTTGTGTGTGACTGTGCGCGCGCATGTGTGTGTGTGTGTGTGAGAGCGACAGAGCGTGTGTGTGAGCGTGTGTTCGTCAAGGTTTCCGTTAACCAATTAAACCCTGGCGGCTCTATTTTCCGCATGTCCTTACAAGCATAAATACAAATACAGTAAAAATCCCAAAAGAGCAAAAATAGAAGATCTTCAGGCTCACATTGCATCATCACATGTTGTGAGCTTGTAGACGAGCTATTTGAGCTATTTTTGAAATAGAGCTTAAGTGGTTAAAGTCAATGGCTGCCGTGGAGTCGTGTAGCTCACCAGTGTGCCTTGTGTCTCTGTGTTTTTTCCCAGGCTTGCCACATCTCCTCCATGTTTAAGTCCTCCAGTTCTGCTGTCAGTCCTAACCATGCCCTGGACAGCACCCTGTCACCCCACCATACCGTCTGCTAGGTCTCTGCTTCACCACCACTGGGAATGGGAGCCATACGAGAGGGCCATAAGAGCTTCTGTCAGGGTCACGGGCAGACGTCAACATTAACAGAGACATGTTGTATTATTTACTATACAATTCCAGGCCCTATGGTGTCACCGTCAACGCAAACCTCAGAGACTGTTGCGGAACCAGTTAAGAACCACTGTGTGTATGCACCAACTCGTTCATACACACTATGCATAAAGTACCTGCGTGTTTGTGTGAGCCTGCGAGTCTGTATAGCCTGTAAGCCTGGCTTGGTCAGACAGAGATTTGAAGAATGTCGGACCATTTCCTGTGAAGTCAAATCACATACCTCATATCCAGACAAGAGGGAGAGAGAGAGACCATTTCCAACCTCTACCAGTTGTCTTCAGTGAAAAGGGAACTCTTCAGGATATGTATGAGACGGGTTGTTGAAGGTTTTTGCCTATGAAGTGGCCTTCGTCCATACGTGGGAAAATGCTTTTCACCTCTTTCAAAATATATACAAATATAATATTTTGGACCATGTTGGGGGGGGGGGGGGATAATGATTATGCATGCAATATTTGGATAACATGCCAATTGTATCTTCAGGTTCCAAATGTATACATTTTCAAATACATTTTGGGCACATTTTATATATTTGGAAAATGTGAAATATATAATCTATGTATACATACACTTGCATGGTGTTGTGCCACTAGCTTGACACATGTATTTGCCTGTCAGATAAGCATGTAGATTGTACCTGAACACAGACTGACCATTAGCACTCTTAACCTCACCTGTAACCTGTATCACACAGAAATAGCACTTTAAAAATACTTTAAAAAGAAATACCACTAGTATTGTAAATTAATTATTTGTAATGACTAAGCAGATAGAATGTAATTCACAATTTTATACTTAAGCGATATCTTGTAGCCAGTTCTACATACTGTAAACTGTACATATAAACTCAGTGAATGTAATGGTACAGAAAGAAATGTACCAATAGCGATAAAACAACTCATTCTGCAAGCGTGTTTATAGACATGTTTTGAATGTTCTCATGTTCTCCTTCATGTGTGTGTGTGTGTATAATGTATATCTGGCTCCAGTACCTCATGTAGTTTACTGATGTAACACCGCGATTAAGATGAATTTGTGCTCCATCGCACAACAGTGTTGCGTGCCAAAAAGGACCCACAGTAGAATCTTTTTTGGAAAGAAACACTGTCTTAGTGTAAATCACGCTTTGGACCATGTAAATAATCCATGTCAGTTTTCTCTGAAGTTTTTACAATGTTACAAGGGTAAACTTCTGTCCAGGAGTGCACAGACCATTAAAGGTGATGATGATTTATTTTTAAACTGTCGTCAAGTTATTTAATAAAAATACTCGTTTCTACAGTATTTGTCTTTCTCTAACTTTATATTTCTCAACATTTGAGCCTGTGTACAATATTGAATTTCCTACAGTGTATTCTATGCCTTAATGCCTTTATATACAGTCAGTGGTTTGTAGTTGTGTTATTAAATTATATTTGGATGCCTCTTTATCATACACTCTGAATAGTAATAATATAAAACAAAAGAAAATATGGTTAAAATATATTAAAAAAATATATATTTGGTAAATGGTAACATAAATGCTAAATGCATTTGAGTTTGTTATATGATCGAGTCCACTCGTAAACTGACCTTTTCTTCGTTCTCAATCTCTCCCTGACACCCACAACAACAGAAGGATGGACATACGATGGTTTCACATCTTTACTTGAACTTCAATAGCAATACAAGACAATCAGAGAACACTTTGGGGTCGTTTATGTACACGGGTCTCGGGGTGGGGGGGCACGGGGACGCAATAAAAGTTCTGAGGCTTATATGATCGGTTCAGGAACTCAAAGAGTTCTGTTGCCACGGCAACATGTTCCATCACCAACAGTCTGCCTGGAGGGCTGGACGCTTTTGGTCTTGATGTGAAGTCAAATGGGATTGGTCGAGAGTTCCTAAAACAGCAGGAAGAGGGCGTGTGCATGAGGGGTCCCCGTTGATATTGATAAAATGCTGCATTGTGATACATTGTTTATACAAGAGCGATGTACACACACCCACGCAGCTCAAACACAGGCACGCACACGGCACGCGTGCATACACACATGCACGCATGCACAGACACGCACACCCATACGCTCACGTACTTGCTCACGTACGTGCGCACGGACAGTGAGTCTGACACTCACACCCACGTGGGCCCACACACGCGCACACACACACACACACACACACACACACACACACACACACATAAAAACATGTTCCTCCTACAGTATGTAGCCTTGTAAAGCCACTATAAATTCATGCACATGTTCTTTGAAAGGACTTTTTTCTCTTTTCTTTTTTTTTCTTTTTTGGCAACATACTAGTGCTTCTTTGACACACTGTTTGCTTGCTACAGGGAAGGGCAACACCCAGAGGATGAACCAATAGAAACTCAGACAATGAGTCCATAAGGATAAAGCACCAATGAGAAGGAACCACACAAGGAGGGTTTAAGACACCGTTTCTCAACGTTTGGTCCGGGGCCCACAAATTGGAACCTCTCTGTAACCTCTCTAGGGAGTTATAGACCCACAAGGGTCCATTTGGACCCCTGGTGGGTCCCGGCCCGACGTTGAGGACCAGTGGTTTAGGAAAGACGGGAGAGGAAGGGGAATGGACGGAGACAGAGAGAAAGGGAGACAGAAAGAAAGGTTATAAATGGATTACAGTCTTTAAAAAAGTAACAAAACCATGAAAAGGGCAAAGGGGGGAGGGGGGGGAAGTCTCGTGGTGATCGGGACATAGAAACAGGAAGGAGCCTTTGTCACCATCATCATCATCATCATCGCTTTTCCTCAAGCCTCGTCGGTTATCGTCGCCATCATCATCCTCATCACTATACCGCCGTCAGTTTTGTTGTCGCTGTTGCATGGTCGCCGTCCTTCCTCCTCCCTGGTTTCTATACCCCGATCACCACCGCCCTAGTCACAGGCTCGTCACTCGCTGCATCTGTCCGTCGTCTTCCTCAGAGGGGGGCTCTGCCGCGTACGCCGTCTCCCCATTGGCTGCCAGCGGCGGGGGCTGGTAGAAGGTCTGCAGGTGACTGGGCCGCGGCCCCAGCGGGGGCCGTCCCAGGCTGTAGGGCAGCTCCAGGGCGGGCCGCTGGGGCTGGCCGCCGGCGGGGCTGACCACGTCCTCGTTACCTTCGGGGCTGCTGTCGGGGTAGGAGAGGGCGGGCGGGGAGCTCCGCGTGTAGAAGCGGGGCGGCGAGCTGCTCCGGCTGTACACCTGGTGAGGGGAGTGGCGCGCGTAGAGGTTGTTCGGGGGCGGAGGGGAGCTGGCCTCTCGGGGAACAAAGACGTTCGCCGGGGGAGAGCCCCGGGGGAAGACGTTGAGGGGCGGCGTGTGGCGGTCCACGGGGTAGAGGGGGGAGGGGTTGGAGTCTCTGGTGTAAATGGGGGAGGGGTCGGAATCTCTGGCGTAAATGGGGGAGGGGTCAGAATCTCTGGCGTAAATGGGGGAGGGGTCAGTATCTCTGGCGTAAATGGGGGAGGGGTCAGTATCTCTGGCGTAAATGGGGGAGGAGGAGTCAGGGTCAAGGTCGAGGTCGGGGGTCAGGGGTAGGGCGAAGCTGTCGGAGTCGTCCGGGTCGGCGCGGTAGCGGCGTGGCGGCGCGCTCCCTCGGTCCTTGGCTCTCTTCCATCCCTCCACGCCTCCGTCTTTGCTCTCAAACAGGAAGGGCTCCTCCCTGTCGATGTCGATGCCTCCCCTCCACACCTCCAGCACCCTGTCCTTGTGTTTAAAGTCCTCGCTCTCTCTCTCCACCCCTCCCCTCCATCCTCCGTCCCTGTCCTTCAGGAACAGAGCGTCCTCTTTCTCTCTCTCCATCCCGGCTCTCCACCCGTCCAGCCCGAAGTCCTTCTTCTGCGTTATGAACGTCTCCTCCCTGCCGCCGGGCTCTGCCCCGCCCCCACGCCACAGCTCCATCCGTCCGTCTCTCTTGTCCAAGAGGAGGGGCTCCTCCCGGCCCCGCTCCATCCCACCTCTCCACTCGTCCATCGTGACGTCTCGCTTCTGAGGTCGAAATGACTCCTCCCTCTCGCGCTCGGCTTCCGCTCTCCACTCCTCCATGGAGGCGTCTCTTTTCAGCAGGAAGGCCTCCTCCTTGTCTCTGTCCTGGCCTCCTCTCCATCCGTCCAGGCCTACGTCCCTCTGTTTCAGCAGCAGCGGCTCCTCCAGTGCCTTGTACAGGGGTTCAGACTCCTGGGGCGGAGGGGGCGGAGGAGGGGGTAAAGGTCTGTCTCTGTAAAGATTCCTGTCCCTGTCTCTCTCCGCCGCTAGGCCCATCTCGCCGCCCGCGCGGTGGCGGGACAGCGTGCCGGGGGTGCGGCTGAGGGTGGAGGAGTAAGGGCGAGCCTGAACATCGGGGGGACGGGCCTGCTGCTGCTGCCTGTCCGGGAGCCCCCCACGGCGACCCAGGGTGCTCTGCAGCTGCGACCTCTCCCTGTCCTGAAGCTGCTGCTGCTCGTGAGCCTCGGGGTCCGTGGGGGAGTCGGCGAGATGCGACCAGCCGTCCTGCAGCCGCGGCGTCCCGGCGTGCTCTTGGCCGCGTGCCGCTCCGGCAGAGGCGTGCAGCGCGTCGGTCTGGATCTGCGTCTGGTGCCTGCCGGCGTGCGTCCAGCCGGCGTCTTGCGCGCTGTTGTGACGCATGTGCGTCTGCATGGTGGCCGCCCAGACCCCGTCCGAGGGCGGCGGCGGCGGTTGTTGCTGAGGGTGGCGAGTCAGCGTGGCGGCGTGGGTGGGCCTGTCGTGGTGGTGTGGCCTGGCGAGGCTGCCGTAGCGCTCCGGGGGCACCGGCATGGCCACCGAGGGCCTCAGGTTGCTCTGCACCAGCTCCGAGATGATCATCTTCTCCAGAGCCGCGGCATCGGACAGGTTCCTGCGCATCCCGGCCCCGCCGCCGCCGCCGGTCAGCTCGGACGCCCCGTGGGGCGTGAGGAGGCCCGGGGAGACTTCGTCCCCTCCGCCCTCCCTCAGGAGGTCGCTGCTGCCCACCACCCCGGCCCGCGAGCCCGGTCCGGCACCTCCCAGGCCGTGCAGGGTGAAGGTGTTGGGGGTGTAGCCTCCGTTGAGACACACGCTGTCCAGCCCGCAGGACTCCTGGCTGAGGGACGCGCCGGCCTCTGTTAGGGAGAGGACAGATGGGAGTCAGGAGTCGGACGCAACTTGTATGTGATTGTCAAACACTTTCATTGGATGGACACTCACATTGATATGCATAAGATCTTTGAGAAGATTTTGTTTAATGTTTTTTATTGCGGCTTTCGCCTTTATTTTATATATATGGGGGGAAGACATGCAGTAAAGGCCGTCGGGATCGGGAGTCGAACCCGCGGCACACGGCCAGACTGGATTACCAGCCAAGGACCAGCCTGGACCGCTGAGCCATGGCCCAGGCCGTCAAAATGTTTTTAAACAATGCATCACACACATTGTGAGCTTGTAGATTGTCTATTTTATTTATTTATTTAATAATAAAAAACCCTTGGAACCCCCTCAAGGAGTGGGGTCCCCGAACCCCACTTTGAGAACCATTGGTGTAAATGACCTTGAGATGAATTATGAACATAATGGATGGATGGGCAGAGAGACTGGTATAGATCGATTTGGAGTACAGTAACAGCAGTATCATTGAATGGAATTGTATGCAACCATTATGGAAGATAATATTTGAATGTTGTCATGGTCTCTGTGTTGTCATGACTGTTGACAGAACCATGACTGTTGACAGAACCATGACTGTTGACAGAACCATGACTGTTGACAGAACCATGACTGTTGACAGAACCATGGATATGGTGCTGAATGATACGAGTGAGCACAATAAAAGAGAGCTCATACTCTGGCTGTTTCTGAAGGTTCCTATCGATCCAGGTTAGACAGACACACGGTCGGGGAAGGACAGAAGACAAAAAGACACACGTTTCAAGGTCAAGGTCACGCCACACTGCAGACTGCAGGGAACAATTGTAGCAATTGAAGTTACTTTTCAAGCATCTGTGATCTACACAATTAAGCTAGAAAATTCTGGTTTGTTTGGTCCAAGATATAAGCAGATAACAACCAGACTGACAGCGGCTTTTAGAAAGCACTGTGTTGAAGGTGTACCTGTGGAGGTGAAGGGTTGGTTGTATCCTTGGGCCAGCAGAGTGTCATATGGAGAGGCTCCAGGATGGGTCTGCAACACTGGGTTAGTCAGGAAATGGTTCCCCAAAGCAGCTGGCGAGGGGGATAAAATACAAACAATCTCAGGCAAATAATTACGCGAGAGACAATCAATGTGTGTGGAACACATGCCACCTGTTCACCCAGTCTCAACTCTTCTCCCTCCTGGCTCTTTACTGGCGGAATGCCCTTCCAACTTCATTTGGAAAAGCTGAATCTGTCGTGAACTAAAACTCAGGACGTGAGGTATTTCTGGATGAGTTTTAGTTCACGACAGACGACGAAATGGGAGTGGAGAACTCCCATTTATCCCTCCTTTGCACATGTTGGTATATTTAATCGCTCCATCGCTCTTCTAAATTTGTGTTCTGCTGCTTTTCTCTTCCAGTGCATCGCTTAAGCATATAAGAATGTTGTGTGAGAACTATGGCTTTGGTACTTTGTCACTCTGGAAGAGGGAAATCAACTAAAATGTCAAATGTGCACTAACCGTAAGACCAAAATGAACGAAGACTTTGAATTAATAAATTCAGAGAGTAAAGAATCAGTCACATGGCCAGAAAGAAAAGAATGTGAACAATAAAGAATGTCTAGAGATCTTCACCTCTGTTGAGCGTTGGAGTGTTGTTGACATCTGCAGCGATGAAAGACGACTCTGTCTGCCTGCGCACTGTGTCGTTCCACATCCTTCTAATGCGGCTCTGGAACAAATAAATACACACATACACGCGTGGTCAAATACAGTCGAAGAAAGATAGCAAGAATACACACAGGCAGAGTTGGAGAACGATAAAAACAAAAAACGGAAAAAGAAAGCAGAAAGGGTGACAAACAGACAGAAACGGAGGCAGAGACAAAGTCAGAGAAACAAACAAACAGAGAACCATGGGGCGATTGATGCAAATTTGGATGCGTTCAAGAGCAGGATGCGATGCCAAATGTTTGAGTGCGTAAATAATGGTAAACGATGCTCTATACCTGTCTGTTGGCAGTGGCTCTGCGTGCCTGGCTGCTGCTGCTGTAGCGGCTGTTGGACCGCAGGGCCGAGCCCTTAACCGAGTCAGGAGAGCTGCCAGAGGACGAGCCACAGCACTGGGAAAAACGCAGGCATCGGCCATAGTCCTTCTGACCCTACGCACAAATATATATGTCGTTGCTGTCGGGCAGAAAACCTTGTGTCTCCATATTATTTCAACTTTTTAATGTTTTCTTTTTTTTCTCCCCATGTAATTGAATGCCCTGCTTTGCCGTTAAAGTTAAGCGCCGTTTGGGAAAATGTCAAGTGGTTCAGTCTGTCTGTGTTTTATTTATATAAATACTGAACCAATGAAAACTGTTATTTTTTGTACTTTTTTTTCAAGTAACAGTTTTTGGACATACAAGGCTTCCACCTGACAGCGACGATATACTGTGTGTATTTATCTTTATTTGCCCTGGGTGAGGGGGGGGGGGGTGATAAAGCCGCTTGCACTGATTGGTCAACCCTATAAGGGCTGATTATGGCAAGTGACCAACCAGCGCAGGAGCCTCTTGAGTTCATTAGAATGCAAAGGAACCAAAACACAGAGCGGAAAACAGCGACCCACAGTTGGTCACAGAAAGGCTGATGGCCAACACAGGTGAGGCCCACCGGCAGGCAGCAGCCCCGGCCATGTTCTCCGTTAACTCCTTCCCAGTGGGACTGCTATTTTGTTCACCCGGGCAGTTTCTTATTGACAGTATATGATGTTAATCAATTTTCTCCTCATGCTGCAGGCAAGTAAATAAAGCTTGAGTTGTTGTTAAATTATTGCCTGGCCCCGGGTCAGTGATCTATAATCACATAGGCTACTGTAAACACAGATATGTACATACTGTACATGTACATACACAGAGACGAGTTTATGCAAGATTGTGGACGCAGAGGGGAATTTAAGATGTAAACATGATTAACTGTAGAATATAAACATTGTGTTTTGCTGAAATATAATGTTCTAAATAACGCTACACTGTTACTGTTGGACATTCTCACTCCCCCTTTACAGCAGTAGTATAGTGCTGCAGTCTACATTGTGTAAACATGCACGCACGCACGCACGCACGCACGCACGCACGCACGGACGGACAGACGGACATAAAACATTAGGACGGCATTGAACATTTCTGAAGGGAGCCAAAACAATTGCAGAAAAAAGCAGTTCTACAAGGTGTAGTGAGCTTGTAGAGCAGCTATTTTCCTGTTTGTAACATCGTTGCACAGCTAATTATAAAGTAAAGACAACCTCCCTAATCCCAACCTCTGAATGCCTAATCCTATAACCTTAACTCCAACCCCAAAATTTACTTGTCCTAATTGTAAGTCCAACTCCAATACTTTTGGAACCATAAAACAATCATTTCTCTTGTGAGGACTATACAGTACAATGGTCCTCACAATGTCTATTTCTCAACTGCTACTATACTATATTTGTTCCACACACGCACATGCACACGCACACGCACACACACACACACACACACACACACACACACACACACACACACACACACACACACACACACACACACACACACACAGAGGACCGACCTTCCTGGTGAGGGTGCAGTGGAGGATGGTGATGAGCAGGGCCTGGGCCGTGTTCAGGGAGGAGAAGAGGTAGGCCAGGAGCAGGGAGGGGGCGGAGACAAACACCAGGCCCGACGACCAGGTCACGCTCTGCAGGAAGAGGAGGGTGAGGGAGCCCACCGCCCATGCCCTGTTCGGACCACACGGCAGAGGGACGGCATGAGACGGAGACAGCTTTGTTCTGTCAGAGTCAGTGGCCAGTTGCACAACCCCCCCCCCCCCCCCCCCTAGCTTTCTGCTTAACCCATTCTGACCGGAGATCAGATTCATACGAGGTTTTCCACTGGACACACACTGGTCTGATTAACCCATTCTGACCCGAGATCAGATTCTAAAAATGTCGGTCGTTCTTCGATTTTTACAAAAATAGCAGACCTACAAGCTCGTATCGCGCCACTCGGTGGCGCGATATGAGCTTGTAGATCTGCTATTTTTCAATAGCTAAAGCATAACATGATGCTGACACCAAAATGGGTGCCCGTTCAGAATGGGTTAACCCATTTAGGCCTGACCTCGAAAAAAAAAAAATCTTCTAAATCCTCCAGTTTTCTGAAATAAATATGTGACGGTTCCCTATATTATGATACATATTACTCTTACAGGTTGTCTGGTTGTATTGCTGTATTGTTGTATTGTCCTTTCTGCTTTGGCAATGTAAACTTATGTTTTCTCATGCCAATAAAGCCCTTTGAATTGAATTGTATTGTCTGGTTTTGGTATATGTTGTGTTTACCCTATAGTAACCTCTGTTTCTTTTATCCAATAGGATTGGGGAGCAGAGCTACTAATGATGATCAGCTCGCACCTGGGCCCGGGTGTCGACGCCCTATAAATGCCTGCTTCCCCAGTCCTTCCCCAGTTCTGTTCTTTTCATTTGCCTCCTGCCCCTTTTCCATCATGCACACTTTTCAGTGTGCAAGTTCAAACCAATTCAGACCAATCTAATCTGGAGAGAGAACTCATACAGTATACTGGATATACAAGTGAAATTGGAATCACAGAAAAATGAGCAAATAAAATTGGAACTGGAACTGGATCATATCAATTGGAGCTGATGATGAATACACAATCTACAGAGGCTGCGTTGCAACGGCCAGGACAGTCTAGCAACACTTGAATATATATGGGGCCCTATTACGGCTCAGCTCGACTCCACTGCACTGAATAACTATTGTTCTGCTGCTCTGCATGCCCTGCTACTGTGTCCTACTGTGCTCTTGTTTCAAAACTGTTGTATTTACTGTATATACCTCATTACGATAGGTCTATCACTCGTATATTATACATTACATAGTATGGTGTAGGTCATTGTTATGTATGTCTTGTTTGTCTAGAAAAACCCCAATCAAAACGAATATAATAAAAAATTGGAGCTGACTGTTGCGGTAAAATGTGCATCCCACATACAGTAGCACAGATACCAAAGTACAAAAGTGCACATAACCATTAAAGTGCAAGCGTTAACGTGCCATGCCATAGGTGCACGTTGGCCATAGACAGTGCGTGTGCATAGGCCTGAGACCAATACAGTAAATAAAGTGCTCATCATAAGGTTATGTGTGCATAGGCACGAGACCAATACAGTAAATAAAGTGCTCATCATAAGGTTATGTGTGCATAGGCCTGAGACCAATACAGTAAATAAAGTGCTCATCATAAGGTTATGTGTGCATAGGCACGAGACCAATACAGTAAATAAAGTGCTCATCATAAGGTTATGTGTGCATAGGCACGAGACCAATACAGTAAATAAAGTGCTCATCATAAGGTTATGTGTGCATAGGCACGAGACAAATACAGTAAATAAAGTGCTCATCATAAGGTTATCTCCTTGATCTACCCACAGCAACATTCAGTGTGCAAATGAGACAGGGACAAAGGAATATTTGTGCCTGTTTGTGTGGCACAGGGGGCCGGATGGGAGAAGGTCGTACTCTCCATTTAATGGGTGAGCAGCATCAGGTTGAATACACAGAGCTTTGTTGTGCACCTGTTTCTTAAAGATAAGCTCTAGACTAGTCTAGGCTATTCATCTGTGAGCCAAATATCTTAGAGGCCACTTTTACAATTGTCCCTATTGTCTCTGATACAAAGATGACCATACCAACAAATAATCGAAAAGGAAATGACAGACTCGATGTAGGCACTGTAAAACAGTTTCATCAGAGTCTTGTCGACATTGAACTTAGCCATTTTCTTTAGGCAGTACAGGCGTTGTTGACCATTTTTATACATCAGTATTTAGGTCGAATTTCAGCTTGTCATCAATTATTGTGCCCAGATATTTGTATCTGGGTACAATATCTACTGTCTGTCCATTGACAGCACTCTTTTGGGGGGGTTGTGGGGAACGTCTAAAATCTATGCATAGCTCTTTTGTTTTAGAGACATTAAGCTGCAAGAAGGCGTTGTCACACCAGGATAGAAAATCATCTACCACTTGCCCGTGACAGTTCTCATCATTATCGAGCAGGCTGACGATAACGTCCGTGTACTTAACGATGAATCTGTTGTGGAAATGGCTAACACAATCGTTGGTATAAAGAATGTATAAAACGGCCCAGGCGGTGGCGTAACCGTCTGGGCACCCGACTGGTAATCCAGTCGCAGTGTGCCGCGGGTTCGACTCCAGAGCCCGACACGGCCTTTACTGCATGTCTTACTGCATGTCTTCCCCCATCTCTCTCCCGTTTCCTGTCAGCCTACTGTCTGTCCCTTAAAAAAAAACAATAAAAGGCGTAAGCCGCAAAAAAATATCGTAAAAACAAAAGAAAAGAAAAGGATAAAACACAACCTTGGGGCGAGCCAGTAGAAGATGACAGGAAGCTAGACAGTATCTCGTTAACCCTTACACGTTGAGATCTGTTAGTTAAGAAGTCAAGAATCCAGCCCACCAGACAAGGATCTACACCAAAGGAGTTAACAAGTTTATCAACCAAACCATGGGGCTGTATGGTATTAAACGCTGAGGAGAAAGCAATAAAAAGCAGCCTAGCATGGGCCAAACACTCTACAACAATGATTACTATCAGAATTTCAAACTTCAACTGATTTAAAAAATAATAATAATGAAAAAAAGGAGAGTTTGTTAGCTTGGTGTTTCTAGCTCTAGTCTAGAGACACTAACCTCCCCTGTGATGATACTGACCTCAGGTTGTCATGGCGACTGGAGTCTGGCTTGAGGGCTGCCGAGCTGTGCATCTTATGCAGGGTCATCACCAAGACTACCAGGTTCAGCTGAGGTCAAAATAAGGACAACGGTCAGCTACGGGATGATGTCTGCTCACCAGTCTCAGTCAATATCATTCACTCAAAGACATGTTTACCAGTGACCTTAGTGACCTTAGTGTGTGTTTGAGTAGAATGTCTCACCGTTATTACGACCGACACGGGCCCAAGGAAACTCCAGATGAAATAATTGTCTGTCCGCAGCCAGCACCTACACACAAGCATGCGCACATGCACGCACACACACACACACACACACACACACACACACACACACACACACACACACAGCAATTATATCCAGTCTGCAAGGTGACAAATTATTATCTTTATTACCTCCACCAACGGAGTTGGACAGGGTTATGTATTCGCCCCATGCCATTTATGTAAGCATAATAACTCAAAACGGATGTTCAGAATTTCCATGAAAAGTGGTGGGAATGATCAGTAGGATTCTTAGCACGTTCATAAGTCACGGTCACAATTAAGGTTGTTGCTACTAGATAACTCAAGAACAGATGACACGGATGTCCTGAAACTTGGTGGCACTGATCAGTAATTTGGGGCTAAAATGTTCCAAATTCAAGGTCACATTCAAGGTGAACACAGATGTCAGAACATTTTGGCAGAAACTTTAATGAAACATGGTGGGAGTGATCAATTCACTTTTGGGTTACACTCAAGGGCAAGGTCATAATTACATTACGTAATCACTCATTGGCATAACTTGACAATTGCATAGTGTTGACAGAGGTACTTGTACTCTACCACGCAACTTTACAAGTGCATTCCTAGAAATAACAACCATGCAGGTTACACCCACGCACCATGCACGCACGCACGCACGCACACACTCAAACACGTCATCCCTCCACCTACGCAGTGTGTGAGCCGTAGCCTCTGAAGTCTATGGCTGCAGACACCGCCACCACCAGGCCAGGGACAGAGTAGCCACACAGGTAGAAGTACTTCCTCCTGGAGGTCCGTCCCTCAAATACCTCCCGCTGCAAGAGGTACAGTTCCACCGCCTCCAGACATAACCAGCAGAACACCGAAAGCAGGGAGAAGTGCAGCAGGCCAGCAACAATGGAACATGCCACCTGGAGATGTGAAAAGGAGGTTGAATGCAAAGTGCTACATAGTTTATATATATATATATATATATATATATATATATATATATATATATATATATATATATATATATATAAATTAACAAGAGCGTAACTAAATAACAATTACAGTGGATCCACTGGAAAACAGTTATTGTCTTTGTTCTTTTTTAATGGCTTTGGTTTCCATTTAGCAAAACGGCTCATGATATACATTATGTATATAGCTTTCAGCTGGTTCAGGACAATCACTGTATTTATGTTTAGACATGGGTTGGGTAGGTTAGGACTACAGAGAGGATCTGGGGAGGAGGGTGTTCAGAACACCCTGAAGGTGTTTCCTTCACCAATGCTATCTGACAACTGAATATTCTCTACTAATATGTAGGCCTACTACGATATAGTTACACAAAATAAATATTAGCAATAATTCTCTGCTACATGATTATACATTTCAGAATCCACACACGCACGCATGCACACACACACACACACACACACACACACACCCCCTCACACACACGCACACACACACACTGCGTGCGTGCGCACAGTTTAAGAGTTACTACCCATGTACAGTATGTAATCTTATTTCTTATTCTTCAATAACGCTACTATTACACTGGACTAGTCCACTATAACTCACTGGGAACTGGGCCTTGTCTGCACCAACGAGGAACACACTATCACTATCACTCACTGGGAACTGGGCCTTGTCTGCACCAACGAGGAACACACTATCACTATAACTCACTGGGAACTGGGCCTTGTCTGCACCAACCAGGAACAGCAGCTCAGTGATGAAGAGATTGGCCCACAGGTTGCAGTGGATGCTGCTGTGGTCCGTGTGCCAGGGCGCCCCCTGGCAGCACAGGGTGGTGATGCAGGCTGCCAGACACACCAGCGCAACAGAGATGCCCACCCAGGACACCACATAGACCAGCAGCTCTTCTACGCCTGCACCAGACTGACAAGAGAAATGAAACGCTTAATAGTCCGATGGGGATTTGCAAACTGTGTGTGAGTGTGTGTGTGTGTGTGTGTGTGTGTGTGTGTGTGTGTGTGTGTGTGTATGTGTCATAGACTGTAGAAGGTACGTGTATGTGTCTGTGTGTATGTGCGTGCGTGCGTGTGTGCTTACAGCAGGCTGTTGGTAGGTCATAAGGACAGCGTAGCTGGACAGGTGGTTACACGCGCAGGTGGTGTGTGTGTTGTTGGTGTGCAACAGGCGGCAGCCCTGTGCGGACCACCTGCCACTCCCAGAGGACCCCGACGAGTTCCAGAATGAACAGTTGGGGCCAAAGTGGTTCTCAAGCTGTGAACAAAATCACACATGAGGAAAACACACACACACACACACACACACACACACACACACACACACACGCACTCACGCACACACACACACACACACACACACACACACACACACAAACATGTGAGTACTATAAAAGTAGTTCACAATTTGCTTGATAAAAGGAATTCCTTGTTCAAAGACACACACACACACACACACACACACACACACACACACACACACACACACACCTGCAGGTGTCTGAGGGTGAAGATGACGGGCTCAGAGAGGTACACCCTGTTGAAGCCTCTGTGGACCGACGCCGAGATCACGTGGGAGTTGACCACCAGGCTCCGCCCCCTGACCTCTGACCCCTGGCTCAGTGCCACGCCCAGCCGCAGAGTGGAGTTGTGAGTGGTCAGGAAGGAGCCCAGGTTCTTATAGAGGGACAGGACCAGCTTCACCTGACCTGCAGGTGGAGTCATGTGCATTACTTTACTTAAATACTGGGTTTTTTTATTGGCCATTTGAAAATACAAACAAATACATGCTACTAAGCTCACAATTGTGTAGATCTCCTATTTTCAAATGATTTGTATACGTAAAAATTGGACACTGTGCATAATGACTACTTTGTACTTTTGGTACTCTAAGTACATTTTGAGGCCAATACTTTTGTACTTTTAGGCCTACTCGAGTACATTTTGAATTGTAGACTTTTACTTATTTACTTAAATTTTTACACCACTGGAGAGGACACAAACACATACAATTTACAATCAGTTTACAATTTAGGCATTTAGCATTAGCAGACGCTCTTATCCAGAGCGACTTACAATATAAAGCAAGGAAAATAATCACAATACAGTACAGACTAGAGACAGTGTAGTAACTCAAGAAAGGGAGGGACTGGTCATGCTCATTTTGTCATGCTCCGAAAATAGCTGATGTACAAGCTCACAATGCGTAGAACAGCTATATAATCAGGCATTATGACTCCATCATAGCCTGGCAATATACATTTTAGTCGACAAAATCAACTGTAGATTTCATTTAGATCTTATGATATTTTGTCAACTAAAACTAGACTAAAACTAAAACATTTCAAATGACTAAAATATGCGATCAAAATTAACACTAGTCCAAACTATACCGTCTAAATAACAATCTGAACATTTAAACTACAGTATACTGTAGGATACCAGCTAAACAATGAACTATAGCTAAACAATATACTAAATTACATTCTAAACATTCAAGAAAAACAGGGAAGGAAGGTGAACGAAATTAAGGAAGTGAATATGAAATCTGAATTGGAAACTGAAACGTGTGCTGTAACATGGTTTCTCCCTGCCCACGTACTTTCGCTTCATCACGCTGCCTCTCGCCACATCCCCGGTCTCTCTCTCTCACACACACACACACACACACACACACACACACACACACACACACACACACACACACACACGTAATGCAGTGTAGACTGGCTCACTGACCATTGTTGCTGTACTGCTGCAGGGCCGCTGCAGAGATCTGTAAAATACTGTCACTGTCATAGGAGTGCGGGAACGTCAGGTCCTGTATTTCTGCCTCTGTGTTCAGCACGTACACTTCCAGATCTAAACACACACACATACACGCACGCACGCACAGCAAAGAGTTCATTAGAGAGGCATTCGATTAATTATCCTTCAGCAGGTCAGGCACAGAGATGTGTGTAATTGGCTTGCACTTACCGACATTAGGTGACCTGTCGCTGAAACGACCTTCGTACAGATTGTTAGCCAATAGGAAGGCTCCTTTCTCCATTGCGTCCAGTAGCAGCGAGGCAGAGCGAGACTGGTCATCATTCCCCATGTCAGCCCAGGAGACCAGAGCCTCAGGGCCCAGCAGGTTATCAACGGTCTGCACCACAGCCTGGGAGACAGAGAGGAATACGGTGCTTTTCATGCCTCGTTTGAATTGCCTTTGTGTATGAAATGTGCTATACAAATTAACTTGGCCTGCCTAGCAATAATAGTATTATTTCCAAAGAATACAATTTCCAAAGAAATAAAAATAAATAAAAAACACATTGGAGGGTGGACCGCGGCACCTATGCGTGCATGTGCATGTGCACGTGCACGTGTACGGGAGAGACACGCCATTAAGTTAAAGCCCACAACTGATTAAGGCTAATATTAAATGTGACAACATGCTAACGTGACAACAAAGGACCACTTTGAAAACCACTGCCTTAGAGTACCTGAACGTAGGCTCTGCATGTGCGCTCCCTTTTCTGCAGCTGAATTGGAGAAAAGCACAACACCAAAGGCTCTGTTATTAGGTGCAAAACACTCTTCTCCCTTCATTCATGTCTGAGAAATTCATGTCAGAATCGGAATCAGCTTTATAGTCACATCACAGTTAAGTTTACAGGTAAAAAAAAAGTGGGTGAAATTAGTTTTTGTTCATAGCTCCTAATTCTATTTTGTCATTTTTCTAAGAAAAATTAAGAAAGGGAAGAAGAGAGAGAGAGGGGGGTGGGGGGGGGGGGTTAAGGAGATCCAGGCCGGAAAATTATGACAGTTTGAGCGCTTTTACCACAAAAAGTACAGGTTTCTTCTGTGTAGGTCTTAGATATTTACAAGCTTTTGCCACAAATGGTACAACAATGAAAGGTCTCTTATGTTATTTACAGGCTTTGCTACAAACTGTACAACCAAAGGGTTTCTTAGCTTTTTCCACAGAAAAATCCACAGTTTTTATTGTTATTTCCACCTTGTTGTAGTTCCGAGCTGCTGACTCCTTATTGGCCGGTCTCAGGGCCTGGAGCTGGGAGTCCAGGATATCCAATAGCTGCTCAATCAGCTTGACGGACATGCTGACATCGCCAGCGTAGACCCGCCCCCGAGTGAGGTTAACAAGTTCACCGGCGATGTTGGCTGCGTTCTCACCACTCTTAATCTGTGGAGGAGAACGTGGTGGGAGGAGGAAGGAGAGAGTTTTGGGGTCAGGGAGGATTTAGAGTAGTGATGGGAGATTAATCGGCAAACACATCGATATTGGCCTCAACCCATTCAGGACGGGAACCCCTTTTGCTGTTTTAAGCATTATGTTATACTTTAGCTATTGAAAAATAGCAGATCTACAAGCTCATAGCGCGTCACCGAGTGCTGCGCTACGAGCTTGTAGATCTGCTATTTTTTTATCGTGAAATAGTGAAATAGTTTGAGAACCACTGATATATATAAATATAGGTTTTTCAGAAAACCGTCATTATGTGGTCTCCGATCTAACGGTAAAATAATCAGTTTTAGCAGATATTTTATTTTATAATAATTATGTTGAAAAATGAATAAAAAAGCCTGAAAAAAGCCTTCTGTGATGATGAAGGCTCTAAATTATACCAGTGTTTTCTGGGGAAGCTTTCAAAAGAGTCAAAAAGTTGGAACATTTTATCAAATATAATATTTTCTTACTACAGAATTTTCTTACTAATCACATCGGTTATATCGGTTATCGGCCATAACAGCAATTAATTATATCGGATATTGGCCAAAAATGTCTCATCGGTACATTCCTAGTTTAGAGGGTTTGGCGGGGATATATGGGCAAACGTTTAGATGGCTGTATGGGCTGCAGGCAGTGGTGTGGTGTGTGGTGTGTGTGCATGTGTGTGTGTGTGTGTGTGTGTGTGTGTGTGTGCTTGTATGCAAATGCTTATACTGCATGCATATGCACTTGTTTATGAGACAGTACTATGTACATAATATGCATAGGATATTTGTATGCATGTGGGAATATGTGTGCTGCTGCTCATATGCAAATGCATACCGTAGGCATATGCACTTTTGCGTGCACATGTATGACACTAACCCTGGGGGAGCCCGGGATCGAACTGGGAGTGTGCGTGTGCGTGCGTGTGTGTGTGTGTGTGTGTGCCTGTGGATGAAGGTGGGTCCTGCTGTATGTGGAGTGGATGTATGTGTGGAGGATATGTACAGCACGTATTAATTATGAATGTGTGTGTGTGTGTGTGTGTGTGTGTGTGTGTGTGTGTGTGTGTGTGTGCAGGCGTGAGTGCATTCACATGACTAACCTTCTGCGCAATCTGACTGACCCAGGGAGAGGTGCAGTTGGAGAGATCAGGCCCTCTGGAGTTCCATCCAACAGGAGACAACATGCACTGATAGGAGGCTATACCTACACGCACGCACGCACGCACGAACGAACGCACGCACGCACGCACGCACGCACGCACGCACGCACGCACGCACGCACGCACGCACGCACGCACACACACACACACACACACACACACACACACACACACACACACACACACACACACACACCAAAATAAATATGTTTTTTCTTCTTCTTCAATCCCTTGAAAATGAGTTTTCATTGTGATACCAATAAATAGGAACTTAAAGTTAGGAGTGATTTTCTTTAATAAACATTAGGCCTATATACAAGTTTATCCCGGCTTGGATCAATGGAAATAAACTATACTTGGGTAAGTGAATTGTTTTGGTATAACATAACATTGAAAGCAATAAGGTACACCCGCACACTGTGTATCTGCTCGGTACATGAGTATTGTCTTATTTAATGAGGCAACGTTTGGGTCCCTCCAGACCTTCCTCAGGCAGAGGAAGGTCCGGAGGGACCCAAACGTTGCTTCATTACGTAAAGTTTTCTCCTACAGAGGATATAACATAATAATAATAATAATAAAACTTTATTTGTATAGCACCTTTCATGACATCAAATGCAGCTCAAAGTGCTTTACAGAACAATGGAGAATAAAATAAAAGCAAAGCATAAAAGAAAAGCAAGGCAACGACATTAAAAAACAAGCAGTGCAATACAGTGAGGACATGAATAACACAAAATATAAGATCACTTAAAGGCAATGTTGTAGAAGTGGGTCTTGAGCTGAGCTTTAAAAATGTCTACAGAGGCTGCCTGACGAAGGTACAGAGGGAGCTTGTTCCATGCCGATGGCCCGTAGAAGCAAAAAGCTGCTTCCCCGTATTTTTTAGTTGCCATTTTTTTAGGCAAAGCGAGCAGGCCAGCAGTAGAAGACCTTAGCGGGCGGTTTGGGACATATTCAGGCAAGCAGTCATGTAGGTAGGAAGGTGCGAGACCATTGAGGGCTTTATAGACAAGTAAAAGAATTTTAAAATCAATCCTAAAAACAACCGGAAGCCAGTGCAGTGATGCCAAAACTGGAGTAATATGTTCTCTCATCTTAGTTCTAGTTAAAACTCTGGCTGCTGCATTTTGGACAAGTTGTAATCTGTCAGTTGTTTTCTTAGGCAGTCCTGAAAAAAGTGCATTGCAGTAATCAAGCCGAGAGAAAACAAAGGCGTGGATTAGCGTTTTTGCATCGTCCAAGGACACATAGGCTCTGATTCGTGCAATATTTCTAAGGTGAAAAAAGGCAATCTTGGTAACATGATTAATGTGTGAATTAAAATTCAATTCGGAATCAATAATAACCCCCAGGTTCTTTACTGTACTGTTACTGTCTACAGTCAGGTTGCCAAGTCTGCTTAATATTGATTCTTTCTGCTCACTAGAGCCGATTATGAGAACTTCTGTCTTGTCCTCATTTAGCTTGAGAAAGTTCTCACTCATCCAACATTTGATGCTAGACAGACAGGTAAGCAGCGGGTCTAAAGCACAGGGATCATCTGGAGCCACAGATAGATATAATTGGGTATCATCAGCATAGAAATGAAAATTGACTCCGTGATTGGCAATGAGTTCGCCCAGTGGCAGTATGTACAAGGAGAAAAGCAGAGGGCCAAGAATCGAGCCCTGTGGAATACCAGAACTGATGTCGTGTTTATCTGAGTCAAACTCGGCTAGATTGACAAAGTAACTTCTGTTTGATAGGTAGGAGGAAAACCAGGACAGGGCCGTACCAGACAGGCCTATCCAGTGCTCCAGACGCTGTATTAAAATTGAGTGATCAATCGTGTCAAATGCAGCCGTTAAATCTAGAAGTAAGAGAACGGATACATGTTTCTTGTCAGCAGACACCCTCAGATCATTCATTACTTTTACAAGTGCTGTTTCTGTGCTGTGGCCTTTCCTAAAGCCAGATTGGAATTTGTTGTGTACATTATTGTTCTGTAGAAACACATCCAATTGATGAAAGATACATTTTTCTAAAACCTTGCCCAGAAAGGGTAGATTTGAAATGGGTCGGTAGTTACCCAAAACAGAGGGATCAAGATTGTGTTTCTTGAGAAGGGGCTTAACTACAGCAGTCTTCAGTGAGTCTGGGAAAACGCCTGATTGTAGAGAGCTGTTTACAATTTTTAGGATATCTCCAATCACACTGTCTAAGACTTCTTTGAGAAAGTTGGTGGGAATTGTATCTAATGAACAGGAGGATGATGTCATCTGTGATATAGTTTTGCGGAGTTCGTCTTCCTCAATTTCGCAGAACGATGATAGGCTCCCCCTGGAGAGATCTACCCTGGGACCATTTACTGCTGTTTGACGGTTTGCGCTAGCAGCAGCACCATTCATAATATCGGCTCTAATGTTTGAAATTTTGTTGTCAAAAAAGCATGCAAACTCATTACACTTAGCTTTAGAGGCCGGGAATGACTGCTTGTAGGACTGGGGGGGGTTTAAAAGTCGATCAATGGTAGAGAATAGGACTCTAGCATTTTTCTTGTTCTCGTTAATAATGCCAGAGAAATATGCCTGCCTTGCTAAACGCAAGGCTTTGTTATAGGCGACTGTTGACTTTTTAAGAATCTCTAGGTGGATGGTGAGTTTGTTTTTTCTCCAAGCTCGCTCAGCTCTTCGACATTCTTGCTTCAGTGAGCGTGAAAGCTCATTTATCCAGGGTGTTATTCTGGTATTATGTTTCTTTTTTGTTTTCAAAGGAGCCACTATATCAAGAGCTGACTCTAGTTTAAGATTAAAAAATTGAACCATATCATTCACTGGGGGGGTATCGGGCAATGGGGGACCCAGGTGACGAGAGAACTCGTCGGCAGCAGAAGAGCTAAAAAAACGCTTTTTTATGGTATATTCAGTGATGTTTTTCTCTAGATCAGAGACAGTCATATTAAAACACAGCAGAAAGTGGTCTGACAGCTCGGGCCTTTCAATAGTCCTTTCCACAGTGATGTTCAGCCCTCTAGAAATCACCAGGTCCAGAGTGTGCCCATGTTTATGTGTAGGCCCAACAACATGTTGGATAAAATCAAAGGAGTGCAATAACTCTAGGAAACCCATAGCCATAGCATCTGTAGCATCATCCAGGTGAAGATTAAGATCACCTGAGATAAGAGTTCTGTCATAGTTAGTGGAGCAGATAGATAGAAGTTCTGATATTTCTGTTAGAAATATTGCTTTACTGCATTTTGGCGGGCGATAAATGCTAATCATTGGCATGGAGGCACCATGTAGTATAGTGGCCTGGTATTCAAAGGATGTAAAGCTGCCAAGGGTCAGAGCCTTGAATTTTAACGTGTCTGAAAAAATTATTGCCAGTCCACCTCCTTTCTTAGCCTCGCGAACAGAGTGAATGAAACTGTAGTTTGCGGGACAGGCTGGCGCTAGGAGAACAGCTCCATCTGAGCCCAGCCATGTCTCTGTTAGAAAGATTATATCTAGCTTCTCTTTACAGATTATATCTTTTACAGAGGAGGACTTATTTGTTAGTGACCTGATGTTAAACAAGGCAAGATTAAGCTTGTTATCACATTTTTGGGGGCTGTGATGCCTGAGAGGTACAGTAACCAAACAGCATTCTCTCTTCAGACCACTCCTTGTGTTGGACAATCTATTTGAAATAACAGTAGGAATGTTGTGCACTTCAACCTGTACAGTGATTGAAACACCAGGCTTTCTAGAAGCATGGGGTCCATACATGATTGTTGCTGCGCATAATGGACCCTGTTCATATCAGTTGTCAAATGTAAAATGATAATCAGAAGTCTGAAAAACGGTAGCTGGGTTTGGTGACAGTTGGAGGCAACGTCTGGTACGGGGGGTCGACTTTACTCCAATGTTCATCCGTTCCACCATGGCCGGGGTGAAAGAGAGATGTTCTGGTGAGAGTGTTAGAAATTCTTCCTCAGTCACAAAGTCATCATCATCACTTTGATTCAGCAACACAGATTCAATCGCCCGTTGAGCATCTTCCGAGGTGAGGGGCCTCATCATCAGTGCTTCCATCGCCTGTCGAACTGCTTCCCATTGTTCTCCGATGGATGTTGTGGCTTCATGGTCTGTGATCTTTTCTCCACCAGGGGGCGCTGTGACTTCATGCTTTGAGATTTTTACTCCACCAGGGCACGCTGTAGCTTCATGCGATTTCTTCTCCACCAGGGGATGCTTCATGCTCTGAGATTTCTTCTCCACCAGGAGACGATGTGGCTTCAAGCGCAGTAATCTTCTCTCCACCGGGGGACACTGTGGCTTCAAGCGCAGTGGTCTTTTCTTCACCAGGGGATGCTGAGGCTTCCTGCGCTGTGGTCTTTTCTCCACCAGGAGACGCTGTGACTCTGAGATTTCTTCATGCTCTGTGGTTTTTTCTCCACCAGGGGACGCTGTGACTTTATGCTCTGAGATTTCTTCTCTACCAGGGGACGCTGTGGCTTCAAGCGCTGTGATCTTTTCTCCACCAGGGGGCGCTGTGATCTTTTCTTCACCAGGGGACGCTGTGGCTTCAAGCGCTGTGATCTTTTCTCCTCCAGGGGGCGCTGTGGCTTCTTCATGCTCTGAGATTTCTTCATGCTCTGTGGTTTTTTCTCCACCAGGGGACGCTGTGACTTTATGCTCTGAGATTTCTTCTCTACCAGGGGACGCTGTGGCTTCATGCGCTGTGATCTTTTCTCCACCAGGGGGCGCTGTGGCTTCAAGCGCTGCGATCTTTTCTTCACCAGGGGACGCTGTGGCTTCATGCGCTGTGATCTTTTCTCCTCCAGGGGGCGCTGTGGCTTCATGCGCTGTGATCTTTTCTCCACCAGGGGGCGCTGTGGCATGCGCTGTGATCTTTTCTCCTCCAGGGGGCGCTGTGACTTCACGCTCTGTGAGTTTCTTTCCACCAGGGGGCGCTGTGGCTCCACGCTCCATGTTATGAAAGAGGTTGGTGAAAAATAATTTAACACCCAACTTGTTTAGGTGAGTTGCGTCTACAAAAAGATGCCTTCTGTCCCAGAAAAAATTGAAATTGTCAATAAAATTGAATGATTTTTGCAAGGGTGTTTCTTCAGTGCATGTCTTTGAGAGCCATTCGTTGAATGCAAACAGCCTACTAAAACGCTCACACCCTGCCATCGGAGGTAGAGGTCCGGAGATCCAGAAGTCAATATCACCATGTTCACTCAGAGTGAACAGTAGGGCTTTGAAATCCTTTTTTAGTTTGCTTCCTTCTCGTTTTTCTGCATCACGTGCACCGATGTGCAATATCAGCGTTTTTACCATGGGGTGTGCCTCAATAATCTTATGGATTCTCTCCACCATATCAGAGATAGTGTCATTGGGAAAGCATAATACTGTAGCTTTTCGCTTTTTGTTGCTTTTAACATATTTTACAGCCTGGTCGCCGACAATCAGACATTCAGTCATTTGCTCTCCATTAGCTACCCTGCTCGGAGTGGCGTTAACACGGTTATCTGATTGACCATTAGAGCCAGCAACATTCAGCAGAGGGCTAAACCTGTTTGTCAGCCGTAAATTCTCACTTTGGGGAGGTGTGTATTTTGATTTTCCTTTCGCATTTTTCCACTGCGGAGGGGTGGTTTTGGGTCGGGCTGGGGGCCCAGGCCTGGTCTTATCAGGGCTCCTAGTCCTCCCACTTAGCCGTCCTATCATGTTATCTCTGTTAGAATTCACTGTAGAGATAGTTGGTGTTATTGTTATTGCAGGTGGGGTTCTCACCGCCTGCCCGTTACTCACAGTTTTTTCCTTTGGCCTTGCGCCGCGAGTGAACCAGACGGATGCGTCATTCTGCGTGAGATTTTCCTTCCCGTGTTTTACTCCCAGGTTCACTTTTAATAGGTGTAATTCCGTTTCCAACAGAGCGATCTTTTGAAGCAGCTTCTGAAGGTCCTCTGAGGAGATTGTTGGGGGCATGGCTGGCTATTAGCCAAATGTCCAGAGCTAGTTAGCAATATAGCTAGCTATGTGCCACGTACCCAGTCACAGAGCTAGTTAGCAATGTAGCTAGCTATGTGCCACGTACCCAGTCACAGAAGGTAAAAAAAGGGTATTTTGAAGTAGGCAAAAACTTCTGTCTAAAGAACAAAAACAGTCCCATCGGTTTACAAGTATCTAGGATCCATTTGTAGAGATAAAAAAATAAAATAAAACAGCGATATCAGTTGAGGAATGCAAGCATAGGCGAGAGCGGCGAAGCGAAGCGTTTTCTCCTACAGAGGATATAACATAAAGTTTTCTCCTACAGAGGATATAACATAAAGTTTTCTCCTACAGAGGATATAACATAAAGTTTTCTCCTACAGAGGATATAACATAAAGTTTTCTCCTACAGAGGATATAACATAAAGTTTTCTCCTACAGAGGATATAACATAAAGTTTTCTCCTACAGAGGATATAACATAAAGTTTTCTCCTACAGAGGATATAACATAAAGTTTTCTCCTACAGAGGATATAACATAAAGTTTTCTCCTACAGAGGATATAACATAAAGTTTTCTCCTACAGAGGATATAACATAAAGTTTTCTCCTACAGAGGATATAACATAAAGTTTTCTCCTACAGAGGATATAACATAAAGTTTTCTCCTACAGAGGATATAACATAAAGTTTTCTCCTACAGAGGATATAACATAAAGTTTTCTCCTACAGAGGATATAACATAAAGTTTTCTCCTACAGAGGATATAACATAAAGTTTTCTCCTACAGAGGATATAACATAAAGTTTTCTCCTACAGAGGATATAACATAACGTTTTCTCCTACAGAGGATATAACATAACGTTTTCTCCTACAGAGGATATAACATAAAGTTTTCTCCTACAGAGGATATAACATAAAGTTTTCTCCTACAGAGGATATAACATAAAGTTTTCTCCTACAGAGGATATAACATAAAGTTTTCTCCTACAGAGGATATAACATAAAGTTTTCTCCTACAGAGGATATAACATAAAGTTTTCTCCTCATTCACTGTTCTGTTTACTAAAGAGCTGGAGAGACAGGGAGACCCCTGTTACTGAACAAACACTCTATAGCAATAAGTACTATCACAATATAGTGCTTTAACAACAAACAAACAAAACCTTTTGTTTTAACCAAAAAATATCACTTATACCTGCAGCCAAGTATACTAGGTCAGTTCAATAATAGACCATATTCACAGTCACACAGCGGCCATCTTGCCCTTAAGTTAATGAAATACTACCCCATTGCATTGAATATAGTCTATTGGTCCAAGTCGGAATACAGTCGACCACTTAAATGGTCAGATGGGTGGGCCTTAATCTAGAAAAGGTTGAGAACCAGTGGTCTACATCAAAACCAAATTGCATTCAAAGTGAGTAAGGTCAGAGTGGCTTATTGTCATTATAACAGACTCTCTAATGCATACTTGTGCTGTGCCTCGATCACACTGCTGATACAGGCCAAGATTGTTGTCACATGCAACTTGCCTATGAAATCAAGTAGATGCAAAGCAGCCTAAACCGAAACCCACATTACGGTGCTACACCACTTTTGGTTACCAATCAGATTCTGTGACCTACTACCCTCACTGCAGTGAAGAATCTAATGGGCAACTTTTTAAACAAATGACCCATTTTCAGGAGGGTTTTTCATTTGACCAAAACAACAATAAATCAAATGTTTATTGTCGTTGTTGAATAGGAGAGACAAACCAATGGGCCAATCTTTCTCCACACTGAGGGCTGGTTAGCTGACAAAACAAAACAAAACATTGCACGCCGCTGCAATAACAGTGCTTTACCGACTGAACTACCCGGACACAATACAACTCATCAAAACCAAATTGCCCCAAAAAGGAGAATAAAGAAAAGCACCAATATAACCGGAACAGAGTGCCCCCTTCAATGCACTGCATGTTTCCAAAAGAGTCCAACTTGACTGTCAGAGGTGAGATGATAATAGCTGATGAGAAAGAGAGAAAGAGAGACAGACAGAAGATGAGAGAGAATGAGTGAACTTAAGGAGGATAAGATAAAGAGAGAGATAGAGAGAGCACTAGGTTATCTGAGGTGCTGTCACCCCTTTCTTTCCCTGACAATCTCCTCTCCTCTTCTCTCTCTCTCTCTCTCTCTCTCTCTCTCTCTCTCTCTCTCTCTCTCTCTCTCTCTCTCTCAAGTAGCAGTAACAACTACAAACGGTTTCATTCGTTAACATGTGATCTATGATCTTATCTCAGATAGGTCATAGATCTGAGTAGAAGGCCTGCCGCATCCTTAGGATGGAGAAAATAATGTACCAAAGCCTAATCTACATAATCCACATAGCATGTTTACCCCCGAGGGCCGAATGGAGAATGAGAGACAGAGTGAGTGAGTGAGAGAGAGAGAGAGAGAGAGAGAGAGAGAGAGAGAGAGAGAGAGAGAGAGAGAGAGAGAGAGAGAGAGAGAGAGACACAGACAGAGACACAGACAGACAGACAGACAGACAGACAGACAGACAGACAGACAGACAGACAGACAGACAGACAGACAGACAGACAGACAGACAGACAGACAGACAGACAGACAGACAGACAGACAGACAGACAGACAGACAGACAGACAGACAGACAGACAGACAGACAGACAGACAGACAGACAGACAGACAGACAGACAGACAGACAGACAGACAGACAGGTGGATAATGAGAGGGTGAGAATATATTTCTCATTCTCTCTCTCTCTCTCTCTCTCTCTCTCTCTTTCCTAATTTTCTCTCTGTTTAGAGAGATTAGTTCAAGGAGAGGACATGACATTTCAAAGGGAAACGAGATAGCACGCATGCAAATATCACACACACGCGCGCACACACGCAAAAACGCCAAACAAAGTACCAAACACAACATGCATGGCCAACAAAAACATGAATGCATATGCAAGCAAGTATATTGGAGTTAAGAATAGCACAGCCCCTGTCACAAAATACAGATCCAATATCACATACTCAAAACACAGACACACACAACACACAAACATATACCATAATATATACCACACACACACACACACCACTTACCCAGCGATCCTTTAGGGCAGGGCCTCTCCACCGTCTCTCCTTTCAAGGTCGGCGGCCACTGCACCCCTCGTGCCACGCGGCCCTCACACCCCCCGACCTGCCCAGGGGGCCCCCCCGCAGGGGCCAGAGGCACACGCAGGGGTGGGCGCGGGGTCAGCGGGACCATGGCTGTGATGGGTCGCTGGTCGAAGGGCCCTCGGTTGATCACGCCGATGGGGTGAGAGGCTGACGGTCGCACAGGGGTCAGGGCTACGGTGGCCGTGTAGGATCGTACCGTGGTCATCAGAGAGGAGAGGGGACCTGCAGCAGGGATGGATAGCAGTGGAAATTCTATGCATACAGAAGACTGAATAGCTGTGTTCAGAATCATTATACAATATTGTATAATGTTGCATACGACAATATTGGCTGAGCATAGATACTCTCTTGATTTATACTTAATTGTGAGGCGGCGTCGCGCATCAAAAATAGCCAATCTATGTCGGAGCACAATAAAAACAATCATAAAAATCTGACAAAGAATACGGTGATTTACTCCATTGCACTCAAACTGAGCACAATGGAGTAAATCACTCTCCCAGTTCAAAAAACACTCCCATTTCACCCAGCATGCCAATCAATTTTTCATTACCAAGGCCATTAAACCAAATAAATTACATGAAATTGTGATGACTGAATAGTGAGTCACTCGCTATAATCGTAATTGATTATTGTTGATGAAGCGTGTAGTAGCGATACTCCTGTGGCCCTATGGTTGCCATCAGTATGCACAGATGACTGTAGCCAGCCTATACCACTCCAATCTAATCTAATCATTTAATGCTGTCAATTATTATTTGTTATTATTTAATAACCTCTCTGCCCCTACAGTCACTACAAATTCTTACAATTGTCAGCGCTTTATATATGAACCTTTGGTAGGTGGTGGCGGGGTGAACTGACCTTTGGTGGGTGGTGAACTGACCTTTGGTGGGTGGTGGCGGGGTGAACTGACCTTTGGTGTGTTTGGTGGGTGGTGGCGGGGTGAACTGACCTTTGGTGGGTGGTAAACTGACCTTTGGTGGGTGGTGGCGGGGTGAACTGACCGTTGGTGGGTGGTGAACTGACCTTTGGTGGGTGGTGCAGGGGCGCAATAAGGTAGGGGACGGAGGGGTTTCGTCCCCTGCCAGCGTCACATTGGTCCCCCCCAGATGAGTTAGGGGGTCCCCCCTGGCTGGGGGGGTCCCCCCCTGTATCCCCCCTGGCTCCAAAGTTATCTTAGGAGTAATACTTTTGAAATCCTGCGTTCATAAACGCGATATATTTTGAAGCATATATTTGATCCACCCCTGTTTAAATCCCAAAATGGTTTGGCCCGTTCTCTCAACTTTCGGAAGTTGGGAGTTGTTACACCGCAATCAGTGACCCAATGTGCTTTGCACTCTGTAATGATTCTAATAATACAGGAACATAATTCAATAGGACACCACTTTTGGTGTCACGCACCACTTTGGCACCGTCAGACGATCAGTAGATGAATGGATTTATTTACTTTATCCTTTTCATGTCAAGGACCCCCAAATGGACACGTATTAGCCTGCGGACCCCCCCCATTTGAAGAGAAGAGAAGGACCCCCATAAGAGAAGATTTATACAGCTCGGACGGACCCTATTGTAATGCCATGTCTAGCGGTGATAATTGATAATCAATGTTAATTTAAAAAACTGAGAGCGTCCACATGACATGCCACAAACTATCATGTAGTTGTACCTCTGGGGGTCCCCGGACCCCACTTTGGGAATTATATTATTATTTTGGGGGATTTGGGGAAATCGACGCCGGTCACGCAGCTATTAAGCAAATAAGCACAACTGTCAACATGCAGGTAAGGCGCTGCAGGTTTTTCTTTCCTCTCGAGTTGCATGGGTTTAACACTAACTATATATGTTGATGTTAAAACATCCTCTCCTGAAAACTTCCCAGGTGTTGTACATTTTATATAGGATAGGCTAACTTACAGATCAGATGGTCAGTGAGTTTTGACCTGTTCGAGGCGCTGCTGATAATGTGGTTAAACTTTTACGTTTTGAGACAAATGGGGAGGAGGAGGAATCACAGCCAGGTATTTCATAATAATAATAATAACTGTGCCAAAACGCAGTTTTGTATGTACATTGAGTCACTGGAACAACCTCTATGTAGTCCGACCCCAAACCCTAACCATAACCCCAGGTTTTTGTGGTTAGACCCCCCCATCCCCCCCTCCCCTAGGGTGGTGGGGGGGACGGGGGGGACGGATTTTTCGGCGGCGCCGCTGAGCGGCGCCGCTATTTGTCCCCCCCTAGCGTTCGGTCCGTCTTGCGCCTCTGGGGTGGTGAACTGACCTTTGGTGGGTGGTGAACTGACCTTTGGTGGGTGGTGAACTGACCTTTGGTGGGTGGTGAACTGACCTTTGGCGGGTGGAGGCGGGGTGAACTGACCTTTGGTGGGTGGTGAACTGACCTTTGGTGGGTGGTGGCGGGGTGAACTGCAGCGGGTATCTCAGCACGTAGTAGTTGTTCCACACGTACAGCTGGTTGTCTCTGGGGTTGTAGTCTATGGAGGAGATGTACTGGTAGGGGTTGGGGAACGGGATTTGCACCGGCAGCTCCTGGCCGCGGCTGGTGTCGTAGGCGTACACCACCATGTCCCCGCCGGCCCTGCCGTCCGCCTGCCCCTCATCGTCCTGGAAGACGGAGCGCACGGCGTAGAGCACGCCGCACGCCATGAAGGCGTTGCTCGCGCCGCGCTTGTCGAATCCCGTGGCCCACGTGCCCTCGAAGCGCAGGGTGTACGGGTTCACCTGGAGGACAGGACACGGGAGGGGGAGTCACGTTATCATCAGCATACAAGGCTAGAGGCTGACCGATGCCAGAGTTTTGGTTACCATGACAATCCCAATGTTCTGAGTGACATTTTGTTGAAAAATCGCAAAACTTTCTAATCAATTTGAAAACCTATAGACTTGGTAAAAGTTTCTATTTTAGAACATTTAACTTATAAGCAACCACATAAATAAAAATAAACACAAATATCCTTTTGATAGAACTATTATTGGCTCAGGAATGTGACAAAAACTAAAAAGATGAATTCAAGGTTTCATGGTTTGCGTAATTGATAGAAAATAAGTAATTTTTTGTGTGAACTACACCTAAATAATAAATAAAGTGGTTAAAAAAAGTAAAATAATGGCTGATCTGTCCGACCTATCAGTCTGGCTCTATGCAAGACTATACCTTTTTTCCCTCCTTTCTCTCACAATTGTAAATTCAAATGAACATTTTAGGCATTTGGCTAATCTTATCTATAATGACCTGCGGGTTCCAAGATCAACAAGCCTACAAGAAGATAATCCTTCAACAGGTAGAGGCAACAACACATACAATCGTGCGTGCCTCTACCTACAGTACCTCATACCACGTCTGCCTCACACATACCACGTGCACTGGCACGTGACACTGACGTTTTTGCATATTAAGACTGCACACACAAACATATGCACACACCTGCATGGTACTGTAAATAGACAATTACTGTACTGCACAGTGCAACTGTAGGCTACATATATGTTTACAAGTAGGAGCAGCACAAGCACAGCCTATTGCTATTTTCCTTTACCCTCCACTTATTGTACGTTTTGCTACTGCTGCTACAATGTTGAGGAACCAAAATAACTCATATATAAGATGCAGCAATAAAGAAAATCTTTAATCTTGTAAAAGTATTAAATCCCTTATACTGTAGTGTACGCAGGCCCATTTTACATTCCTTTCATCATACCTGGCTGACCACTATGCGTCCATTGTTTGCCTCCGTGGAGTAGATGACCCAGAGGCCGTTCTCGTCCACGGCCAGGTCGATGTCGGACTTCCCTCCCCAGCGGTACGGCGAGGTGTCGTGGTAGTTTGCGTTGACCACCACCGCCTCGCCGCTCTTGATGCGCGTCCGCAGGTCATACTTGACCAGGTTGCGAGTTCGCTCCTTGTTGTAGAACACGGCTCCGTCATACACCACAAAGCCCGTGCCGTCCACGCGACTCGGCAGCCTAACAACACAAGTAGAGAGACAGAGGACACGCCCAGGCTGAAGTCAACTCACTTTCACATATTCACCTGCAGCAAGTTTATTTGCGTTCTTATGGATCTAACACCCTTGCATCCTTATTTTGGGTATGTCATTATAGGCATTGTGAGCTTATAGATTGGATATTTTGAAATACCATCCATCCATCCATCCGTCTTCAACCGCTTATCCGTAGTCGGGTCGCGGGGGCAACAGCTCCACCAGAGAGCTCCAGTCCAGACATTCCTCTCCAGAGCAACATTAGTAACTTCCTCCTGGGGGATCCCGAGGCGTTCCAAGGCCAGTGAGTCGATGTAATCCCTCCATCTGCGCCTTGGTCTGCCCCGGGGTCTCCTCCCAGTGGGACGTGCGTCGAGGACCTCCCTAGGGAGACGCTCGAGAGGCATCCTAACCAGATGCCCGAACCACCTAAGCTTTCCAGGCAAAGAAGCAGAGGCTCTACTCCGAGTCTCCCTCGCGTGACCCTTATTTTATTTTATTTGAAATACCAAGAGTATACGATCGTGTTATTTGAAATACCAAGAGTATAAAATAGTGTTTAAGTGGTATTCTGTGTGGTATTCTGCTTCTTTGCTGTGTTGTCATATTTATTATACAGAACAAATGTAAAAATGTGGAGCAGAATTCTATCCATGACGAAAGCTATAGAAATAAAAATAAAAGAAATAAGGGAAAAGATAAGGGACAACTTCAGATATTTACATACTACAGAATATCTTGTGTACTACCCAATATAAGATGCATTCTTATAATTATTTGGAAACCCTAAGAAATGACAATGTTTCTGAAAAGGCTGTAAAGGTAGCATCACAGTGGATCAAGTTGGTAGTTGTACTGTTTTCATTTACATTATTTCAATTTCCAGCAATCTCTTTTTAGATATTTTTTTGCGGCTTACGCCTTTTATTATTATTTATTTTTTGAAGGGACAGACAGTAGGCTGACAGGAAACGGGAGAGAGATGGGGGAAGACATGCAGTGAAGGCCGTGTCGGGCTCGGGAGTCGAACCCGCGGCACACTGCCAGACTGGATTACCAGTCGGGTGCCCAGACGGTTACGCCACCGCCTGGGCCAATTTCCAGCAATCTCTTGCCCCGTCTTTAAAAACAAATAGAGACCCAGGCCGTAGCGTAACGGTCTGGGCACCGGACTGGTGATCCAGTCGCAGTGTGCCGCGGGTTCGACTCCCGGACCCGACACGGCCTTTACTGCATGTCATCCCCCCATCTCTCTCCCGTTTCCTGTCAGCCTACTGTCTGTCCCTTCAAAAATCAATAAAAGGCGTAAGCCGCAAAAAAATATCTTAAAAAAAACAAACAAAAAACAAATAGAGAGACATGTTGGCCACTTATTGATTTCGATTTAGATAGCACTTTATCCGCTTAGTCTGCTGCTCTCCACAGGTTGTCAGAGGGAGAGTAGCGCCCGAAAATCGTGGGATAAAAAATAGATTGACTTTATTGATCCCGGCGTCCCGCAGGGGGACATTCAGTCAGATATAGGGTCAATAGAAAGGCAGAGGGATCTCATTATCATGTACAATATACAGTAAGTATACATTCAGTGCAGCTAATCAGTTCGTATATACTTAGTCATGTCTTGTGCAAAAGTCCCACAGGATCCCGGTGCAGTGCAGTATTGGAAAATGAAATTGAGACTGATGAATTGATGAGCTGACACACACACACACACACACACACACACACACACACACACACACACACACACACACACACACACACACACACACACACACACACACACACACACACACACACACACACACAAACGCACGCAGTTAGGCAGTCATGCACGCACACACGCACAAACATCCCCACGTGCACACAACCCACCCACACACACGCATGCAGGAACCACACTCACTTGTAGGTGGTGGTGACCCTGTTCTGGCGGTAGTCGTCCCAGGAGGCGTACTCGTACAGCACCTCCGTCCTATAGGGCGTCCACGGCATTACGTACAGCCTATCACCGGCCTGCAAGGGGTCCTTACACCACGCCCCAGACTGATGCTCCGCCTCCAGCAGAGAGGAGGCTGGCTGGATGCTGAGCAGGG
>NC_139702.1:35349186-35414186 GCF_964188405.1 Protomyctophum parallelum | reverse complement strand
TCTTCACTTTTGTCACAGGCTGTGGGATCAGGCCATTACTGAGGTGTACCATTAACTGATTAGCTACACCTGGCCTACATTGCAATAATCCATGGAAATCCAAATATGCCCATATGGAATGGACAAGTTGATAATGTGGTGTGAAGCATAAGTCGCATATAGTGAAAAGGGAAACAATTTAATGCTTATAAAAAATTGCATGTGTGTGCATCTATCAAAACAGTAAAAGGAAGTATACAAGAGTGCCATCACTGCTGTGAACCAAAAGCCAAACCTTTTGAAAGGTTAAACACCAGGCTTGCAGTGGCATTCTGGATTCTTTGAAAGGGTTTGACTTGAGTGAGCATGTTGGCAGACCAGGAAAGAGGGAGTTGCACTAGTCAAGCCTGGACGTTGCTGAGGCTTGGATAAGGAACTGGGCAGACTTGGTGAGGAAGGGTCTAATCGTTCAGCTGTTGTAAAGTGTAAAGTTATAGGACTGACTGAGTGATGTCTGCCGTGCTGTGTTGTTGATCGAACAGAGCCTGGAAATGGAAAGATCCTGCTGCAGGGGGCAAAACTTTACATGGAAGAAGAGAAGCTCGTGGTCTTGTCTGCTTTGAGCTTGATGTGTTGTCAGCCAAACATGCATCAACAAGCTGCATGTCACCATTGATAAGCTTGGCCCAATAACGATCCACAGAACATTTGGTAGCAATCAGACAGCTAGAGGAGTCGAGATGTCACTAACTTTAGTTAGTGACAGAGTGCGGTATAGCCAACACCAACTCGGGATTCCGTGGTAGGTCCCCATAGAGGTCCACATTTCTGATGCGGTCCGTCCATGTGACACCTATAGTGCCATTCGTAGCATTCTTGTGTAGACTCCATCCAGGGCTTTTTCCTGTTGTACTGTGAGGGTCCATGTCTCGGCCCCATACAGCAGTACTGACTCCACAGTGAACAACCGCCTCTTAAGGTCTTCTCCCATGTCTGATTTCCACACTCTCCTCATCCCGTGCAAGGCTTTCCAGGCAAGTGCTCTCCGAACCTTCAGATCCTGTTCAGTTGAGGCAGTCCAGGCCCCAAGGTACGAGCACCGTTCCGTCTGCAGTGGCAATGGTTTTAGCCTTTTTCTTAGCATTGAGCTTGAGGCCGGTCTTCCTGCACTCCTTTTCTACTGCCAGTAGTAGCTCGAGATGTCACTAATTTGTATTAAAAAACTAAATCCAAAATGGCAGGAAAACTATAGAACAGTGAGACTCACTGTTCAAAAGTTAGGCTAAAACACCTATCTTTGTTAGCGTTGTTTTCTGTATGCCAGGTTTGGGAACTGTAGCGGTTACGGTTTCTGAGACACAGATACTTTTAGCTGAAAACAATAATCCTAACAGATACTTGTTCCCCTAATTAACCTTCTCACTTATGGAATTGTTAATTATCCTTCAGTGTTAATAGCAATACACAAAACTCCCATATACCGGTGCAAATAGCAATACCAAGTAAATCTCTTAGTACCAGTAACCATGGCTAATACCAATGAACCTTCTTAGTACAAGAGTAGTAATACAAATTAAGCGTCTTAGAACTAACAGTAAAAAACAACATACAAGTTAGGGATGTCAGTAACGGATAGTTTCCCAACCGGTTACCCGTTAGGATTAACCGGTTCATTACCGGATAGTGGTTGATTTTTTTCTTTTTTTAATAGGCTACCCCAAATGTAATATGCATGTATAGGCTACATAATTAAAGTTGGTAGACGAATGGCATACATTTATTTATGCTCCTTTTATAAAAGACAAACAAAAAAGCAACATTTAACAATATAAATAAATTGTTGTAGGCTTCTGGCTTAATCATCAATAAACAACGCATCGCATCTGCATGATGCATCGCATCTGCATGATGCATGCATCTGCGCGTCTACAGTACAGAGGTCCGCCGGTTCTAGTCCAACAAAACATAAATAAATCCAGTCCAGATCCGAGCAACCTATACCTATAAAGCCACTGGACGCATGGGCTAAGCCTTTTTTTATTATTAAGGAAGATCAGCATGCATGTCACCGTGTTCCGTTTGTTGACTTTTCGCTGACGAGAAAACTCTCAAACATCGATAGCACATGGCTAACTTTTGATAGCCGTAAGCCGTGCCAGTGTGGAGACGGATAGGAGGGCAGCGGCGGCTGTAAACGTTCTCCCTCCAGGCCAAATGGCCAATAATGGATTTAATAATGTAGGTCTCTGCATTGATACGGTCGACATGTGTTCATCTCGTCTCGCTGTCACTCGCTTACATTTTGACTACCGCAAAGCTACCGTTGTAACTTGTAGCCAACTAGCCATTGAAGTACAACAGAGAATGGGGACATTGAGGGGGCAGAAAACAGAGCCCGAGCGCTGTTCATGCAGCCTGGAGTGCGACAAGCTGGGCGGCGCAAATAGCAATTTTAGGCATGTGTGCAACATGACAACTGTTTTAAAGTATTGTACAGTGACAACTACAGTCTCTGTAATGTTTATGTTGTACTATTACTAAAAACGATCTAAAATAAAGGGATTTAAGATCAGAACACGCATTTATTATTATGCAAATTAACCGTTAAAGCTGATAAAAATATCCGGATGTTTCTTAACGGTCGGCTAACCGGTTAACCGGTTAACCCCTGACATCCCTAATACAAGTATAGTACTGGTAATAATGGCATGCAACTTTCTTAGTACTAGCAATAACAGTGAAAGCGATTAATAGTGACAAATAACTATAGGCCTAAATCTATATTCTGAGGGATGTAGGGAGTCCTGACCTGAATCATAAAAGTGACAGACCAGTGTGGCATGTGAATGATACATCGGCAGCATCAAAGTCAAGCAGTCAGGAGTCATTGATAAATCAGTCTAACAGACATATAGGGATATCACACTGGATACAAGGCCTCATACCAAAGGAGATAGCAGTCAAAACAGGAATGGTAAAGATAGAGAGAAAGACAAAAAGGGAAGAAAGAGGGAGGTGGGGGGTAGGGGGCAACATAATAGTCAAAGAAAGACGTGCCGTGCCGTGATAGAGGGGTGAGAATGATTGAGTATAAAGGGTATGATAGTAGAGTGTGCATCCTATTTGTGCTCTAGGCAATAAGCCAACAAAACAGCCGTGTCATCCTATGTTCTTAATGGAAAGGCGAAAGAGAGAGAGAGAGAGAGAGAGAGAGAGAGAGAGAGAGAGAGAAATTTGCCTTTGCTGCCAGGGGAAAATAAATCCATTTTCAAGCTGCTTCATCAGAAATGTGTTTCTTGAAGGACAGAGGCGAGAACTGCTCTCTATGTCAGAGAGACACTGTCAGTAAGCTGTACTGATGTAGAACAGAGGATATTGTAATATATATAGGTGCAGATCATCTCGAGTCAGACTTTTTAAGGCACACGTGCACGTTTCAGACCATTAACTTCTACGGGTCTCGCCAGTGCACTGAGGCCTACAGGCGAGGTTTCACAGTTATAAAAGCCACATGACTGCCTGGTTGATGCATGGCCCAGAGGAATGGATGTTTCCTCCCTGCCAATCACATACTCATGCCTGACAGCAAGCGTATGTAGCCCGATCGGGGTCCATCAATTGTATATCTGACATGTAGACAGAGTTTCAGTGCGGTATGGTACAGCCTTAAGACCACTAGGGATCTAATAGTCAAGTCAAACTCATTAGGATTGCATAGAATGCAAATTCTAACAACATAGCTTTCAAATTGAAAATGACACAGATGCTTTACCGGTTTTGGGTTAAATTAATAAGTGTAATTGCTCCAAGTAAACTTTACTGAATTTACGAGTGGTTGAAGGATTGAAGGATTTGGTTTGTTCATTTGCAATTATGGCTTGGGCAAATCAAAGCCATGGATGCTAAAATAAATCATTGTTAAAAGATACAAATATTTTGTTTATTTGAGTGTGTAACAGATCATTGTTTGAAACACCTACAGTAAGCGCACCCCAGAGTATATTTAATGCTGCCATTAATTCTCACAATAACGCAACTCAAAACGAAAATATTTTCTGCATTTGCCAGATGTTTGCTTTTCCTTCTTTTCTTTTACCAGGATATTTTCATCCGTGAAATCACTCACGAGTCACTACCTACCAAGTAACTACCACCCATGAGCAGATGGGTAATCTTCATTCAACGTCAAATTAATTCTGAATGACATGCTAACTTAACACACATAAGCATTATACTCTATACACAACATAATATATACAACTGTATATTTGCTCTGTAAATGTACAAATCTATGCACTTATTTTATGTCTGCAACAGTCCCCTAGCACTCACTGTTGAGTCTCGTATCCTTCGATATAAGCTGTCAGGATGTCAACTGAGACATGCAGTTTCCTGTACACTTCTTTTACTCTGTGAATACAGTGATTCCACATGACACATGAAGGCTTACTTGGCGATTGCATCAACATTTCGGTATGCAGACCTTCTTCAAGGTACCTCTATGATTTCCGAGGCCTGTGCAGCACACACACACACACACACACACACACACACACACACACACACACACACACACACACACACACACACACACACACACACACACACACACACACACACACACACACACACAAAATAGAGAATTCATATTACATGCAGCTATAATCTGTGGTAATAGCTAACGTGACAAAGAAAGAAGCCATCTAGTGCAAACCTGAATGTGTCCAATCATTTTTGAGCCGAACGCACCGCAGAACGGACAAAAGCAAAGGCTTGCGGCATTAGCAGGGATTTCAAAATCCACTCGGATCAATTCTAGTCCTTCAGTAACTGATGGAAAACCATAAGGGAAACCATACGGTAAAATTCTCACTGTTCATCATGTATCTCTCTTAGTGTAAGCAATGGAACTAAATGGACCCTTATTGGCTCTAAGATTTAAGGTGGAAGTCTAAGCAGACAAACACGGCAATATTTTACAATTCAAATTCCAGAGAATCTAATCAAATCGTGTGTGTGTGTGTGTGTGTGTGTGTGTGTGTGTGTGTGTGTGTGTGTGAGTGTGCGTGTGCGTGTGTGTGTGTGTGTGCATTAAACAAATGTGATGCTTTTTTCTCCTCGTGGTTGATGTAAATTATCCCTACATAGACAAAGAAGTTACCTTTGCTTATTTTTCCATTCAAGCATGCACAGCATGTGCGGTGCACCACACACACACACACACACACACACACACACACACACACACACACACACACACACACACACACACACACACACACAGTATAGTATAAAATCATATAAAGCCACAGTGCTGCACAGACCTCGAAAATCATAGAGGTACCTTGAAGAAGGTCTGCAGACCGAAATGTTGATGCAATCGCCAAGTAAGCCTTCATGTGTCATGTGGAATCACTGTATTCACAGAGTAAAATAAGTGTACAGGAAACTGCGTGTCTCAGTTGAAATCATGACACACACACACACACACACACACACACACACACACACACGTCGGACATACTAAGTCACCATATTAAAATGACTGCAAGTCCAGAGATACATCTACAAATCAGTTCAAGTCAGGCACCTTCCTTTTCATTTTGGTTTTCATAACCTCTTAAAAACGTGGAGTGAGTGTGTGCAGCACACACCCAGGCATGGACCGCACACACACGCACGCTCGCACGCACGCACGCACACACACACACACACACACACACACACACACACACACACACACACACACACACACACACACACACACACACACACACACACACAACACACACACACACACACACACACACACACACACACACACACACACACACACAGTGTCACACACAGTGTCTCACACACACACACACACACACACACACACACACACACACACACACACACACACACACACACACACACACACACACACACACACACACACACACACACAAAAAAGGAGCATTAGTCACGACTGAGAATCATGTCAGGCAGCAAGGATATGCTGTCTTGACTCTCTCCTCTGCCATCATTCCATTCCATTTCCTTTCTTTCTTTCTTTCTTTCTTTCTTTCTTTCTTTCTTTCTTTCTTTCTTTCTGTCTCCTCCTACAACTCATCAGCCATGCACAATGTCAATCAAATTCAGCCTTCAGTATCCCCTCTCCTCTGCATATGCAACCTTCTCTTCCTCATGGTCACCCCTACACCCCATGACCCATGTCCTCTTCCCTGTAGCTCAGTGGTTTTCAACCAGTGGTCCCAGATGGGATTCCAGTAGTCCCCAACTAAATGATTGACAGTCAGTAATCCTTTAGATTTGTAACTATTGAGAGCGTAAAGTGAAACCCAGTGAATCCGTGAATTTCAATTTACACTCTCAAGTGTTTACATTATTGTTAAACATCTGCATTACTTAAGTTACAAACAGTCTACACAATTAGAGAATGTAGAATAATTGTTATTTTTATGTTTGCCTGTTGTCTCTCCTATGGTACTACATCAATACAGCATGGAAATGTGGACAAATAAAGTCTTGGGTATGAGAGGCTAAATCTCATCAAATGTGCAGAATAAATAATGGTCCTTGATATGAAAAGGGTTCTCTCTCTCTCTCTCCCTCTCATTTTTTTTGTTGGCATTCATGTCACTGGCATACAGTAGCCTATATACAGTATAGCATGTCAAACCACACACAATATCAAAATTATACACAGTAAAATCCATTCTTTTATCTCCGTTTATTGAACTCTGACAGTGTCAAGATGGACCCAGATGTAAGTGTCCACTTGGGTCCACTTCTACACTGTGTAGCGAGTTACAGTCCATTTGAATCCATTATACTGTCAGAGTTAAATGAACAAAGAGGATTTTACTGTGATATACTATAGGCTCTATGCCTGTTTACATCAGTGTGTGCTGCAGTCTGTTACAACACACTGCAACAAAGCGTGTATGTATATGGAGATTATGGACACACATGCGTGCATGACACCGGGAACATGGAGCTTCGTGGAAGAATTGTGCCACCCTTGAAAATGTGTGACACCTCGAGGCACATGAGATCCACAACATTCAGCCCGCCGCCACTGACAGGCACCTGAACTTGTCTGCCACATTTTCCCTCCACACTATCATAGAGTCCCACGGGGAAACTAATCTGGACCACATGAATATTTCACGACAGCATGCTATTGTGGCACCATAATAATGGCACGGGCTGGCGGCCATCATCAACGCAGACGTCCCTGCATCCGAATCCTTGACAGCGAATCCTTGACACTGACACAAGTGACCAGGAGAAAACCTCCAATTGTCTCCTGCACGGGGAACGATCGGTTGTCCAGGACAAATGGTAGCGTGTGTGTGTGTGTGTGTGTGTGTGTGTGTGTGTGCACTTGCATTTGCAAGTATAATGGAGAGGGAGATGAGGAGGGAGTGGGGAAATGGGAGGTGTGGTGGTCTCTCTTACCCTACATCCGTATCTCGTCTCTTACCGTCAGTCCTCCGGTTTCCCCTCCTCCTCCTCCTCCTCCTCCTCCTCCTCCGCCTCCTCCTCTTCGTTCACTGCGTCTCCCGCATCCCGTCTCTCCTGTGTCCGCGCCCTCCTCCTCTCCTCCCCACCGCTCCTCTCACCCACTGTACTCTCCTCCCTCTCTGCCAGCAGTCCCCTCAGCCCGATGCATGAAATCAAAGGTTTCGCGATGGGGAGGATGCTGCTGCTCGCGCGTTCCCGGGGCGATGCTACGGCGAGGCAGTCATTAGGCGAGATCCAACGAGACAAGACAACTGGAACTGGGCGTCCTCCACCGACGCCGCTGGATGGGAAGGATGGTCAAATGGTTGGAGGGGCTGTGTGTGCACTATAGAAGCTATATATCCTTTACACCCTCCCTCTCCTCCTGAGACTTGATGGCTTCCCCGCTGTGTGTGTGACTCTCTCTCTCTCTCTCTCTCTGTGTGTGTGTGTGTGTGTGTGTGTGTGTATGTGTGTGTGTGTGTGTGTGTGTGTGTGTGTGTGTGTGTGTGTGTGTGTGTGTGTGTGTGTGTGTGTGACTGTGCGTCACGTTGGTACCACAATTCCCACGGGTTTCATTGCCAGCGACGATGTGGGGCTATATAGGCCCGTGTAGTCTCCGATAGATGGAGAGAAAAATGCGATCGCAGTATAAAATAAATAAATAAATAAATACATTAATTAATTATAAATAAATAAAATATATATAGGCTACACGCGTACAGCCACGCGAATTGGCGGACGGATTCTTCTCTGTTTCCCTCGCGTCGTTTTGTGGAATTGTTCAAAGTCCAGTTGGAATTCGTCGTCGTTGTGCTCCTAGTAATAATATGGTCCAGTATCATTGCGTTACATCCTTTCATTTGGTGGAAGATAACGTCGACGTGATAAACGGCCGCTCGGCGTGCACAAGCACATCCTCCTGATCAGGGGATCGAAATTGAGGCGCAGTGCGCGAGACGGACGATTCTGTCAAGCAGGGCTAAGAATCATCAGGGCAGTAGATCGTTTGGTAAAATGATGATGGGAAATTATAAAACATGTACAACCGTGAGAGACAGATTTCGCGCTCGTGGCCTCGCCTCGCGTCCGTCGTTCCGTCTTTTCTCCTGGCTCCCTCTTTCTCGCTCGCTCTCTCTCTCTCTCTCTCTCTCCATCCGTTGGTCTGCTGCTTGTTGCGCGTACTGCGCTCGAGAACGCGCACAGTGTACGTGTGTAGGCCTGTGTATGTGTATGCATGTGCGTGTGTGCAGCGTGTCTGTGCATTTGAGGGAGAGGGTGGGGGCTGCTACTACACACTTTCAAGCTCGTTCGAGAGCGCAACAATAACATGCCATTAAGACAATACCCATATACAGTCGAATTGTGCATTACAATTATTATTCACAGGACATTATAGGCAATTATCTGCATGTCAGATCAGATACCAGAATCTGAGAATCAATATGAATACAGAATAATATCCCCCCGGATAGTAATACGATGAAGGGCTTTGTGCTGGTTGCTCTGCCTACAGCATTCCGTGAATTCCAGCAGAATAGCAGTACGTCTCACATAGAAAGAACACAATGTTACACAATGTTATCCAGCTAGCCTACAATCGGCTGTGGCTGCCATGTCAGTCTCTCCGTCATGATCCTGTCATTCCCATTCATAAACTCCATCAAACCTGTCAATCATCCAGGCCTACAGGTCTTAGCAGCACCATGATGACCGTGACGTATCATCATCTCTCACAGTACGTGACGTCGTTGACGTGCATGGCTCCTCCACTATAGTCTCTCCTCTTATCGTGCCATGCTTCACTGTGACACTTCCTACTATAGCCTACTGCACCTACATAATAGTCTGTAGGCTATCGAGCGAAGGATTACAAAAATTCTTGTTAATTTATTCATTCATCATTCATTCATTTTTTTCCTTGTTTTTTTTTTTTACAATGGGAGACCTGGAAATGAATATAGCACATTTAAATTTGATGAATTGAATAATCAAGCCATCCTATTCCCCATCAGTTGAATATACTCGTCATGTTCGTACTGTGTGTAGCCTAATTGCTTGCTATATTTGCATGCATGATGCACATACAAAGTGCAAAGTCTAAATGCTGCATTTTTTGGTAAATGGTGCCTTTATCCAAAGCACTTTACAATGTGCATTAACACCACACACACATGGCAGAGGAAGGAAACCATGCAAAGCACCAACCTGCTAATCAGGAGTATACTTCATGGCTTCAGTGTCTTGCTCAAGGAGCCAGTGGAAGCCGGGGGGGATCAAACCGTGAACCTTCTGATACCTTTACCCAGAGCCATAGAGTATAGACAGAGTTACACAAACTCCGTTCACTTCATCATGGGGCCAGCCAGTCCAATGAGACTTCTATTGGTTTGTCCCTATTTGAAGGCTTCAAATATAGGGACAACCGGAAGTTTACGCAATGCATTGGAGTCTATGGGCTCGCTTGAGTACATGAACCACGTACCGTGCTGTTTTCAGCTGTCCCCTCAATATTGCAACTCTTCTATTAGATGGCTCTGGTGCTACCTCCTCCTATTTAGCTGTGGGTTCTATAATAGTCTACTATTCATGCACTGCTCATAATGCTCACGTGCCTTGTCTGATACTAGCTTTTCCTATTTGTCTTTTGATTTTCTATTCTATTCATTTTTTGTCATTTTTTGTCTCTCATCTGCTTTATATATTTTTCTTATTTTCACTTCTATGTGAGAGCAATGCAGCAAGTCCTGTTCTTTGTTCTTCTGTTGCAAATGGTGTCAATATTATCTATGAAGAGAGCTTTGAATTAGCATAATTAACAAGACATTGATCCCATGCAGATTACAATTGGTTCTGTTGTCGAAAGAGGGGGTGAACCCTTGATAATGACTTTAGTGATTATGTCTTTACTTTTTTGATAGAGAATTGATTGATAATATACTATATAGTATAATTTGTGGGCACTGGGCAGCATGAACAGATCTTTCCACTGAAAGGTCACAGGTTACATATCCCTGGCAGGTAGCCCGTGTCCACTGAAAGGTCACAGGTTACATATCCCTGGCAGGTAGCACGTGTCCACTGTAAGGCCACAGGTCATATCCTTGGCAGGTATCCTGTCCTCAATAATGTAACACTCATGTTCTGTTCTAGTGTTTTGTTCAGATTCAGAATAATCTCAGAATGATCTTTATTACAGTTTTACAAGTGAAATTAGTTTTTGTGCATATAGTTTCTATCGTGTTATTGGAATTGGAAGGAGAGAGCGGGGTAGAAGATCAAGGCAAGAAAGAAACAATTGAAGCTCGTTCCACACACAGCACACTTGTAGGGTCTCTCTTAGCTAATTTACAAACGGCACAACCGTAGGGCCTCTCTTATCTTATTTACAGGCTGTACAGCCCGCCGTACAACCAAGGGGGTCTCTTTTCCCACAAGAAAAATATAGTACCTGAGATAATTGATATATGGTGCATGAGCATAGCAGCCAAGCCAGCCATTAATGTACTGTGCAATATATATATATATATATATATATTCTTTCTAGCTATTCTTGAACCAGTGCCACCCGCAGTCTATACGTGCCTTGAACAACATCCTGCCTATATATATATATACTCTCACACAAACTCCAAGTCAACTAGTTCCGACTCCCTAGTATAATCCACAGTTCACGTGACACTGAGCCCCTCCTCGTACGTGCTCACTCCACATACATTTCTCTCGATAATGCATGTCAGCTAAACGTTAAACAAAATGTGTTTTGACTGGCAGCCAGCCAGAAAAAATATGGGGATACAATGCTCATTACAATGATCTATCTTTGAAAAAAAATCAAAAATGTTTGAAGTAATTTTCATCTTCTGCCGGGTGCTATAAAACAGGATGTAATGACAAGAGTTGGCTTAGGCCTGTTCTTGGCTTGACTGAAGCTGGCAGCATTTAAAGACATTTAAAGAGAGCATATTGTACGCAGTGGTCAGTATGTCGGCAGTGCTTAAATGTTGTGTTTAGATGTTTTATATGTCTCAGTCTGAAGCGATACATTTTTGCCTCTACTAGACTACCTGGATTCTGTTCTCCCTCCTTTTGGGTTTTTTGTTTTGATTCAATTCCAATTTGATTGAATTCCAACAAAAAAATACAAATCCAAGGTAGGGCTTTCCAAACTGCGCTGGCCAAAGCAAGGAGAAGAGAGAAATTGGGCTGCACAGCAGTAAGGGTCTACTCTCCCTCCCTATGCCCCCACTTGCCAGCCTTTGTCTTTACCCGCACAAACATTTCACCAAAATATATATATTTAGTTATATTAGGGTGCTTTACCAATAGTAGTTATATAGCTGTCCTTAAAGCTGTCATAGAAAAATAAATTTTTTATTGTGCATATTGTTACAGTCCAGCCTATGGGAATGACACGTTCAAACCACCCAATGAACCACCCGCAAGCAGGAATTTAGTCATGTTTTTTTTGTTTAACCACCTTTTAAGTAGGCTTTTAAGTAACTAACTTCAGCAGTACAGAGAACAGAAATGGGCATGTTTGCTGGCTAAGTGCAAGAGAATAAAGAAATATGCTGGTGTTGAGAAGAGCTGGCCTTTTATCTTCCTCCACCATCAGCCTGAGTCAGACCAATGACCTCCTGGTCACCACCTACTCCCTCAATCATTCGTTCAATCACTCAGAGCTAACACCTGCCTCTGCCACTCACTCATCACACACATGCCACACATCACTCTCAACAGGATCACCTCAGACATGGGCATGGAAGGTTACACATGCAGTACTACCACCTACATACATTATGACATGACTTCAGGGTCGTAACAATATTCATTCGTAACAAAAGTTTGGAAACTTATCTTTGGTCCATTATTATTGTCCACTATATAATAGCACCAATTGGTATTGTATTTTATATAATTTTGAGCAACACAGCTAAACGTGTGGGTAGCGCCTCCAAAACAAATGCCAAAATGGCAAGTGGTTGGTTGAGTTGCTTAGTGAATTGGATGATTGCACTCTCACATAGTAATAAGGAAAAAAAACACATATTGGCCATTTGTACACTTTATTAATTTTACACTCAGTGTTAGGGAACTCAGTAGGGTCTGGAAGATCCATCCAGCATGCCCAAGCTGATCCCACAAGTGTTCAATTGGGTTGAGGTCTGGACTCACGGCAGACCATTCCATCCTCTACACTCACAAATTCTGGAGGTACGTGATGATCCTGGCTCTATGGGGGCGAGCGTTATCATCCTGGAGGAAGGCGTTAGGTCCCAGATTCTGAACATATGGGATCGCCACTGGCTCCAGAATCTCATCCCGATATCTCACTGCATTGAGATTGGCTTCAATGATGACAAGTTCTGTGAGAGAGAGATACTGCCCAATACCAAGCTGTTGTGGCTGCATATGGATCTTCCAGACGCTACTGAGTTCCCTAACACTCCAAAGTGCAAAAATATGTGTTGTTTTTTACCTTATTACTGTGTTAGAGTGGAATCATCCAATCCACTAAGCAACTCAAAGCTAGGGTGAATACCAACCACTTACCATTTTGGCAAATTCTTTGGAGGCACTACCGGGTAACCACATGTTTAGCTGTGTTGCTCATCCTACGAACGCCCGATCCTTACAAGCTATACCTCGTTGTAAATAATGATCATCTAAACAACAATTAAAATTATAAAATACAATACCAATTGGTATTATTAAAGTGGAGAAATAATGGACCAAAGTTACATTTCCGAACTTTTGTTGCTGAGTTTATATAGCATTTTAATCAATAATGTTGCCAACCGGTTTGATATGGCTGGACCAAGTGGACCATGTGCTGTACTGCTGGATACTGGAAATTAGTTTGACTGTTCCTAACCACAGTTTAAAGGGCCATGTATCTGCCAAAAACACTAAACAAAGGGCACTCCAACTAACAATTGGCTGTGTTTGTGGGTGGGAAGCCATGATTGTGTCCTTGTCAATGCACTAGCAAGTAGCAACGCCAGTGCCGGATTTACAGTAGTAGGGGCCTCATAGACACAATTTCAGGGCCCCACTCGGCCGCACGGTGCTCAATTTGGGGGAATTTTGGTTTAATTTTGGAGTACCCAACCCCCAAAAGACAGATAGACAGACAGACAGACAGAGACAGACAGAGACTAGTCGCTGTGCAATCCTAAACAGGAAGTTATCAGTTATGAGTCATCCAAAGGCCGACGGGTTCGAGTGCCGAACCCGTCTGCCTTTGCCGCATGTCTTCCTTAGCCTGGCACAGCCAGACTTCATACGCCCTTAATGCATAGGCTATGCATATATGCCCCGAGGCAGATTATCCACACAGTGCAGCGCAGTGGTATATTAATATCGCAACGCAATGCTATGTCTTCCTCCCCATCTCTCTCCCCCTTTCCTGTCTAATTACTGTACCCTATCAATATATATATTTTTAAATAAATAAGTTCCTATCAATGAGCTCTGACGCTTCCTGTCAGTTGCGGAACTTGCGGAGGCAGTTATAGGGCCGAGGCTGCTGCGTTCTCAGAATGATAATGGAACAGTCAGACCACTGTGGGCAGTTGCTGCACCTCAAAAATAGTTTCTAGATCCCAGAGGAGATAGCATGCACATACACATGATTTTCTGTATGTAGCTAAAGTGGTTGTCTTTTTTTATTTTACATTATTATACAGTACTACCTCATTGCTCCCTAGCTATTCCCACCCACCTCCTGTAGGGGTCATCATATGTCAGGAACAAACACGTTTTGGACAGCTCCTTAAGAGAAAGCTCTCCAGCTGTTCCTCTGACTAGTAGTCACACGTGTGCGTGCGTGCGTGTGTGCGTGCGTGCGTGTGTGTGTGTGTGTGTGTGCGCGTGTACGTACGTGCATGTGTGTGTTTACATAACAAGATGCAAGTGTGACTCACATCCGCTCTACATTTATATTCACTCACACACAGTTTTGTGTGTGAGTGTGTGGATCTCTGGTATGTATCATAATGGGAACTATGGTTCTGAGCCTAGTGTTCCATGCCACTGATTGCTTGGAATGTTGACAATCTAGCAATTCCATGGTTTCACTTGTCATAAGCTTCTGACATCTGGCATCTGCTATAGGCTACCTGATGTACTGTACAGCAGAACCAGCTGTGCAGAATGATCAATGTATCACTCATCTGTTAAGTCTGTAAGTGGTGGGACAAACTCCTGGCAGCTCTCACACTCAGCAGATGCAAAGAACATCAGTATGCACTGTATGCGGTACTGGTGTGTGTGTGTGTGTGTGTGTGTGTGTGTGTGTGTGTGTGTGTGTGTGTGTGTGTGTGTGTGTGTGTGTGTGTGTGTGTGTGTGTGTGTGTGTGTGTGTGTGTGCGTGCGTGCGTGCGTGTTTGTGTGTGTGTTTAATATGCTGCTTTTACAGTATGTGTAATAGCAGGCCTACAGACTAGAAGACCCAGGAGCCTATAAAATATCCTGCAGATTGTCTTAAAATTCTCTGTTTGGGAGGCTGGAATCAATCCACATTTGAATCTAATTACAGTATCATTATGTCTTGTGCAGTTTGCTTATCATTCCACAAACGCCCTTTTAATTACCAGAGTCCATCTTGTTTTGGTAGCAGATAATGGTCTGGTAATCCTATATAAAGTAGTTGTTTCATCAACTTTACAACTCACAGTAAGTGACTGATTTCTTACCTTCAGGCTGAAAACCCAACAGTTTGTTGCTGCGTTTCTTTCCCTTTCACTTCGTCTCCCTGGACTAACAGACTAGCATCTGTCACCTTTCTCCTCTAACTTGATGGCATCTGCCACTGCCACCTCCTCCACTCCCTCCCTCCTCTGTTCCTTTGTGTCTCTCCCTCCCCTTCTCTGTCTGGAGAGGGAGATTACAAGGTCAGGTGATGAAGGGACATGCAGAGAGATAAGAGACACACTGACTATACTTAGTTTAGACTATGTGTGTGTGTGTGTGTGTGTGTGTGTGTGTGTGTGTGTGTGTGTGTGTGTGTGTGTGTGTGTGTGTGTGTGTGTGTGTGTGTGTGTGTGAGTGTGTGAGTGCGTGCGTGCGTGCATGCGTGCGTGTGTGCGTGTGTGTGTGTGTGTGTGTGTGTGTGTGTGTGTGTGTGTGTGTGTGTGTGTGTGTGTGAAGAGAGGTGTGTCAGTGACAGACTGACAGTGAGTGAGAACAAGTGGTAGTGAGAAGTGTAGCCATTATGATATGCACATTAGTCACTTATGCGTGTAGTTATTTATTAGCATTAGAAATGTGATAATTGTTTGAAAATATACGGTACAATATTTGTTATAGAAGGAGTGATAAGTAAATAGTAGTAAAATGTATATAGAAAATCAGTAAAATAATGTCAACTGAAAACATATTAAGCATAAACAACATCAACAACATTTATCATGAAACCATAAAAGTCAACTTTGATGGTTGTAGGCTATGCATCCAAAATGATATAGATTAGACACTGGCTAGTTGAAGGTTCTGTGATGGGCAACCAGTGAGAAATGGGCCACATCCACCCATGTAGGCCTTCAACTTGAATCCTACAGGCACCAGAGTCATAATCGATTGTGGCTGGGATCGATTTCAGCACCCATAAGAGCCATTCACTCTCACCTACTAGCTGTAATTCAATGAACAGTTGAGCACCACTTTAAAACATGACCGGTAGCTTTAAAAAATGAATGGGGATGACAGCTATAGGAGCTAGCTAAGTGAGAATGTGTATTTCAGTGCCATTGGAAAAGTTTGGTTGTTTTCCTTAAGAAGAAAACAAATTCTTTATCATTTACAGTATACTGTGAAAATACTGCTTTAGATTTACATGTTAAGTTTCATCATTTGCATTTAAGTTTTCTTTTACAAAGAGGTAGCAACGAAAAGGTCTAGGCTGTAGCCGAAGTTTATTTTGCCTATAGCCTTTTTTCATGTGATTCATGTGAGGAATGGGAATATAGTTGACTTGGCATTGTTCTATTTTTTGTTTGTTACAAAGAAGCCTAGCTGGCTTGAAAAAATAAGATGACCGGTACAGAATCCAGACATGCTTGGCTTTTCTACCCTCTTTCACTTCAATCTTCTCCCCCATGGCCATCTCCCCCCTTCTTTGTCCTTGGCCCACGTTCCATCTTGCTGCTCATCCTGTCCTTCATCTTTCTCTTTCACCCACGGTTTCCACCATCTCTTTTTCCTCTTATCGTGTTCAACCGTGTACTTGAGTCTTCTCACGGGGTCAGAGGCACTGTGCAAGTTCAGGTCGTCAAACTCCTCGTTGAGCATGAAGGTCCTCTCGATGATGTTGGCCGACTCCTGCCAGTTGCGGAAGCAGTCGGTGCCGTAGCGGCGGATCTCCTCCACACCATTGGACGACAGGATGGAACCGTCCGGACGGAGTACCATGACTGTAGGCACATCCTTCACTTTAAACATGGCCTGTAGTTCACTGAGGAGAGAGAGGACACACATTTAACATCTTTATTTGCATTCACATTTAACAAGAAATTCTTGAACACAGACAATAGTGGATGCGCAAGACTCTACAACAAGTGCTTCAGGATACAGATCACGGGTACAGAAAGCATCGCCATCTCCATATATTATTGCAGACGCTGAACATAATTTTGCAGATGCCTTAGCTCTCGGCTTGGGCATGCCTGCAATCTGCAGGCCGCTCACGACTGATTTATGGACATTACGGAGGCTTCCAAATATGAACAGTAGTTTACATTTGTAGCCAAGCTGTATAATAGCATCCTTAAGACGCTGGTACTTATGCACCTTCACACACAAACCCAAACACACACACACACACACACACACACACACACACACACACACACACACACACACACACACACACACACACACACACACACACACACACACACACACACACACACACACACACACACACACACACATACATCTGCTGTTTACATTATCTGAGCACTGTATTGAGGACAAATGCAGCTCTCTGTAAGATTTTCTTCCATGCATGTTTACTTATCAGTGTGGGCTGACTTCAGGGCTATGTCCACAGAAATCTTTTTCCTGAGCAGCCAGTACCTTTCTACCATACATTTCTTTTGTAAAGACATACTCCTCTTCCCTGGCCGTGCATTTAGGACAGTCAGCTAAAAGGGTGCGTGACTCAAAAGAAATTGCAATAGTAATCGTTCAAGGTTTTTTTATGATCCTTAGGGTCATCCAAATAACATTAAAAATCACACCCGTGTGAGTGGTGCAGCTCCCCCCCCCCCACCTCTCTCTCTCTCTCTCTCTCTCTCTTTAAATAATTCAAAATTGAAAGTGTTGCCTTATAGGCCTATAGGTCTAGGTTTTCAATGGTAGGCCTACCCCAACGTTCAACCCCTGAATTTTTCATGATCCTGTCACGGTCCGTGACATGTGTTGATCATGTGTTATGTTTCTTGTGTACCCTATTCTTGGTTTTAGTTATTGTTTTACTTTTCTGTTGTGTTCCTGTGCTTTTGAAGTATTGTGTTTTGCTTGTGTCTTAGTTCCAGTTTGAGTTTTGCTCTACACGTGTGTACTCTTATTTTGTAGTTTTGTTCCTAGTGTTACCTGTCTGCCTTGTTTGCTGTCACCTGCCTTGTCTCACCTCCCTGTATTAGTGTAACCCTAGTCACCTGTGTTCTGTTTGCCTGTTAGCCTATCCTAGTGTTGATTGTCAGTTGTGTTCACCTGTGTCCTGTTTTTCTCTGCCTTTATATACTCCCCTGTTCTGTCAGTTCCTCCTTGTCCAATTGTCTCGGTGTGTGCTGTTCCTTGAGTCTTTGTTAAATGAAACCGGTGCATTTAAGATCCTCTGCCTTGCTGTCTGCAATTGGGTCCTACCCTCCTGCCCAGCACACGTGACAGATCCAAAATGTATATAATAATCACATTTTAATGTTATTTGGATGACCATAAGGATCATAAAAAACCTTGGAACGATACTATTGCAATTTCTTTTGGGTCAAATCTTAGATTGACCTGGCCTACTTCAGAGTGTTTCAGCGTTCTCAGCACTTTTGGAAGTGTGCTCTGGGCTGTAGAAAATACCTTTGGCAGAGCGCTGCTCATTGAGTGGCACTTTTTTTCAACAAAACCAATCAAAATTGAGGAGAATCAAGCGGGACTAAGAACTGTCATTTAACCTTGCTCCCCTCCTTTACCTTATATTAAAGGTATATTCAGTGATTTCACTTAATTCAAATATCACTTATTTTTTTGTTTTGTTGTGATAATCCTCTCTACTATAGAGTGTGCTGACCATATAAGGAGTTCCTCCCTGTCCCCAGTTAACCCCTGGTCGTTTTTGGCTCTTTATCCTGATTGGATGAAAGCCAAAAACGAAACCTAAGGTTTTTTGAGTGGATGATCGACAAAGATACATAAGTATCTATGTTTGCTGTTTCTGGGAGGGGGACGGGTTACAAAAACGGACCTGTAAAAAGGAATAAAAACTAATACTAAAGATAAGAGGTTGATTCTGGTTGTGTCTGACAACCAGAATGTTAACAATTTGACTTTGAAGTGATACTAAAACCATGAGAAGTCCCTGCTCAGTAAGAAGCACTCTGGACATAAACGTTCCTCCACTCAAATATCGCTTTCTGTGGACACAGCCCCTCTGCTACCTGGCCACTTTAAAGTCTTGTTTTGTGATTTTCCCACACCAATTCAACATTAATGGTATATTTTATACCAGAGAATACATTCATGTAGCCTTCAAAATCTCTTCAAATGGCTAGCCAAAATTAGACTGGTATGGTCCTATAAGCCGCAAATAATTAATTTCAGGCTTTTTCGCTCGAAAATAAATCCCTTTACTCAGTCAGTGTTTTGCTTCCACTGTCACACTCAGTCTATCACTATTTCCACCCACTTCCTGTATGGGTCCTCGTGGGCCAAGAACAAACACTTCTTGTGCATTTCCTTGAGGGTTCTCTGCTGCTGTTCCTCTGATTTGTCCAGACTATAGAAGGAAAGGGAAAGAAAATGATGAGACAATAACTCTGTGAGCGTGTGTGTGCGTGCACGTGCATGCATAGCCTGGCTAATAACCCAGACCGAATCAGCCGTTGGCAAAAACAAATTGCCTGTGATTTGAGTCTGGGTTATTAGCCAGGCTAGTGCATGCATGCATGCATGCGTGTGTATGTTTATGCAACAGGCCAAAGGTTAGAAGGAGACCAGACACCTGATGTAGATCAAGGCCAGCAGCGCTGGGTATTCTATGTAGAACGGATCTTTGAGACGTTTGAAGAAGTCATTCAGCGTGGGGAGAAACTCCTGACACCGCTTGCACTCAGCAGACGCAAAGAACAGCATCACGATGCGGTTCTCCAGGATCCCAGTGATCTCACGTTCAGTGTTCAGCTCATCCTGGTCCCAGTTATTCTCCACCAGAACCCGGCCCATGAAAAGCTCCACCATGGTGAATAGGTTCACTAGCAGGGACGTGCAGAGAATGTTAGAGAGGCAGGGGCTTGAAATTCCCCAAAAGGGAAATTGGCAAATTGGCAAATAGAAATGCGAAAATAGCGGATCTACAAGTTCACAACGTGTTGCATTGAGAGCTTGTAAATCAAAAGAAATCGGGGCTCGATCCCATACACTCTTTAGCTACTGGAGATTTATACACAAAGGACAAATTCTTTCAACGTGAAATTCTGCGTTAAAGTTCAGGAGGGTTCGGAAAAAGGCTGCTTTCGGGTATGGGGCATTTGCATATCTTTCACCATAGTAAATGCTGCATTCATGGTCTGGAGAGGGCAGTTTTGAGTACAAGGGCAGGGGCTAGAAAGCCCCTTTTGATGCCTATGTGTGCACGTGCCTGTTCACTATATTGTGAAACCACCAAAGCCCTATTTTATACTTGGTTGTAATGGTATGACGTGCAGGAAAATGTACAAAAATTCTCACTATCCTTGAATTGTTGCAAGGTTTCGCCTACTGTATATTGAAAAGCCCAAAATATAGGGATAGCAAATGGTTAAAATTACAATTTAGGCATTTAGTATTTAATTAGACTGAGCAACTTAAGTGCATGATCGGAATAAGGGTCATGCCACTTAATGTCACATCGGAGTAATATCAGATCAGAGTAAGTGTCATGCCACTTAATCCGATGACCAGATTGACTATAGGGCCTCCTATAGACAATAAACGACAGGGTAATTAAATAGTGCAGAGAAAACAATTAACTGATACCAGGATAACATTAACACCATCAAACCTACAGTAGCATCTGACATAAACAACAGGCTGTAAATGACATACTGTAGCCGCTGCAAAAACAGGTTTTTAAATGGAGGTGCACCTCCATTTAAAAACCTGTGCCTCACATTAAAAAACCTGCAGTAATGTTTCTCGTGCCAGACCAACAGCAGACATAGTTATGGGTTCACATTTTAGGTTAGCTCTTGGATTTGGCATTCTCTCTCACTATTATTGTAATTATAATGATTATAGACTTTAGGTTGGAGGCAGGGTTTTGGGGTTTGGAAAAGTGTTACTGACAGAAGAATATGAATGCATATTTATTATGAGCAATTTGTGTAAACAGAAACACTGATCATCAATCTGTACTATTCTCAAATTGGCTTTAACAGGATTTACGCTAATTGCTAAACACTACAAACACTGAGGCAGCACACAGACTGGGTTATTTTAATTTGAGTAGTCATATTTCCAAAACAAATAACACATTCAGGTATATTAAGCACTAAAGCTCAAACAAGCATTTTGTCAACAAACTTTTTACTTAATTCTTTTAATATATTGTGGATTTCATTGTTATTTGTTTATTATTATTTGTCAAATCAAATCAAAAAGCTTATTTCACTTAATCTTTTACAACCTATTCAATGGTTGATGGTTGATGTTATGCTATAAATCTTTGTTGTTATTACAGCATCTTAACAGTTAAGTAATTTCCCTCACCTTGAACTCAGGGCGGGAGAAAATATCCAAGTGGTTCTCCTCTATTTTATGCCATTTTAATTCCTTAGTTTATTTCCCCCGCTTTATTCGTCCTTCACTTCAGCTTCACTGTCTTAATTCCTTGAAGCCTCTCCAAATCTGTCCAGTTTGTATTCCTCTTACATAATACTGTTGATCAGTGTCCCCTTGAATGGCGCCTTGCATCAACTTCCTCTCTCCGTCACTACCCTACACTCTCCTGTCCACAGGGTGAGATTATAGGCTCGTACAAAGTGGAACAATGTAGGATGCCAGGCCGACAGGGGGCTTGTCTACTTGTGTGTGTGTATAGCCGTCAAAGCTCCAACGGATCAACATGAACAATCCCATTACTTCAAAGGAACAAGGGAGGGAGTGAAAGGAAGAGAGGGATGAGAAAAAAGAAAAGCCAATTGGATTGTGAGGAGGCAAAATAATTGATTGAAGTCACGGTAAAGAGTGAGAAGAACAGAGAGAGAGAAGTCTGTTGTGCTGCAGCTATAGAGGACAGAGACCACCGCAGGTCAAACAGGGCTAGTTATAGGCTCAACTTTACTGCTCTCATTTTCCAATGCATTTGTTTCCATGCACCAACATTTCATGGTGTTTTGTTTTTGTTTGTTTGTTGGCCCTGATGCAGAAAGGTAGCTAGCTATTTGATATGCACTGGCACCTGCTGAAAATACCTGTTAATCTCACAGAGGGCAGGTGGAGCAGCTATAGTGTAAGAAAAAAAAGAGTAGGATAATAGGATTAGTCACACAGAGACACACACGCTCATGCGCAATTGCATGTTGTGGAGCCCTGCAAGGCTTGTTGTGGCATATCAAACACATTATACATGTATACACAAAGACACCTGCTGTGTTTTCTTAATAATTCCTTAGGTAGGCTACATGATTCAGTTCAGACCTGTCATGTTTATGATCCATTACAACTTACAATTACAATATCTTCCTGTGCCCAAACTGTCATAATTTATAATGATAACAAATAAATGAGCTTGACAACCTGCAGGAGAACTTGGACAAGGTTTAGCTACTCACCAATATTATGGTCAGTAGCAATATTATGCATTAATAATAAAATGCAAACATTTTATCCCTCTGTTTCTCCACTATGCTCAAAGTGTAACACGGCAGAGGGCTCCCTAGGACATCTATTTTGGTTGTGCCCTAAACTAACAAAACTTTGGAGTGACATCTTTAAGTTTTTCTCAGACGTGTTTGACTGTGTTATCACCCCAGACCCCTACTGTGCTATCCTGGCCGGATTTCAAGACCTGTCATTTCTGACTCACTACCAACATAAAGCCATAAAATATGGCATGGTTATCGCAAAAAGGAATATTCTGACCCATTGGAAAGGAGTGGAAGTACCCACTTTTAATGTATGGCTAGCAGAATTTACCAACCTGCTACAAATGGAAAAGATAAGATGACGTTTCTCTTAAAACGAAAGTATTTGACAGAATGTGGCAACCGTTTTTTTCTCACCTATCATTAACAGGCTGAAGTATGTATGCACATACATGTTTTATTTCATTTTTTATTGTCTAAAAAACGTAACTGTGATCTATTGTATAGTATTACTTTCATTTGTGTATGTTTCGTTTGTGCTAAATGTATTATTTTTCCTTTTTCTTTCCTTTGAATGGGGGGGTGGGAAGGGTTTATGTGTTTGTATAAACTGTATATGTGTGTGTGATGTGATTGTTTGTAAAGTATGTCTTGTCTTTAAACCTGAAAATGTATAAATAAAATTGTAAAAAAAAAAGAAAAAGAAAAAAAAATGCAAATCACTTTAAGCGATACTGTATGTGTAGATAGACTGTAGAGCCTACAGTGTAGTTGGTGACCCTATTGATGGGCAGTGCTTGTGGTGGTCACATGAGTTTATGAGCATTGTCCTGTCATGTAAGCGCACGTGCGCACGCACACGCACACACACGCACACTCACACGCGCACACACACACACACACACACACACACACACACACACACACACACACACACACACACACACACACACACACACACACACACACACACACACACACACACACACACACACACACACACACAGGAAAGCAAGCAAGATATGGCTTCTCATTAAATCTACAACAAAATACCATTCATCTGAAATGGCAGAATCAACTCCTTACAGTACATCTGCTGTTTACGTTATAGTCAGAAAAGAAGACCTGCATATTTGAGTGAGCTTGCATGTTGTATCGTTTATCCTTTGGATAACAAAGTCCTTTGTGAGCATGCCAAGGAAGGACAGAGCAGGTGTGCAGTGAACACAACATCAGCGAAAGGACAAGACGTGTGGGAAGATGGTGTCATGCTACTATGAAGGTGATGAAGTTTGAGTGAATGGTGGAGGACAAAATGAATGAAGTATAACTACGCTCAGCATACAAGCAAGGCATGCAGCAGTGGGCACTGGGCACAGAGAAGGAGACTGTCCATATCCTTGGAGAAATACAGTGACATATACGACATTGAGAAGGCTCACTTTGATATTTTATCATTATGATTGTTCCTGCTGGAATTATATACCCGTAAATTGGACAGGGTTAAACTAAAGACCAGTTTGGTCTGCATCTGCACGTCCCTCACTTTGGTCTGAGGAGGTGCATTGCTATATCTTATGTACGGTGACAAAACTTTAAAAGCCATTGCGCTTAGACCACTTACAGTAGCCTATATCCAGAACTACAACACAACAGATATTTTGGTAGCACTTGATATGCATTCCATGTGTATAATACATTATGTGCCACTGTGCATCAGTATCATCTATTCTACAGTATATAGGGCCCAATGTACTGTACTTTTAACTGAGCTATGCAGGGCTATCTATCGTAAATGTACATTCCGTTTTTGGATAAGCTAAATGACTGTAAAATGACATTACCAAACAACCCTTTCATTACAAAAGTAATTTATTCTTTGGTAGGCACAACTTAAAAAGTGACTCAATGTGTTAGAAATGTTAGGAAGATTACATTATTGTTGAAGCTATACTTCAACAAACAAAATGCAACTAATGTGCCATTCATTTTGGTTAATGGCAATATTTAGCTTGGGAGGAAACATTGTTCAAAAAGTTAATATTTGCAATGTCAATGAATGTGGATTTTTTTAGCATAAAATACCTATGAATTGTGTCCTATTGATGAACTATTATCTCTGTATAAAAATAATGTACATACATTATCAAATAACTCCTTGAAAGAAAACAGTGTGGTGAATCAACCATACAGTAGGAAGGTACAACCACCACATCAAAAATGTTTTAATGGATAATGAACTTCTTCTTGGATTGTATTGAACTACAAATATTGCCAATATGTTCCTATTATCTCTGTGAGTGAGTTCTCTTCTCTCTACTTTCACTCTCATTATAGAGCTTAGAAGACTCATCCAGTTTGGTGACAGATTGCTGGTAGTGTGAAAAAATAGAAAAGGTGAAATGTACTATTCATCTGAGGATTGTGCTGCCTGAGGCAACCACTGAAAAGTGACAACATTTGTTACTGTCAACTGTACTATATACTATACAGCATTCTCTACGGGGCCTCATTCAAGGTGATTTTCACTTTCTTTAATTTCATGCCAATATTAATTAATTAATTAATGTAGGCATCAACATTTTTCTGTTTAGACTAATCTTACAAGAGAGAGAGCTATTGCGTGCCAATGCACCAGGGTGGTAAGATTTAATTCAGTAGGTCAGTGAAGACAGATGGCCCTTGCGGACATAGGAAGCATAGTCCAGCTGAGCACTTGTCTTTTACACATACTGTATGATAAATTAATGTGAGTAAATCAGATTGTGAGTATTTAAAAATGGCTTATATTTGACATTGTCACCGCATCACTCGTGTTACAATGTCATTGGTGACCTATCGATCTTGTTTCAAATTCATTAATGCAGCCTTTTCACTTTCCCATAAGATCCATATACCGGTAGGCCTACTGCACAGGGTATTGGGCTGCATTTCTATATACTTTATCCAAAGCGATTAACAATAGGCATTATATTCACCCATTTACACACTGATGGCAGAGGCCACCAACCGATGGTGCAAAATTATTCCGACGGCACGTTGGTCCGATTCGCCCCATCACTAACCCTGTCCCTAACACTAACCCGGCACGTTGACGGACTAATGCGCCGTCGGAATTACGAGTCTTGCTCAAGGACACTTCGACAAGGAGACAGGAGGATCCGGGGATCGAACCGGTATACCTTCTAGTTCCATCACTCTACCTCCTGAGCTACTGCCGTCCTGCAGAATCTGCTTTCTTTTTTTTGTTGTTTTTCTCATTAGCAGGCGACAGTGCAGCACTCTCTCTCTCTCTCTGTTTCTGGCACAACAGCGCCCCTACTGGTACTAATAGTCATACTCGTGCTCATTAACGTCACACGGACACATAGGTGCACAGACACATGAACACGGACATTGCTGTTCCTTGGTGGTTGCACCACTCAAAAACGCTATACTCACAGGAACTGATGAAGTTGATAGTCAATATGAATGTGTAGTCTACACACAATATGGACATATAAGTTATACGGTTTTAGTAATTAGCTGAACTTTGGTGACAATGTAATCATTACAAGGAAGAAAATATTGCACGTTCAAAAATATCTTTGCTTCATATCATTTTTCTTTAAAAGAAAAATAAATCAATTGGAATGTACTATGTATTGTGACGACAACATGGACTGGAAGGGGCTAAAAGACATCAAATGTTTCAGGCCTCAAGGCCCTTTCAGACACGACACGCTATACAGCACACACTTTGGGGGAGTTGCGGAGGACAGAGCAAAATAAGCAGTTTTCTAAACTTTTAGTGGGACTACTACCTAATAAAATGTTCTGTATGATAATTATACAGTACGTCTTTACCGCATTACCTCAATTAAGACACTTTAATGGGTGTGTAGAGCTATCACAGGGAACACATAACAAATCTATGATAAGTTTGTTTACCATATATACACTGTAGGCTAACCTGGTCTTGTGAAGCCAGACGAACGGAGATCTTTGCCAATCATAGGGAATCCTACTGTAAATGCAAGGTAGTTGCTACAATGGTGGCGAGAACAACGGCTAACAATAACTACACTTATTGCTTTGGAAACAAATCATATAGGTTCTGCAATGTTGAGCGAAGTGTATTGAGTTAGAGACAGACTTGTAAGTCTAAGGCAAACCCTGTTTAACGACTGTTAAAACATATTTGACATGCCTTACTTCTTGGATGGAAACAATGTTTCCAAGATATGATTTTCTCCTGAGGTCTTAATACAAACAAACATATGTCATATGTTATGTCATATACTTGAGGAAATTCAGACACACACGTTATCATTTCCTCCATTTTGCCTTCCATATTGGAAATAATGGGTTAATTGCGCAGTCGTGCCACTGTCCTATTGTGTCTGAAAGCCCCATTAGTCAAAAGACATAAGAGAAGCAATAAATAAAAGAAAATGTGTTAGCTGACTCTTCAAGAATTAACTCTACTCAAACGTCCTCTTGGTTAGGCATAAGGAAATTCCTCTTGACAATCATTTGTTTGTCCCTCATATAACCCTGTGTCCCTCTGCTACCAACATTTCATTAATTTACCCCCTGTCCTAAACCCTTGTACCCCTAAATTACAGCACATCCCTTCTAATCCCGCTTTATCACAGCTTTTTCTATTCCTATCCCAATTTCTATCTGCCAGTGCCCCCCCTCCCCCTTCATCACAGCTCATCCCGTGCACTCATATTTTCCAGTTCAGACTGCAGGACGTCAGAGTTCTGAGCCTCGGAGCTCAGCACCTCCTGCTCCTGGGTCTTCCTGGACTTGGCTCGGTCCCAGTCTGTGTGGACCGACTCGTTGTCCCAGACTACAGAGGTCTCTGTGTCGCTGATGTAGCCGTCGTCTCCTGTGTAGTGGGTTGGATACACCAGGAGCGGCTCGGCAGAGAACGCGCGCAGGTCCCGCTGCTCAAAGTGTTCCATGTACTCCGATCTGGTGAAAGAGACAAGTCTGTTAGTTGAGTTAAGAAAGAAAAAACTGAAAGGATAAGGAATAACGGAGGAATAAAGACGCAAAAACTAAATTGAAAATGATATATAAAGCGGTAGAAAAAGAGGAAGAGCAGAGAGTGGGTGGACTCACACAGGATGTTTATTGAACATAACAGGAAGGAACTCATCCACCGGAAGCAACTTCAACAGGGGCTCCGCCCGAAGGAGCTTCTGGGCACCTTGTAATGTTATCATATAACCCAGAGTCCAGTAGGAATAATCTGCCTCCACCAGATTGCGTATTTTTGGAACAGATTTTTCCGGGTGCTCCACTTGCATCCGCTTCCTCCCAATGTAACTGTGTTGAAGAGTTAAAAACAGAGCCTTATCAAGAGACATGCAGGCAGGCAGAACCATGAAGACAGCTAACGCTACTACAGAAATAATCAAGTCTTCCCTTGCAAGTATGGGCGTCTGCTTTTGAGGGCGACACTCACATGAGGTCCCAGTCCAGTTTGTGCGTGGTCACCTCATACAACAGGTTTTGGAGACGTCGTTTGAAGAACACCTCGAAGCGAAGGTCATCTTCTATGACCAATGAGGTGTGGAGACCACGATCTACAATCTATATACACAGACAAAACATTTGCCATACCATCTAAACTTAAGTTGATCACAGAGCTTCTTTCACTATCAATATTGGTATGTTCCTTAATATATATATACGTCTGCATTAGTATTGCCAAATTGCTCTCACAAACATGATATTTTTGCTAGTTTTCCATTTTATTTTCAATGGGGTCAAAACAAAAAGGTATGCCAAGAAGCTTGTGGCTTGCCTGAGCAGCTCACCTCCTTCCATATGTTGTAATGGGAGAGGAAGCAGCCAAGCTCCCCTTTGGAGAGCGGTCGACCGTGGTAGGGGTCCTTGTAGCCTGGTAGCATCGCAATACCCATTGTCTCGATGTCACTTTTATTCAGGGCCCTGCGAAAAGCCAAGTGGAAAACCAGGCAATGAGGTGAGGAAGGTGTAGGAGATGTAAGTAATGCAAGTTAATTTGAGGACTGTGAAAATGGTATGTAGGAGTGACAGGTAATATTCACATGGCAGTCATTTTGCTCTTACATCATACAGGGTGGGGTAGCCCACACTCACAACTATGATGTGAGAGCAAAAATGGTGGTACTATCTATGCCAAGTTAGTCATTCTTTATGACTTTTTGACAAATATCAGAAATAATGTACAGTATAGACTTGGTTCAATCTTGTACAGCGCACAATGAAGGTGAATAGAGTGATGTCATATATGGCCTTTGTTCTGGCTGGACTGCATTGAAATTTGATTTGTCACAAAACACTGAATATAGAAAGAAACCATCTATTAAACAGGGCTGTGGAGTAATGTTTCCTCAGGGGTAGTAAGGGCAGAAACATCTAACATTATACACTCGAAAGGTCAAAAGGTTGTTTTCAGTATTAGTTGTGATCGCAGGTCGCATTTACTATGAAAACATGCATTTCACGTCAGTTGGTTGGTTGGTTGGTCCGTCACCCCAGGCATGACCATATTGTGTATTTGTGACATCACGTGACATGGTATGGAGATCCCTGATGTCATCAATATTGGCCAGCAACTCTACATCTGACCTCAAACCACGAACCCTTAGATCTCCATATATGGAGCTGACCTGTTATGACATTCCATATGTTGATCCTTCCCCATCCATCCTTCCTCTTCGATGTCTCCCTTTTGACTGATACCTGTCCATTTAAACTGTAGACGGGTTCTCAACAGGCCCGAAAATTAAGGCCCAGCCCTACCTGGGCCACCCTTAGATCTCCATATATGGAGTTGACCTGTTCTGACATTCCATATGTTGATCTGACCTCATCAAACCCTGTACACAAGACATGCTCCATATATGGCCAGTACATAATTAATTTCATACCTTTATACTGTATGTATTTACCTTGTTATCGGCATAGCCCTGTTTTTCCAAATATATGATATGAGAGAAGAGAGAAATGAGGGGAGATGGTAAGTAAAGATGAAAAACGTACTTGCCATCCACAGCAGCAATGACCTTACAGCTGAGTTCTTGCTCGTATAATGATCTTAGCATTCGTTCACGCCGGTCCACTCTCCGTACCAGGTTTATCATGAATACCTAAACACACACAAGTAAAACTGGAGATGATGATGTACACAGTATCATACTGTATGTGACGGCCCTCCTGCTTCAGTAGGAGTATTGGTTTTAGCCGATATTGTATAATAATTACGTTGATATATTTTTTTAAAGCCTGAAAAAGCCTTTTGTGATGATGAAGGCCAGTGTCAACAAGTTGGAAGTGGAACGTTTTCCAATAAAAATACGACATTCAAGCCGTTTATGTTGGGATATGGGCCGACATTTCAATAAATAGTTTTGGAATAAAGATACATTGCTTTTTCAAATTCAGTGTTTATTAAGCCTTTTTCAGAATGGGCTAATGACTAAGAATGAGATCATATCGACATTGGTTTATATTGTTTATCGTCTGTAAAAACAATTGATTATATCAGATAATCAATATCGGCCAGACCCATCAATATCGGCCAGACCCGGTGTCATCCCAAATTGTTTCACATAATAACTTCTACTATCTACCATAGCTTGCCAACTCGGGCGGCATGCTCAATCATTGGATGCACAGTGTGGGCACTCGCATGCTTATGGCGTGCCTGCCTTTTTTTCAACTGATTTTAAAAGCCATGCACTGGTTCCTGTCCCCATACTGCTGCAGTTCCCTGGTGGACTGTAATCAGCGCAACTGGGAGCACCTGGCCAGTTTCCCAGGGGTATTTAAGACCTGGCTGTTCCAATTCACACAGCTTCTGCCACTTATTGAGCCCATTGCACTCACAGAGTCTTTCCACAATGAGATGACCTCCTGAACAGAACACCTACAGCGAAATTAAAATAAATTGCTGTCTGACAAATGGCTGCGTCATTTTGTTTTCCCCAATCTAACCCAGTTCGAGGCCAACATTTGTTTTCACCAAATGTGTTAAAAACTAATAGGCTAATACAAAATTGCTTCAGACTTGAGTGCAAAGAGCTTCAGATTAGCATTATAGTATACCCCAGTTTGCATTCATCATCCAAGCACACATCCATCTGCTGACACACTGATTGACACACCTCATAGCTTTTTTAACCTCATAGGTTTTGTTTTTGCCAACCAGTAATTTGACATTTGAGCAACAAGAGATGCTTACGTTGCATTTGGAGCATGAGGAATGAAAACAACGAGCAGAAATTGAAAAGCATGTGGCATTTGAAAAGTATGCAAGAAAAGGTGTTGCAGCACTGAAAACGTGAGTGTGAAATTGATGGCAGATGTTACTGCACAGTCGGGCGGTTCCTTGTTTTGCCTGAAGTTGCCAGAAGAGGGTTTTGATATTCTGGGTAATTTGTGGTTGTTGACTAAATTTCATGAGAAGGATCCAGGAATGTTTTTCTCCTGTTTGAGCATTTGGCTGATACAGTACGTGTGAATGTGAATGTATGTGGGTCTGTACAAAACAGCTTACCTCATCAAAACCCAACTTGTCTGCCTTTTTGGGAGGAACAGACAGAAAACTGGATGGTTCCAATGGGGGATTATTCACTGCAAGAGAGAAACGGAGGAGTTGATATCTTCCTGATCACTGAGTCTGTGTCTGTGATCATACTGTAGGTCAGATATGTGATCTTATGTATACAGAAGAGGTCAACTGTGAGATTCAGGGACATATTCGTCACAGTTCTGATATTATCTGAACACCTCACTCACCCATGATCTCCAAATGTGCGTGCAAGAAGCTCTCTGCCTCATCCTGCAAGGTATTATGGGAGCGTATTGGGACTGGGAAATACCCATAGGTTTCTCTGTTGCATACATACATCTGTACATCTGACAAAGAAAGACAAAGGCCAGACAGCAGGTTAACGCACCTCAGCAAAGACATGCATTCATGCACGGAAACATACAGGTACAAAATGTACGAGCAACAAGCAAGCGTCCCTCCCTTCCACTCCCATCACCTGCCATGCGCGCTGAGTATGCAAAGACGATGACATCATCCAGGGCCCAGTTGTACTCTGGGTGAGGAGGGTAAAAGGCAAGCTGCTGGGCGGCCTCTTTACGCAGGTCGACCAAGAAGGTGGAGTGGACCATTGGTACAGCAAAACAACCCAGACGCTCCTGCTTACGAATGGGCATGTAGGCTGCCGTACGCTTGTAGTAACCCTGCAGGTAATGCACACAAACAAAGACGTGTCTTAAAGAGAAAGTTCACACTTTAACATGCAGTCTTTTATTTAGAAATAAATGTAGACATGTCCCAAGATGCATGTAGCCTACTGTAACTCATGTTTACATGAATAAAAGTGGGGCAACCAGCATTCACACAGAGAACCTACATAGCGATGGGGCCCTTTCCATATTCTGCAAGTGATACTTATATTTTCCTCAAGGATATCATAAGAGTTTGATTGCACACTGTCATGCATCTTTTTGCGGGACTGCGACTACCCGTTACTCCGACTACATGGCTTTGGGTGCGGTTAGGGTTAGGGATAAGGTTAGTAATGTGGCGAGTTGGACCAACACACCGTCAGAATATTACTTTACTGTTTCTCTATGATTAGAGTAGTAGTCTAATCTAGAGTATGTGATATGGTAAATCTCCCATTTTGGAATAAAACGGGGTATTCAACTAGACCTTAGGATGATTGTGTGTTGGGGGCACAGTAATTTAAATGTGCAGGATAATATACTGTATGTCTATACAGGTATATGCTTCCTTAGAATAGATGTAGACTTATTTGATAAACAAACATAATTGCCTTTACATTAACGAGCATCAACGAGCACCAGCGGGACAACCGAGAGTTGCAGAGATAAGCACTTATTATTAGAGGGGAACAGACAGTGACACAGAATGTGGAAGTACACTCTCTCACACTCACACACACACACACGCGCACACACACACACACACACACACACACACACACACACACACACACACACACACACACACACACACACACACACACACACACACACACACACACACACACACACACACACTGCCGTGTCTAAACTAAGTGACTGTCTCATTTCTCTCCAAAGGCCCTTGAATATGATGGAATATGATGTCATTATGGTAATCTCCCACTTCATATCGCTCACACCATACCTGTAACTTAATAATAATACGTTGAACACCCCTGCTTTAACCCATTCTGAACGGGCACCCATTTTGGTGTCAGCATCATGTTATGCTTTAGCTATTGAAAAATAGCAGATCTACAAGCTCGTATCGCGCCACCGAGTGGCGCGATACGAGCTTGTAGGTCTGCTATTTTTGAAAAATCGAAGAACGACTGACATTTTTAGAATCTGATCTCAGGTCAGAATGGGTTCATCAGACCAGTGTGTGTCCAGTGGAAAACCTCGTATGAATCTGATCTCAGGTCAGAATGGGTTAAAGCATGTGTACATGGTGAACAACGCAAAAAAAAGGGCCGGGACTAATTGCGATTAATTACGATTAATTAACTACAGAAAAATGTATGCATTAAAAAAAATAACGCATTTTAATCGCACTATTTTTTTCACCGCGGAACGTTGTCACTGGACAGTTTTCAGACGGACCTGCGCACCAAGTGTCCGTGTCCTCTTCAGACAATAACACCACCAGAAACCGCAGACAGTTCACCAGACTGGGGGAAGCTGCTGAGATCACTTTGCTTGTCCCCGTGGATTGGAAATAGGATTTAAAAGGCTATCCGATGGTAGCGTGGATTACAGCACAGTTGTGTGCAATTATTCAATAAAGAATTATTACCCCTATTACTACAAAAACAATGTTTTATTGCTTAAACTTATGTATTCACTATTCATTGATTCACTAGTATACCAAAATCCATTTGAAAAAATTGCTTTCTCACTGTTCTCGGTCAAGTAATGATATGTGATTAAAATGCGATTAATCTAGATTAATTAATCGCAAAGCCTCTGATTAATTAGATTAATTATTTTAATCGAGTCCCAGCTCTAAAAAAATACAATGCATGTTACCTGTGAAGTCATGCCACACCAGTAGTTGGAGTAAGCAGCTCTGGACTCCAACATGGGAGCTACGATGGTTTTGTTCTCATTCATCAGCATCCACAACACATCCTCATTGGTCAGCAGATTGTCACAATCAGCCACCTAACATGTAGGACAGAGGTAAACGGATCAATGTGTGCAACACACACACACATACGCATGTGCACAAATGCAGCATGCAGTAAAATATACCACCACCAACCACTGAGGGAATTACATAACATACAACATGGCTTGATCACAGAGCACACTGGGCACAACGAAACTATTCCTTCTAATTAAACAACCTACTATTTGACATGACCCATTGACCCAGCTGGCTGTATTTACATGTGCAGTGAGCTATTCTCTATTCTGGCATCTATGTATTTAGGAAGACCACTGTTCAGTGTCCAGAGAATCTGCGTTTTTCCAGTGGTTCAACCCAACCTCATGTTTGTCTTATTTTTTACCACCAAAAATAAGCACTGTTTGAATGAAGTCGACAGCTTAGTCATTATGTTTACGGTCAACTGATAGTTTCTTCAGCCATAATGTTCGCTCCAATTCATTTCAGTTTAGTTGTTACTCTTCACATGGAAAACCCTGCTAAATGCCTACAGCATATTATCTGCCTAAATCTAGGCAGATAAATCTATATCCTGGCACCTTTTAACTTTCATGCTTTCTCACTATTTGGCACGGCAGCAGAGATAAACCACGTACTTTGCTGTGCACCTTCATTCGCCCCAGATCTGACTCATTTTGGTTGCCATTACGTCTAGACTAGTAACACCCTTAGGCCAAAAGTCACGTTGTAACTTTTATTTTTAAATACTCATGCTACTATTTTCTATTTCACTTAAAGCTTTTGCTGTTGTTTACAATGTGTTGATCATGCGGTTAATATACACAGTGTACCGTAACAGGTTTACTTTGTTTAGTTATTTTACTGACTGTAAGAACACAGCAGTCCACAGATGTGGACGATACCATCACACATGCATGTGTGCATCCACAGTGAGTATTCAGTTGTACTGCATGTGACCAAGATATTTATAATATATATATACTGTACAGTATACAGGTATAGTCATGCAAATTATATGTATATAGAAAAGGATTACAGTCTCACAATCTACGCTTATAGAGAGGCCATTTTATTTGCGATTTCAATTATCAGTCAAAGTTTTCTCCTGAATGCAACATCCAATCATATGGAATTGATTGGTTGAGGGGCATAAATATGAATAAAGTCAATGGTTTAATACTATACATACATTGTGTACTGTGCTCAACGTAAGAAAACATTGTTTTGCACAACAAAGTGTTCGGAGACTGCAGACCTAGCTATATTTTTATATTATTTGTTTGTTGATCTTCTGTTTGTTCTGCACCTGGACTTTGAATTGGATGTGATTGCAGTATCCTATTGCCTCCTCTATAGAGCGCACTTCCAAAATCACCACAAACAAACTCTATTTCCCCCACAGCATCTTTGTACCTTTTACCCCATGACTGACACAGCCCCCTGGGTAGGCAACCAGGCCTGGCAGAGATCAGCGTGCCAAGGAGTGCACTTTTCTAGTTATGACTATTTTGATCTTCTTATCTATTTTGTCTACACTGTGGAGGAGCCTCTAGGAACAAGAATTTAAGTGTCTGGACTGTTGCCATAGCTGTCTTGTACTGTAAGTGCATAACAATAAAACCATGATCTAAATCTGACACATTGCTGAGTCATACAGTATATTCTTCGGCATTTGTTCTGTATTTGTTTTGGTCTGCTTTGCAGGATTTGCTCAGTTATTATTTGCAATATATACTATCACTGAGTAATCTAATGCCATAAATATAATAACTCATAAACCAACTAAGTGGAAAAAGTGGCACTCCAAAATAAAAGATCCAAGACTGGCTCAGATGCAATTCTCATGTTTATTTGAGAACGCTAACGCTGACGCGTTTCGACAGTAGCCTTCTTCAGAGCACATTAAAAAGGTTAAATTTGAAAAATTAAATAGGATATAGGTTATAGTTTTGACGCACCAGGAAGTAGTCTGCCCATATCTCACGGGCAGTGTCCAGTGCTGCCTGACGAAGCTTCATAACCTGTTCATAGCGAAGATTAGTCCATTGTTTTGGCCCGTCCTCATCATCATATCCGCTGAGGAATGCACAAACACAACATTTACAGTAAAGATACAGTATGAGTATGAACTGGTGGGTTGCTCAGAATAGTGTAGGTCACATTCATTAGACATCAACAAATTAAGAGTTTTTAGAAAGGGGAGTAAAATGAGCACAAATAGAATATTAAAATGTGTCATGACTCATGAGTACTATGTATGTATGTATGTATGTATGTATGTATTTGGTTAAAATGGGTAGGGTTTAAAAAAGGCAAGAGTTTGCTCTGGTGCACTGGCCTAAAAGTGGGTCCTTATTAAAAACTGCTAAAACTTCTGAAATGTATGTATGTAGGTATGTATGTGTGTATGTATTTTAAAAGGGGGGGCTTTTTGGTAAAGATCCCTGCCCGCAATACCTTCATATATTTAAAATGAGTCCAAAATAGGGTTACCAGTGAAGGGCCAACTGCCTATTCACTGGGGACTATGCAAGGCAGAGGCGTCCACCCCCCTGAGTCCAAGTTTAAGCTAGACCGCATACCTAAACCATACTCTAAAACCCAATGGTAAAATGGATATAAAAAAGGACATTGTATGTATGTATGTATGTATGTATGTATGTATGTTTGTATGTATGTACAGTATGTATGTATGTGTGTGTGTGTGTGTGTGTGTGTGTGTGTGTGGGTGTGTGTGTGTGGGTGTGTGTATGTACTCTTATTATTACTCTACTTCACCTGGGCTCTTCTAGCGGTCTCCATTCCACATAGTGGTAGAAGTTCTGCACGTTAATGAGCCAGTCTCTCAGGATGGCTGTGGTGTTATCTATGTTGTGGTCTGTTGCCACCCTGTGGACAAAAATAAGGCAAATGCAGTGATGGGGGGAGAGAGACACAACAAATGGAAAAGGATAAAAGACAGACAGACAAACAGACAGTATCAATGCAACGGAAACCCAGTCTGGCTCAAAGAACAACAAGGACTTTGTATACCAGGGGTGCCCACACTTTTTGGACTTAAGAAAAGTACTTTTAAAATGACCAGCTCAAGTAGGTTTTCGGGTAATTTGCCATACACATTTTCATATAACTTTGGTACTGACGTATGTGTGCAACACTTGAAAACAAAGCGTTGCATTGGGGGGTTAAGTATAAATCACAAATAGGCCTATTAGCATGCACCTTTATCAGGTGTGCCACAAACAATGGGAGAAATTTGTTCAGAATTATGGGATGATATTCGGGGCTTTTCATTGCTTTCGTGGGGCTGTCATCATTGCAAATTAAGCGTGAACAGAGATGAACAAAGGACAAAGGGGTGTGTGTGTGTGGGAGGGGCTGTTCTTTCTTTGCTGTCTGTGTTATCATAAGAGCTCTCTCAGTACTGCTAGATATGTGTGTAAGAGAACAAGAGTGATAGAGAGCGGGGGGTAGAAAGCGAGAAAGAGAACGAGTAAAGCCCACTTTATATTTCCCCATATACCTGTGTAGCTCACTGCAAATACCTGATTTTCTACTAAAAACACCACACATCGAGTTATTTGCCCAATCTTACGACAAAGTATGAATCACTCAGAAATGGCTCCAGCCCTGAATATATGCTGACTGTTTGGCAGCCAGCGTGCTGCAGGTATTGGTTTAGCATCTGGCTGTGGTGCTGTAACATGGGAATACTGGACAATCACCTATATGTGAGAAGATCCATCTTTCTATCTTTCTCTCTCCCTCCCTCTCAGTCAGAGTGATAGTAGTGAGTGAAAGAGATTTATAGCATGAAATGATGGCACCACGCCATGATGATAAAAGAATAGCTGGGGGAAGACAGAGAGACAGATGAAAGAGTATGATTTAAGGTATGAAATATATTCTCATGGGAAGGTGAGCGCCACAAGTCTACAAGCCCTGCAGCATCATGCAGCACACTATAACATGTGTGTGTGTGTGTGTGTGTGTGTGTGTGTGTGTGTGTGTGTGTGTGTGTGTGTGTGTGTGTGTGTGTGTGTGTGTGTATTACCTAGCCAGATCCATCTTTATCACAGAGCTACAGTACAGACATCAGCAGATGGCCATAGAAACTCACTTGTAATATAATAATATTCATTTCCATACAGTAAGTTTTCTTTTTTTTTTCTTTTTTCAATACTGTAGTCTGGTGTTTGAAGTAAAACATTGCACCTCTGTGGAATTGGATAAAATTGGTATCCCGGCCTGAACATGTAAATATAAAGATGTACTTATACTAAAAGCAAGGAAATATCACTTAAATATCACACTTAAATATCACACTCTCTTTAATGTAAGTATGTGCAGAGAGAGAAACACATGCTATAAATCTAATCTAAACTAAATCTAAATTCAAGCTGTTTCCAACAAGAGGGTATAGCAACTCAGGCAGTGCGATTTGAATAACCTCATAATTTACTCAAGACATTCCAGTGTACTGGCCATCATCAGTCTGTTGATGAAATGATGGCCTCGGGCCTACAGTATAAACATTAGAGAAAATTATATAGGGCTTTCAGGCATGTTTAAATCAAACTAGAGCAGTGCATGTGGGTGGGCCTCTACAGCGGTAGCCTGGTTAATAAACCAGACCGAATCAGCCGTTGGCAAAAAAAAATTGCCTACCGGCGGATTTCGGTCTGGAGAGGCTCAATTGTACGCCCATTTTCTACACACGAAAACGTGTGCGCCCAATAGGGACACGGTATGCAATATGGGCGGGCTTTGGTACAGTGACGTTCAATGCTTGAGACTGACAGTAGCTCTGACCAATTGCGTCAAAGAGAAAATGTTTCCCTGGAAATGAAATCCAAGCTGAGCCTCCCCAGACTAATATCCCGCGGATCCGTGCGATATTAGTCTGGTTTATTAACCAGGCTACTACAGCGGTGCCTGTTGGGCACTGGCCTACTGGGAACAATGCAAGTTGGAAATGCATGCCCACATATTATGCATTGGAGCCTCTACAGCGGTGCCCGTTGGGCACTGGCCTACTGGGAACGATGCAAGTTGGAAATTCATGCCCCACCCAGATATTTTGTCTGTGTCCCTTATATGCCCATATATGGAGTTCTTTGTCAGGCATGATATGGAGTCTATGCAGATGTCAGAATGATGTCAGAACAGGCCAGCTCCATATATGGACACTATGGGTAGGGGGCCCGTGTCCAGAGCCCGGGCAGAGGCCTTTTTAGTGCGGTTCTGGACAACCGCGGGTCCGACCGACTCGACACCGGGCACTACACCCCCTGTGGTGGGGTGGAACGCATGTGTTGAATTTGAAGTCGGTGGGGCGAACGGTTCTCGAGTTACGTGGATTACACACGTACGTACAGACATGCCAAGAAGAGTAGCATCCTGATTGTGCAAAGTAAAGAGGATAAAAAGGCAGTTTTTCCTAACTTTATTCTCAGCGATAACATTCTCTTTGTCTGCAGTGAGATTAAGTACCTTGGGCACTATATCTCTGATGACCTCACAGATGATAAAGACATTCATATACAAAGGTGCAAATTGTATGACCAGGCAAACATTTTAATGAGGACATTTCATAATTGCTGATGTTAAGGTTAAATGTTAAGGTATCACTGTTTAAAGCTTTCTGTACACTATTGTATATACTGCTCACCTGTGGAGTAACTACAAGGTGAGTAGCATGCATAAACTTAAGGTTGCATATAATGATGCATTACGATTACTAGTGAGGGCACCAAGATGGCACAGTGCCAGTCAGCTGTTTGTGAACTTGGGGGTGCCGTATACCTGTCAAGCCCTTCTAAGAAACGTAATGTACACATTCATGTGTCGACTAGAGGAGTCTGACAACTGTGTCATCAGGTTGTTAACCAACCCTGTGAAGAGGTCTAATAGGTTATCTTCCATGATTTGGAGACATTGGCGAAACTGCCTCTACAGGCTGTGAGCATATGCACTGTCTATGTATGTATATGTATATTTTAATTTTTCTATTTTTAATTTGTTTTATTATTTACTGTCTTTTGTTCCTCTGTATGTGATCTGGACCATGAGGACTCTGTAATAAAGATTTAATTGAATGCAGACAGAGATAGATGTAACTATAAGTCAGGGGTACTCAACTGGCGGACCGCGGTCCACGACCGGACCGCGGACCACCTCTTTGCGGACCACCCCAAAAAAAAAAGTTTAAGTTAATAATATAAAATAACATCAGATGGTACATTTCTCATGTGAAATTGCTGCAAAGGCCCCCAAAATGTCCCCCAAGGGCCCCCAAAATTCTGGCGCGCGCTTTGCGCGCGCGCAGTGTGGCCTGCCAGGGCGTATAACTCCCGGCCTGATTTGGAGTTCCACTTCGGGCCTGTACTCTGCACCCCATTATTGGTTGGGTGGAAGGCGATCTGATTTGTATAAGCTTGGCTTGACCATACTAAACGGGCATAGAGCCCCGCTCTCCGATGGACGCCGCGCATGGGACCGGACCTCGGTCTTATTCAAAAAAATATTTGTGGACCTTCATCATTTCTAGTTGAGGACCCCTGCTATAAGTAATAAACACAAATCACACCCATGTGAAGTGAGGGGCGCTCTTATCATCATTACATCTCTTTCCGGCCAATCACAATTTGCGTCCTCACTGTTGTCTTCAATGTTTGTGTTAAATAAAATATTTGTGTTTACACAAACTCTCAAAGCTGGACATAGACGCCCCTCAAAAACAAGACTCCTCCATACATAGCTGTGTCACTGAGTTACATCGTAAATAGATATCATATCATAATCGAGCTACTGTAGCTTGGAATTCCGAAACATCAAGGGGGCCTAAAGGAGACAAAATACACAGTAGTATGCAACTGTGTAACTAACTGTTACTCAGTCACATAGGCTACATAAACTTGTAACTGTTTATATAGCCAGGTCCATTACCATAATCTGAAATACCGTTACAGCTCCCAAGAATGTACTTCACTTTCTCGAACTTTCCTAAACAACACCGTGTATGTTTGTTTGGGAATGGCAGGGAGAAGAAGGGGAAGAGGGAGGGGAGCGAAGAGAAGGGGTGGGGAATGGGGATGAAGAGGAAGAAGAAGGGGCGATGAGAGAGAGAAGCCTCTGTGGCTGAATGGAACTTTTTGGACACGTCTCTGCTCGCACGCCAGCAGGCCTCCCCACTCCAGAGGGAATGCGTGATGAAATTCCCCGCCATACCCCAATATCACTCATTGGATATACTATTATATTAAATAAATCAAATGGCTCACCCGTTGATAACTGATGCGCGCGTACACGAGGCACGGACACAAACGCGGGCGCACGCACGACGTTCTACTCTCCTCTCTACCTGCCCTGTGCTGCAATACACTGCCTGTCTTGCCTGAGCTGCTGTGGCAGCAATAACAGTTTTACTATTCAAGTTCAACCAACATGTCCTGTGTGTTGCGACGAGGGGCTAGACAGATGCGACGGACTCACCACAGAGCGATGCGGTCCTTCGGGTAGTTGAGGCGCTCTATGGCACCGAGGAACAGCGGCAGGGAGTGCTCCGAGTTGCGGCACACCAGCGCGATGAGAACCCGGGGAGCGAGGAGCGGAGACTCGGGGCTCCACCGCTCCTCAGTGAAGTAGCCGCGGATCCACCGCGGGGACAGAAGCGACAGTAGGAGGACAGGCAGCAAGGAGCTGACCCGGTGCATGGCCGGGGGAGAGACACTCACCGCCGGGCACGGACTGATCAGAAGGATCGGGTTCTTCTGACGCGGCGACTCGGCGAGAGAGAGACGCGCAACCAAAGATGTTACCGCCGGCCGGGGAGCCCTTCTCTGTGATTTCTATTATGCCGACTATAAAAGACGTCTGGGTCAAACTACGCGAAGGGGGAGTCGACTAAATTAAAGGGCAGGGCCAGGCTTGTTTAAAGGGACCTCGCCTTTCCACACACTGTAATATGTGGATTATTACACGTTTATATACTGTATATAATCGTGTAATAATCCACATATTCACTGTAAATCTGGGATAACGTCAGTAATTATTCGGAATTATCACGTCTATCAGTAAAGATGTAAAATGTTTAATTGTCTATTCAATTAATTTAGCCACAGTCACTGATTTATGTTCGGATGTTCGACAGTGCAGCGCACTGAAAATTGCAGATCTACAAGCTCACAAGGCATCGCTTCCTCCGTATTGTGAGCACGTAGATTTGCAATTTTCAGCGAGCGGCACCGCCGTAAGACGAAGTATCGATCGCTTTCTTTGCTGAGATTTGGTTCTCTCCTTTAAAGGTTTTATGACATTCATTTTCATTTATTTTTATTTTTTCTACATTCTTCATTCTACAATGAAAACAGGCAAAACAGTGAAAACAGTGACATCTGCTGGCAAATCCCATTGACAGGGATTTGCAGGATCTTACATCACAATCTGCCGGCAAATCAGAGCATCCGTTTGAGCCAGAAAACCCCAGATCACAGAAAATCTACTGAATGTTAAAAGTTCATGTTTTTTGGGTGCAATTGAGATTACCTAAAAAAAATAAGAACAATTCCAAAACCTTTTTTTTAATGTCACAATCCCTTTAAGAATAGCTGTCCATTGGAATCTTCCAGAAAATAGACCCCAACCATGACCCCAACACGTAGCCTACTCTAGTCGTCTACCTGTCATATGTTGAACTGAATTTACATGAGAAAGAAAGAAAGAAAGAAATCGTGTCAGTTGTTAGTTATTACATTGACACAGCAATCCTTGTAATTAAACATTTTAAAAGTTTCTTTACATTTTATTGACAATGCCTTAATTGTGCATTTCAGTTGAAACAACAGAAACATAACAGGTCTCTGCTGAAGGAGAGAGAGGGAGAGATAGAGTGAGGGGAAAACAAATAGTAACCACCACCACACTGCAATGATAAATCATCAGTTTAGAAATCAACTTAATTGGCAGCCAAGATGCATAATGCTTGTTTTTGGCAGCTTCCCTCATCATAACAGTATTCTTTCATGAGCCCATGGATTTCAGATTAGGACTTGAATTACCCAATTTGATCTTGTGTTGACACTTTACAGACATTTAGACTACATTTAGACTATTTAAACATTTCAGTCGCAGTTGATCAGAATAGATATTCTCCTGCATCAAGCAGCAGACTTAATTTTTTTGTTCAAGACACAGCCAAATTTGTCCAAGTAGTAAAAATAGCAGATCTACAAGCTCAGTCATAACGCATCACACCGTTGTGAGTTTGTACATGATAGATCCACTATTTTCACTACTACTATTTATTTTATTTCTTCATGCAATTGTACTTTAAAAATCATTGACTTCGTTCTTTTCGTTCTATTCGTTTTAAATAATAAATGTTGTAGGAAGCAACAATAAATAAAGGGACCCAGTCAAATGTGTCCCCGGCCCACAAATGGGTCCCCACCCATTGTTTGGGTCTATACTGTAGGTGTATCATCATTGAGGCTTTTGAGTCGCTGGTTGTCTGGTGAGTGAGTGGCCCTCAGTGATATCCTGGTCAGGCACAGTGTTCTCAGTGAATGCATGGGATCCCGAGGCAGAGTCTTTGCAGGCTTGGCAGCAGCTCTGCTGGCAGCAGGCACCAGAAGGCAGCAGTTCCTGGTAAACACGCTCAGAGAGATTAGAGCTGGAGCCATGGGGCAAACGACTGGGAGCGACAGGCAGAGGTACACACTGTTGGGGTAGAGTGTGCTTCATCACTGCGGGAACACACACAAACGCACACACGCACACATACACATGTGCGCATACACGATAAAATACTTACAGTATAAGCATGCACACAGAGACACACAATTATATATTGTGTGTCTCAGTGTGCAATATTGGAGTTATATGTCCATCTGCACATTTGGCCCTGTAGCCAACATTGGGATATGCACTTAGTTAGCTGTACCTGATTGGATGTGACGGGTCACATTGTCTCTCAGAATGCAGTGATAAAGGATGTCGGGGTGAATAAAGAGGGCTTGGTCTGAGTTCAACGTGGCAGCATAACAGGACAGATCCTCATCCTGCAGCACACAGGAAGTTTTGCCATAGACGTAAAACCAGGGGGATATGAGTGCCGTGCGCACACGCATGCATGCATGCACGCATGCACGCACGCACGCACGCACGCACGCACGCACGCACGCACGCACGCACGCACGCACGCACGCACGCACGCACACACACACACACACACACACACACACACACACACATACACAGAGCATACCTGTGTACCCATGGCCTGTGTAAATGTTGGCAATGTTAGCTGCAGAATAGATTCCAAAATTAACTGGGAACGTACAGCCAACAGTTCCACGTCCAGTTGCTGAAGGCATGCATGCATGAGCGTATTTATGAGAAAGAGAGACACAAACAGAAATACATATAACTGATTAGAATTTCTGTGAATAACATTTCTTTGTAAATACCATGGATCAGAGTAGTATTTTCATATTTCTCTCAGCGACAGACCTTGATCACTTGGTCTCTGATCCTACACAAGACAGCACTTAGCTGTGAATGGTCCAGACAGCAACAGGGATATCTTGAAACCAACCTCCGGAATGTCACAACATACTTATCAACCACCTAAGAGCATAAGAGAGAGAGACTGGATTTATGAAAGCCATGACAGAAAATCATTGAACAGTTTGACACATTAGCCGACTGAATCTGGTACTTAATATAGTATCTCTTCTGTTTACCAGTTACACTTAGAAATTGTTTTCCCCTAAAGTACACAGTACAATCCAGAGGGTGTTGATTTAAAATATGCTTTAAGTGATATTTTTGATTTGTTTAAAGAACCATTTAATCCATTTTCAACCTACTGGTCCTCAATGCTCATAAGATTTCTGTCTAGTCTGTTTCTCAGAGGAGGGCTGTGGACATTTCATTTTAAACAAGATTGAGGGGCGCTATAGCCCCTCCTATGTTCAGCTTTGAGGGTGTGTGTAAACACAAACATTGTCCTAACACAAACATTAAAAGCCATTGATAATGAATGTCCAGTTTTAGATCATTGTCCTAACACAAACATTAAATTCCATTGACAATGAATGGCCAGCTTTGAGTGTTTGTGTAAACACAAACATTGCGTAAACACAAACATTGAAGACGAACGTGAGGACGCAAATTTGAATTGGCCGGAATGAGATGGATTATGATGTATGATGATAAGAGCGCTCACTTCACACGGGTGTGATCTTTATTAATGATCAATATCAACGATGCATTGATATTCCATTGGCTTGCATATACTGTCGTGTGGTTGGAGAATTACCCTGTAGAGAGAACTCTGAGCTTTGAGCTGTAGAGGCCTCCAGGTTCCACTGTGGACTCTCCATGTCTCCTGGAGCCATGCCTTTTGTCATAGGAAAAAAAAAGAATTGTTAGAATAATAACACAACGAAGAAGCTCGACAGTGCCACAGAGCAGTACCCTCGGTTCCCTAAAATGGGCCTTCTTGAACAGAGAATAATGCACCTTATCCCACCTACAATGTTGCCACACTGTGTACATGGGTGATCATCATGTAAGCAGACTATTGGTATAAAAAATAATGGAATAATGGAATGTATACAGCTAACGGTGGTTGTGCAGGTCAAAGGTTTCTTTAGCATAGAAAGAGGAGTGCAGTGAAACATACAGAATTTCATAAATCATCTGTTTCGTGGAATGCACTATACGCTCATAATGGCTCATTATCACACTTTAATATAGCAAAGGTTAAATGTAATATAAATAGCATAGTTTTCTTCCACACCTCTCCTTCTGAGCCCATCTCCAGCCTGGACAGGCAATGCCACATCCTGGCTTCACCTGGGCCAAGACGGCACAGAGGCACCAGCATCTAGGAGAAAATATATGTAGACAATCTACGCCTACAGCTTACAACAGAAGTAGAAATTAGCTGGAGAACAGATTGCATACACCATAAAATGGTTGAAACTCGTTCTTAATAGTTGTGTGTAATAGGCTGTGTGTGTTTTTGGTGCAATTTACTGCAGAGAACCTGTTATTTTGTAGCTTATGCTGAAATCATGGCTTTAGGGTCGTGTAACCACTTAAAAATCCATTACATGATTTCAAAATGGTGTGGTTGTCAGTTGTGTGTATTCCCTGTTGCCTCAGCTGACCTGTGATTAATGTTGCTCTGTCCAGTGGTGGAAAAAGTAATACTTTTTATTTTATTTATTTCTTTACTTAAAGTTCACCCCCAATTACTCACTTGCAGATCTACAAGCTCACAATGTGATGCAATGTGAGTACAATATTTGCCTCTGAGATAAATGTAAAAGTAAAGTAAAAGTAAATGTAAAAGTACTGAAATTGGAAATACTCCACTAAAGTGAAAAGAATACCTCATAATTGTACATAAGTAGGCTGCTACAGTACTTGAGTAAATGTACTTAATTACACCACTGGCTCTGTCTAATGTTGGTATGTACCAGTAACATTAACACAGTGTGCTCAAGAAAATGTATTCATTTCTTAATAGAGCAATTGTATTTCCTTGCTGCCTGGCAACTGTAGTACTATACGTTTTTGACTTTTAGTGCACACCGCTTTCACCGACGTGCCCTCGGATACTTCAGCTACGATGTCATCGCACGTATCCAGGAAGTATTGCCGGATAGAGGCAAATGCGTCACAGATTGGTGTGGACACTTCCTGCAGAGTTTGGTCAAGTCTTGGGATGATGACACGAAGAAAGGACTGTAACATCAGGCCACACATGTTCTCTATGGAGCAGCAACACACACATGGTCACTGTTGGGCAGTAACCTCCACATTTCATCTGTTTATTTGTTGTTTTTTTATTATTTATAAATGACTTATTTTAAACTAGACATATTACTCTACTTGTTGATCAGCTATTTTAGGTATTTCCGAAATATCTTTGAAATATTTTTGTTTAAAATAATTAGCCTATACACTACACCAATATTTTGGAGATATTACAGTATATTGTCTAAAATAGGAATGCTAGGCTAAGTTTGTTTTATGAATTTAACCAATGAAAAATATATTTATGAACTTATTTTTCCTGATTCATATAAAGTAACAGTTTTGGCTTTTGGGCTTGACAGTGATGACATGGTCTCTAGGGAGGAGAGGACAGAGGACATAGCAAACATTATGCCCCTCTTAGTTCTTGTTCCTTGTTTTAATATCCTGACATTTTGTTATGTGATCGTCACCTATAGGGTCACAGGAATATTTGGGGGCTAAGTTCTTGCATATATGTATTTATAATGTATTGGCAGTCAGCCTTTTCTCTTTTGTGAGTTGCCCTCGTTGTGAATTAGTTGAGCAGGGTGAGTCAGCTGAATGTCTAAAAATGTCAATGCAAACTAAAAGAGTGAAAGGCAGGCCCCTCTCTTCTCCCAACTCCTCGGGGGACACACGGACGGACGCAGCCCACATTCACCACACATACAAGGCATGCAGACACACCCATCATAGTGTGAGTGATGTGGTCTTTCTGTTGTAGCGCTGCTGCAGTAGTGCGTTGTTCCAGCTCACAGCGACGTTCAGCCAGCTCTTCTTTCAGTGATGCCATTGATGCCTTAATCTGGGACCCTGCTAGCCTGTAGACTTCAAACAACAGCTGACAAGCATGCATGCACAACATGCACATTATACACACATGCATCCATACATCCATACAGGTAAAGAGATCAATTAGAGTTTGTGATGAGTGTGTGTGTCATGTGTGTGTGTGTGTGTGTGTGTGTGTGTGTGTGTGTGTGTGTGTGTGTGTGTGTGTGTGTGTGTGTGTGTGTGTGTGTGTGTGTGTGTGTGTGTGTGTGTGTGTGTGTGTGTGTGTGTGTGATGCATGCATGCATGCATGCATGTTTTACTCCACATGGATAAGAACTATAGTGTTCATCATCTCCATTATGTTCTGCTCACTCTGATCCAAGCCTGCTTCCTTCTGCGGGTGCTGCGAACCCTAATCATTCTCTGAAACACCTGCTTCCTCAGGTATGACATCACTTCCTCCATCACCATGCACACCAACACCTGGGCAGTGGAGGCAAATACTGTCTGTGAGACGGAGACAAATTATCTTATAAATGTGAAAACATACTGTACCAATCCCCATGATTCTAATGCGGATAGGGAGGTTCTCAAAGCTATAAACAACAACAAATACAACAGACAATAATGACAACACTAACGCTTCTTTTCACTTCTTTTAAGTAGGACACTGACCTCTTCCTCGTTGCCCATCAGGAGCACCCCTAGTTGATAGCAACCCCTTTGTTGCTTCAGGGAAGACAGAGCATCTAAGAAGGCCCTGGATTCTGGTGAAACTCCATGCCACAATGCTAAAACATGTAGACAAACCAAATAACAACCAGACAACGCCTAATCAATTCTCAAGTATAGGTATGGTGAAGGTAGGCCTACACAGTAAAATCCAGTTCAAAATCTTAGTTACATTTGTAATCTCTCAGAGTTAAACCAAATTCTTATGTGGGCCTGACTTTCAGCTCAGGGACAGGTGTCGGTGGAGCAGACATTAACATTAATTAATTCATAGTGTTTATAGGTTGTACTGCGTATTTGCATGCTGTGCAGCTAACGTGCAGTAATGCTACACCAAAGTGAAATATTATTTACCTCAGTTATGAGTGTACCATCTGGTTACCACGTGTTAACACGGTCAGTGCAACAGAGTGCACACGGCATGACTTTAAATCTTTGGTGATTTCTAGCACTGAGGCAAATGAAAATAGTTGCACATGATTCTTTTTAGATTGGCATGCCTTTAATTGATGTGTGAATGACATAGAGAGAGAGCTACAGTAGGCTATACACCTATACACTACATACCACAGCTCTGGTGCTGTACTACTGCCCGCAGTATGTTGGCCCATTGTGTCTGTTCCTGCCGTGATGCTGTGGCCAAACACACAGGGGCGCTGTAAGGGTGCTGGATTAACACAGGGAAAGCTGTGGGGCAGTCCCAGAATGCCATCCTGACGCCTGATCTACCTGAGGTATGTACACAGAACACACACACGCACGCACGCACGCACGCACGCACGCACGCACGCACGCACGCACGCACGCACACACACACACACACACACACACACACACACACACACACACACACACACACACACACACACACACACACACACACACACACACACACACACACACACACACACACACACACACACACACACCAGGATAAACACAACACAACAGAGTGTCTGTCTTGTCTATACCTCTGGCGGGCAAGGATTAGAAGTGTCAGTCTGGTATACCACCTACCTGTGATGTGTTTGCACATGTTATCCACTAAGATAGAATGCTCTTCTTTGGAGGTGCAGATCTGACAGCTTGACAGAACCAGCTCTTTCTTGCACCCCCAGCCACCTTTAAAAACCTGGAAACAGATGTAGTGTACAGGAGTGTGCACACACATACATTCATAGTATGTCGTGTCCGGCAGAAACCAGCTAACTACATTTTTTATTTCCTGAAAAATTTACATTTTGGAGTTTGCTGGTTTCTGCCCGACAGCAGAGAATTTACACATAATTTACATCCGCATCCACAGATGAGGTGGATTATAGTGGACATGCTAGTAGTGGTAGACATGTGGTAGACATGTATTGTACAGTCTAGTGCACAATATGTACACAAAGGGAAGATGTTTATAAAACACACACAAGTCAATGTACATTAAACAAAAACAAAAAAAGTGTACTCCTCTGAGTGCAGATCTCCACCAGGCCGGGTTGTCTTCCTAAAGCTGTGTCAGTTGTGGGGTGCATAAAACACCTACACACCTATGGGTAGACGTGGAACTTTTGGAGATGTGATCTACAGGTAGGCCTCAACATGCGCTTCAAATTTGGGGATAATTTGATGTTGTGTTGAATAGGCCCTGCCCATAATTTAGTGAATGTAATTACTGGCAAACGATATGGAGTATGAAAACTTTGTTTGACGGTCATTATTGTCACAAGACGCACAAGAGCATTTGTGTCTAACTTGGTGGGGAAAAGTATGAAAACATTCTCTCCGACCTCGATCCCAGCCATTCCGGCCTGTTGGATATAATGAGCCATCAGCTTCACAGTGCGTACATCTCTTACAGTAGTTGTCTATCTGGGAACCTGTGATCTACTGTATAGTATTAGTACCTCTTTGGAGTCACGGCTCTCAACAGCAAAACTGTTAGTGACCTGTAGGTGTCGCTGTTTCCAGGTTCCATCCAGGTACTGTGGCAGACTTCCCTCCAAGAGAATCCCACAACCTGGAACAACGTCCTCCTGAAGTAAGACATGCATACACCCAATTAACTCCACAAAGACACACAGAACAATTTACAGCTTACAGCTTTGTACGCTGTTGGTAGGATGAGGAGAGTCCATAATGGTCTGGATTTCAGACTACTGTACACATGAAGTCGTCGATATTTGAAATCAATATACGTCAAATAATGATGTGCATGTGCTTCTGACATGGACAGTTGTCAAATTCTGATGGGTTGTTTAGACATGAGAACGGATGTTAGCTTTTGTCACGTTTTATTTTTACATTCAAATAATGTTCTGATTATGGAGGACCTTAGTTAGTGCTCTAACTCTAATCTAACATTCCAGACCAGAGTCAATGAACAGCCAGCAAAACCTCAGCCAATAATTAATCAATAGTTGAGTGCTGCATTTTAATGTCACAAATGAATACTAACAATAAACCGCTCTCTCCTAAGTTTGTCATATTCATCAAAGGAGGATGACATTATTTGTTGGGATATTAATTCTTTAATTGATTATATTAAATCATGTTGGTGTGATTCTCTTACTGTATACTGTGTTATTGGTCTGGGTTGGCCAGGTTCCTCATCTCTGTTCCTCATATACTCCAGGAGATGTGAGCAGTAGTGTCTGTGATAGAGGGGTGCCAGGGCCTCCATCATGCCTGTGATGTGCTCTGTCCATTCACACCAGAGAGACAGAGGGAATTAACAGCTTCCTATCCTAATGTGATGTCCACAATTCTGTTTCTTTTCATGTCAAGGACCCCCAAATCTATGTATTTGGCCACAGTATAAGAGTTTGAAAATTAAAACAAATAAAATAATAATACCCCAGAATATTTGTCAAGAGTTTTCTAAAATATTTTATAATAGCTGAAATAGTCTCCAGACAACTCTTCATTTTTCTGTGGACCCCCTGCAACCCCCTAAAGGACCCCTGGGGGTCCCCAGACCTCACTTTGAGAACCAGTGTCTTAGACCATCAATTCCTTTGTATTCAGAGTTTCAGACAGGATGAGGCATGACGCCTTGAATATGTTAGGCAAGAATATCTCAATAACATCAGCAATACATTTAGTTGTGTGTGTGTGTGTGTGTGTGTGTGTGTATGTGTGCGTGTGTACGTGTGTGTGTGTGTGTGTGTGCGTGCGTGCGCGCATGCGTGTGTGTGTGTGTGTTTGTCTTTGTGCCTGTCTCTGCATGAAAACACACACACACACACACACACACACACACACACACACATACGCACACATGCACGCACACAAATGCTTGCACTTATGAGTAGGCCTATGTTTAGTAAACCATTGCAGAATGTTCACTGCTGAGCATGAATGACAATGAAGAGAACAGAGTTATGGTTGATGGTGGCTGCAGTGTTGGAAGACAAACACATGCACACAGATTAAGGGCTGGGCTGTGATTACCGGTATTTACTTTCTTAGAATTTGAAGTTCAAATTAAAAAAGTAGTGACCAAATTTTGAACTCAATAATGATAATGCATGAAAATAATACTGAACCACTGAGCAGTGTTGCTACATCTTTGAGCAAGGTTCTTACCACATGAACCCCAGCATCCCTATTCTGGGCTCATCATAATTAGGTGAACATTCAGGAAACATGGATGTGAACAAAATAGATTTGGAAACACAAATAACATATTTACAAGCTCACAACACAGTACAGTAAAGTACAGTACAGTACAGTACAGTACAGTACAGTACAGTACAGTACAGTACAGTAACTATCACAATAAAAGTATAGTTGCAGCACTCAGTTCGCACAGGTGTGATTTTTTTTCACTATTTGACGCACAACCTATAGGGTTTAAGTGGTTAAAAGCAATTTGGGAAATATATTATTGTTATATCAATTCATTTTTTGTACAGTATTATTGTAGGACTAGTATTGGTCCAATAATATAATTCCTCTCACCTCAGTCTGCCTTCTCAAATACATCTATACAATGTAAGTGTATCCATTTGTACTGTAACTCTTAATTAAACTTAACATACCGTATGCATTTTCTTATTACCTCCGGTCCTGGCTTACCTGATATGTGTCTGCGTTGTTTCGATTTCAAGTGGCAGGTTTGTTTCCCTCCCATTGTTGTCTTTTTCAGTGATTCAACACACCGCACAGCAGTAAGCTACCTAGGCTACACCAACGCTGTACTTTCAGTTACCCCCATACTTCAAAGTTATATTTTTCATCCTCATCTTTTTCCATCCCCACCCTTCTCTTATGCCTCATTTGACAGCTATAGCTTCAATAAAACTGATTCATGTTGACAGTCAATACCCACTACAGCCCTGGCAAAACACCCTCGTGGTAGCATTATAACATCAGCTCTCCAATACTACAGCCCTGCCAAAACACCTCATACAATAGTATTTTAAAACAAACATACAATGTACATTCTCCTTTTACAGCACTGCCACCCAAGTGTGGAATGCCCTGACCCACTCCCTCAAAGAAATGCACATCACTGGCGTCTTTAAAACAGGCCTGAAATTCACCTTTCAGCAGACCAAAGAGAGAGGAAATGATTGCTCCTCCCTTAGTCAAGTGACTATACCCCCCCACCTCTTTATAACCTCTCTACCCCCCCCCCGCCCCAAACTGTAGGCCTACATATATTTTTTTAATAATAATTATTTTCTATGATGATTTAAATTTCGTTGTTATTTTTCATGTCATGATTATGGATTGAATACCCAGGACCTGAATGGAAACACGACTGCAAGGACGTTTTTTCCGGTGATATGCTTTTGGACTAAGTATTTGACTGTACTCTGTACCGTTTACATTTCTGCCAATAAAGTATTCAATCAATAAATCAGTTATTAAAACATCAATGTTCCAAATGCACACAAACGACATAATAATTTTAAGGAAATTATCCACAGTATATAAGTACCGGTAGTAAAGTATAAGTAGCTGCAGTGTGTGTGTGTGTGTGTGTGTGTGTGTGTGTGTGTGTGTGTGTGTGTGTGTGTGTGCGTGTGTGCGTGCGTGCGTGCGTGCGTCATGTGAGTTTTGATGTGCACTATATAGGTATCTTAGAATAAGCAAGGTCATTTCAAGCCATTACACTAATTGTAGTGTTTATCTCATGTATGTCACTGCATTAGGGTGCAGGAAATAGCTGGACACCAGTGTGGTGGAAGTATAGACTGCTAATGAATCAGATGCTATTTCTGTGTGTGTGTGTGTGTGTGTGTGTGTGTGTGTGTGTGTGTGTGTGTGTGTGTGTGTGTGTGTGTGTGTGTGTGTGTGTGTGACTGTGTGTGTGTGTGTGTGTGTGTGTGTGTGTGACACTGTGTGTGTGTGTGTGTGTGTGTGTGTGTGTGTGTGTGTGTGTGTGTGTGTGTGTGTGTGTGTGTGTGTACATATGCCCAGTAATTGAGTAAAACTACTTCAGGTCAAATATTACTCCACTATAGTGAAATCTGTCAAATGTGTATTTGTTATAGTACAGTACTATACTTGCTTTTAAAATACTTAAAGCAGCACTATGTAACTTTCAGCTTCTACTGTGGAATCTTGACTTTCAGGTCATAGTTCGTGTCAGATCCTGTCTGGGTGAGACATGACCTTTGACACGATCTAAATGTCTCAATAGAAGAGCAGTGCAAAAGTAGCAGACAAAAATACCCCAACTGCATAATAGACTACTATACCATATAGATTGGACAACAGTTTATTTTAAATAATGTACATGGTGCCACTTTAACTGGGGACAGAGAGGAACTTCCAATATTGTCCCTATAGTAGGGAGACAAATCACAAAAAAGAAAGAAAAAATTACTGAATTTAAAATGCATTTTCTTTTTAATAGCAATGCATTGCTGTATTAATAAATAATAATAGTGAAGACAGATCTGCACTCTCACAATACGTTGTATCACAACAATTCATCATGTAACCTTTTCCCTTGCTAGAAATGTATAGTAGAGTCAGAAGTACAGAACAGTAGTCCAAAAATACAAACAAGTACAGTACACAAGTAATTGTACCTAGTTACTGTCCACTACTGCAAAAGTAAATAAACTATATATAGGGCTAGTCTCTAGTCTGCATTCATATCCATACCAGCCTACAGATTTATGGCATGTCACCATAGCAGTGCATTAGGAGTCGGACATACTGCCTGTATAGAGAGATGTGTAATGTGAAACTGTCCAGGCTGATAGTATGTCTTAAATGTGCCTCATATGCTCAGCTTTGAACACAGATACTAATACTGTGGTGACAGAAAGACAGACAGACATGCTGTGCAGTGTGTACACGCTAGGGTGACCAGATCCAAACTGTTCATTTGAGGGACAGAAGTATCGCTTGTGTGTCCCACACAAGCGATACTGGAGTACCGGGTTAGCAACTTACTACTTGAGTTTCTATTAAATGCCTTGATGTCATATTCGACCATATAGGCCTATTGAGTAACTATTAGGGGACTAACTATTATGGCATTTGAACACTGATGCAATTGCCTGTCATCAGTCACAATGTGGGACAGGGTCTCAATTTTAGTTAATATAGTGTTAATAATGTAAGAAATGTACGTATGACCACAGACTCATCTTTAAAATACATTGCAAAACAGTTGACTTAATTAAAGATCCAGTTGCAGTGAGTGAGGTTCAGGCCCGGATTGGACAGTCGGGCAATTCTGTGAAATGCCAGAAGGGCTGGGCAGTCATGGGGCCAGGGCTGAGCCAAAACAAAAAGAAAAAGTTATAAAAATGACATAGTAGCGTCTTTGAGCCGTCTTTGGGCCGGTGAAGACCACAAATGCCAGGGCAGATTATTTCTGTGCCAGTCCGTGCCTGGCGAGGTTATATGTAAGACATGAGTTAAGCCTTAGTTATGTGAATATACAAGCCAAGCACAGGGAAACTCATATTACAGCCTGATATATGGTGTAAACTAGCATAACCTAATTGGTCTCAAGTGGGAGCTTCTGTAAGTGGATCTGTATGACATTAAGACCTCTCATATGATACTGTATGCATGTGTAACTGGCAGTATTTCTGTGTTCAGCACTTTGCTTCCTACAATCCTACATGGTTCATCTCCCCAGCATTCACCAGTATTGCAAGATTTAAGAAACAATGTTCACCACAGAGTAGGAACGGTAGTGTTCAAGACGTTAAATATACATGCTTTTTACCCAGCTCCACTACCTATACTATGGTTGGTATTGGTTACAGTTCAACTGGTTGAGTGTGGTTATGTGAAGTGTGACTATGTCAACTATAAAGCTCGAGATTACACTAAGGCTGTAGTGTAAGGTACTGACAACATTATGTGCAAAAAAGTATCACACACACGCACGCACGCACACACACACACACACACACACACACACACACACACACACACACACACACACACACACACACACACACACACACACACACACACACACACACACACACACACACACACACACACACTAATCTAACTCAGACATTGATACACTTATATCATATAGTACTGTATAATTGTTATAAGTTATTATAGTGCTACTTATGGTAGCACTTGTGTGTCAGTGTTGTCTAACCCTGCCCACTTCTCCTCCCCTTTACTTATACCTCCTTGTGCCCTCTCTCCATCCACTTCATTCTATCCCTATCCGTATACCTTCTCTCTGAAGCTGCAAAACTGATTTTCTTTCGTTTTCACATGGCTCTTAATCCGGAAGCCGTGCCAAACGGCTCCCCTCGCCCTGATGCCCACCACCACCACGGGGCTGAGGCGGAGGGTCGCCCCACGTCACCTCGCCCTGATGCCCACCACCACCACGGGGCTGAGGCGGAGGGTCGCCCCACGTCACCTGGACCTCCTGAGCAGTGTGGGGAGCACAGTGAGAGCTTGTCTCTGTTCTGTGTGGATGACTTGGAGCCTGTATGCAGACAATGTGCTGCGACTGGCTCTCATGTGGGACACAGGGTCTATGCCATAGCAGAGGCTCTGGACGACTGTAAGGTAGGGGGCCAAGTGTTTGCGTATTGTATATTTAGAAAGAAATGCGTATTGTATATTTTTGAAAGAAATGCATTATAAAAACTACAGAGAGAACTTGATCTGTATAAGTCCAACCAGACTCTCTTATGACCAGTGCTGGTATGAAGTTGTAATGGACGAAGAAAATGTGTAACGATATGGCTAATGGTGAGAATTCCAGTATTATTAATTAACAGTGAAATACTTACTTATTTGATTAAAAGGAAAAATGGTGTGGGTGTGTGTGTGTGTGTGTGTGTGTGTGCGCGCGTGTAGTATCCACAACTTTACTGCAACATACTGTATGTTGTTCTTATTGTGATCTCTGAAAAGAAAAATCAGGTCAAAGCATTCAAATGTGTCATGTGCCATTTATGAGGCATTATTTTTGTTCACACATGATCATCTATTCTTATAAGACATTTTACCCACACCCCATTCCGCCCACCCCAACCCAACGCAGACGCACGCGCGCAAAACACAGAATCTGCCACCAGCCCTAAATATGCTATAAATAGTCTGACGAGCGGTTATGCACAGTGTCATTGGATACTTAAGTACACAAAACAAAAAACACCTGACCATCTCACTCAGTGATCGTTAAATGGGATAAATCACATTGGGTTCATTTTAGGTAATACATTCCAGTGAGGTGAATAAGCTATAAACTCAAAGTCACTCTACCCAATAAAAATCCTGCCACTTATAAAAAGTAACAGGAAGATTTTGTCATGCCAACAACCAGAACTCTTCTGTATTTGAACACTAGGGGGAGCTCCGAGTGTCATTGGATGGACTGCAGAAAAACACGATTCAGCTTGAGAAGGTCACGAAAACCTGTGGACACACATTAACAGACAACCTGGTAGGGTCACAAATCCCAAACTCAACACAAATCTTAATAATGTATTGTAAGTAAGTAAAAAAGACTCAAAGTATTTGCCAAACCAGCAACCATCCTAAACATAAATAAGAGCTATTGAACACAATTTACGTCTGTGTTTTGGTTAAAAAAAATTAACCAATGAAAAGTATTAAAAAGCGCTTCGACAAAAGCCTCCTAACTCCACTTTCATTTCCTGAAAAATAAACATTTTTGGAGTGATGGTTTCTTCCAGACAGCAGAGATACCTTGCCTTTTGTATCCCTGGCCTCTCTTCTTCCTCTTCTGTCCAGGTCCACGGACAGCAGACAGAGGCGCAGATTAAGGAGGAGTTTGAGAAGCTTCACCAGTTCCTGAGAGAGGAGGAAGGAGACAGACTTGGTGCACTCTGGGAGGAAGAGTTAGCGAGGAAGATTGAGGTAGAGGAGAAACTCGACTCAGTGGGCGAAGTGATACAGTCTCTGGAAGAGAAGATCCAACAGATGGAGGAGGAGATGGAGGCAGAGGAAGAGGAGTTTTTACAGGTACAGACAAAATAGATAATAATACAATAATACAGACAAAATAGAGTGACGTGTCGCAACCCAAAGAAACAGGACAATTGATTAGAATTTAAGATAACCCCAAAAAATTATGACATTATTCTTTTACAGAATTTCAAAGACACGATGAAAAGGTATAAGTATAAGATACAGCAACATGCACACGCACACATACATCTGTCATCCAAAATACACATACGTACAGATGTTGCAAACCTGGAAAGGTGTATGTATGACCAAATGACCATTTTTTAAATCTTGTTACAGGGTATGGCGGAGACACAAAAAGACAGACAGGGCTTGTGGAACTGTAATAGATGTTAGCAAACACCTGGGCAACCTACGATTTAATATATGGGACAAGATGAAACATATCGCCCCTTACAGTGAGCTTCTTTCAGTGTGTAAGCGTGTGTGTGTGTGTGTTAGCGTGGACACACGCGCACGGGCACACGCACGCACGCACGCACGCACACACGCACGCACGCACGCACACACACACACACACACACACACACACACACACACACACACACACACACACACACACACACACACACACACACACACACACACACACACACACACACACATGCACACACACACACACACACACACACACACACACACACACACACACACACACACACACACACACACACACACACACACACCCACACACACACACACACACACACACACACACACACACACACACACACACACGTATTATTCCATTCTTTCACTACTCTTATATCCTTACTTCACATTTTCTCTTCCTTTCGTTCCACCGTCCAGCTCCACTGACCCTTGACCCGCGGACAGCCCACCAGTCTCTGAGGGTGTCACCTGGGCTTGTTGGCGTCCAGATGGGCTTTGGTGTGAGTGTCCTTGGTGTGAGTGTCCCTATGCCATTCCACCCACACTCCTGTGTCCTGGCACGACACGCCTATAGCTCTGGAACTCATTGTTGGGAGATTGAGGTATGTATGAGACAGACAGACAGGTATACAGGATACATAGGTACCATAGATGGATGCACAAACAATCAACACACATTCACTCACTCTGTCGCTTTCGATCACAGGTTGGTGACAGCGACAACTGGACGGTAGGCGTGGCTGGTCAATCCTTGTGCACAAAGAAGGCGTTTGAGGCATGCCCAGAGGCGGGGCTTTGGGCTATCAGCCTACGAGATGGCGAGTATAGAGCACTGACCACACCCTATCAGCTCCTCCACCCGGACAAGTCACGCCTCCTCAGGAGGGTCCGTGTCAGACTGGACTGGGACCAAGGGCAGTTGAAGTTTTGTGATGCTGACTCTGGGGCATATCTTTTCTCGTTCACCCATCACTTTGCCGAGAAGGTGTACCCCTACTTTGAGAGTACATCCCCCGGCACGGAGTTGGTAGTGCTGCCACAGAAGGTGAATGTGAGTGTGGGTTTAGACCCCAGTGAAGCTCCAGCTATCACCGGAAAACCCCAGGTGACAAGAAACGGATCTTTCAATAAGGGAGAGATCAGTGTGGTCAATGAGACGACCACCACCAGTAAAGACTGGTCAGACGGATGGGAAAGTAATGATAATCACACCTCATCACAAACACCTGCAACTGCTGTCCAATCACCAGAGAGAAAGACAACATGTGCCGTGATATCTAAAACCAGTGGAGGACCAAATAATACAAACCCCAAGCCTCGAGGGAAAAAGAACAGCAGCAAGAAGAGATTCAGTGTGAACTACCATGTTTCACTGAACAGAGCTCTTAAGGAGGCATCTCCTGACAAAGACCAAAAGCCTGTTATATAGGAGATCATTGTGTCTGGATGGCTACATTAGTGATGGGAAAATACACATTAAAACTCTCACTGTATAATACTCTAACATAAATGAAACCAAATTAACCCATACAGAGAAACATTTGATACTGATGTGCTAAATGTATAATATTCACAAAGATTTATATATTGATTGTATATTGCACAACATATTTAGCATGTTGAATGTTCCTCTAAAATAATGTCATACCAGGTAATGTTGTTTCTTAATGTTACCAACCAGCTACTTTGTATCAAGGAATGAAGACCAGGCACAAAATCAAATATTGATTAAATTAAGATTATTTAACAAAACTATGGGGTGTTTAAGTGTAAGTATGATATAGCAGTGATGTGAAGCCATGTACTGAGGGATGGAGTGTGGTGTTAAGGTGTAAAAGAGTAACTAAGCAAAATGCCCAGGAAAAAAGAGACATTGCACTCAAACAGACCATTATGTGTGACCTGATAGCCAAGTCACACAAGAGTAGGACACTGACAACCAGTCCCTAGTTTGATTGGCGGGACCAATACTGCATTTTCTGCATCTCACTTCCCTACTCTCTCTCTCTCTCCGTGTCTCTCTCCACTGTACCTGTCAAATAAAGTCTCAGAAAAGGCCAAACAAGTAACATAACATTAAAACAGCAGATTTGGTCAAAGCATGAAGCTGATTATTTATTTGAAGAAATCTCTATATCTCCTTCGACATTTACATTGATAAGTGCCATTTCTATCCATGGCAAAAAAATAAACAAAAACTAGATAGATTGTAGACAGACAGACAGACAATGCATTCAGGTATCTCACAAAAAGAGGTGGTACAGGTTAAAACTCATAGAAGACCAATATAAAAATATACTATGAATAAACAACAAGCATTACAATGTGTCACTGGGAATAATAATCCTTTGTTATTGTACATCTGTCAGTGTTTCCTGCAGGAAAAGGCCTTGGCATGGTGCTAGGCGCGGGGGGACCTTCGAAGAATCAGATTAATTAATTAATTAATTTGATTAATAAATTAAGATTAATTTGTATTATTGCTCTTGTATTGCTATTGGAGACACTGGGGGACACTGGGGAGGCACTGGGGAGACACTGGGGGGACACTGGGGGACACTGGGGAGGCACTGCAGGGGCACTGGGGAGGCACTGGGGGGGCACTGGGGGGACACTGGGGAGACACTGGGGGGACACTGGGGAGGGCACTGGGGAGACACTGGGGAGGCACTGGGGAGACATGGGGAGGCACTGGGGAGACATGGGGAGGCACTGGGGGGGGCACTGGGGAGACACTGGGGAGGCACTGGGGAGACATGGGGAGGCACTGGGGGGACACTGGGGAGGCACTGGGGAGACACTGGGGAGGCACTGGGGGGGCACTGGGGAGGCACTGGGGAGACACTGGGGAGGCACTGGGGAGACATGGGGAGGCACTGGGGGGACACTGGGCAGGCACTGGGGAGGCATTGGGAAGACACTGGGGAGGCACTGGGGGGGCACTGGGGAGGCACTGGGGAGCCGATTTATTTCAAGCATGACGCAGCGCCATGCCAACAACATTGTGCAGGAAACCCTGTGACTGTAGCTAAAAACTAGTAGTCCAGTTCATGAGCCTAATGAGGCTGGTCATGGAGTTAAAGAGTCAAGGAGTTAACTTGCTGTTTGGTGACAGTTTTTCTGACTGCTTAGAATAGATGTTGTGTAGACTGTAGAGGATGACTCACGTTGTCCATTTTGGCCCACATCTTATTTTGTGAGCATCTCTCAACAACAGACTCTAGTGAGTCCAGCCTCTCACCAGTTTGTTCAGTAACTTAGCAATTAGCATCCTTCATCCATCTCCAGCAGACTGCCAACAGAACACTTGCCACTGCTGACTGGTACAGAAACACTGCTGCAAGACAGGGTCTAATAACAGTGTGGCTTCTCTGTGCTATCTGTAGCTATAGGGACACCAAGTGAATAAGTGTACAGTTTGTAAACAAAGCAGCAACAAAGAATGTGCGGCGCGCATGCGCTAATGAGCTGAATAACTGAGCTGCAATTGGCACGATTGGTGGATAAAATGTGTGTGAAATAAATTGAACAGTTTTGCCTTGACTCTCAAAGTAAAATCTCATGAGACTGCAAATCTTGTCCCAGGTTTCCCAAAGGTGACACACGACACCTTCATGTGTTTCCCAGTTAAAATCTGCTGCTGAGCCAATCTGACGAAGCTATGGGAAAATAAACCCAAACATTTGGTCTGAACTAGGCTTAACGAGCACTATAACAGGGGACAGAGGACAGCAGGGTTTCCTTCAAAGTTCTCTTATTTCTGTACAGCACCAGAAACCTACATTCACCTGCTTGCCGGGTGAGACTGCATAAATCAGCCATCACCCACCCAATTGTCTATCTATACTTTTGTGGAGACAATCTGTGTAACTGCTGTGTAGTTCACTGTGATTGGTCTACTTTCCTTGCGGCATCCTTGGTCTACTAACGGGAGATACAATACAGACCAAAGCTGTTGGATGGCCCCTTTGATGCCACACAATAAAATCATACTCCTCTCACAGAGGCTCCAAATGTGTAAGCTGCTCAAATGTTCTTTCCTCCCCTCTTTAGGGATAAACAGGACATGTCTGTCCTTTCATAGAAACGCCCTTCCCTCTGTGATGCCACTGTGTAGTTCCTCTGTGACGGCCTCATAACGCCCAGCACGGCTGTTTAGAAAATAGATGGGATCGCTTGTGTGTTGTGGACTGTAGCCTTCCTTCTGCAGCCGCATCTTCTGAATTTTAAAGGTCCCTGTTGACGAACAGAGAAAAAGGTGATGATTGTGTGTGTGTGTGTGTGTGTGTGTATAGCTCTGTGTGTACTGCATCTGTCTGAGACTGTGCAAAATTGACCTTTGTGCATGTGTGTACACTTACAGTATATGTGTACCCACCCATGTATGTGTGTTGTTGAGTGCATGTGTGTGTTGTGTGTGTGTAGAGTCTACACACACACACATAAAGACAAGGAAAAGGATTAGGTGGCATTTCACATTGCATACGAGCAATCTTTTGAAACTGAGGCACTGTCTCTGTCCTTTTCATTCTCGTTATTTGATGAGTGCTGTCATGTGTGTTTTTATTTTATTATATTACTTTTACATATATATTTACTTTTACTATAATATATATATATTTAATATATATGTATATTATATACACCCCCCCCCCCCCCCCTAGGTGTTCCCCGAGATTTTTAGGCTATGAAAAGTGTTCCCTGGGACAAAAAAGGTTGGAAAACACTGGTGTAGACTACTGTGTATGTGTGTGTTCAATCATATACAGTATACACTATATACAGTACCGTATACACATGTATGGATGCCTCACCTGTTGTGTCAATTTGTGTCAGGAGTCGTATGAACACAGGCCATGCGTAGGAAGGCAGGGCTTTCTTTGTAGCGGTCAAGAATGTGCCACAGTCAAAATGGCCTCCTGCATGAATGATGGCAGCCATACCAGCCTTCCCTTCCACACCTGGAAGATGGACAGGAAGGTTAACAGACTGCTGGTTATTGTTGACATACTGTGAGATATTACACAGTATATTGAGGTTTTAATAAATCTTTGAATAGAACTCTTTTGGTCATAATCCTATTACTTCCTATCCTAGCTAGTACTAGCTCTATAGAGGGTATGCATGCATAAAGTGAGTGGCAAATCGAGTGGTAAGACTTTTCTGTTTGGATGTGGCTGTCAAGGCCAGAAAGTCATTTTTTGCTAACTTCTGGATATGATGATGTCATGCGTATACCCTCTATTCTCCCTCTCTGTGTGTTGTCACTTGTCAGTACCTGGTACTGACACTCCGTACACAGCAACGCCTGTCTGTCCCAACAGGGTGCTGAGGACCGCTTCCACCTCTGTGGTGGAGACGTTCTCCCCTCTCCAGCGAAAAGTGTCCCCAGTGCGGTCCCGGAAATAGATGTAGCCAAGCTCGTCCATCACCAACAAGTCACCTGGGACCGACAGACAGACAGAAGAGACAGACAGACAGAAGAGACAGAGAATGTGGAAGAGGGACAGACGGGAAGAGAGAGAGACAGGTGATCATAGATGATTTTTACATGACATACCCTACTACCAAGTAAAACATGATGGCATAATATCACAAAATGTATGTGGCAAGGGGCGTGATCTAGGTGCTGTCTGTGAGTGGGGTGACAGGTCTGGCTCTGCCAGCTCACAGGCGCACTGTGTTAGTGAATAGGTTTACCAGTCTCATTGTCATTCTTTGATAGCTGGCATAGAAATCTAGCAAAATGCCATTAAACCATGCACACCTGTGATGTTGTATGAATATTTAAAAACAACACCTGTCACCCCCACTCCTCTGCTTTTGTATTTGAGCCCTGACTATGGCTCCAATTAAACCCTGAACTCTTATTATGGCTTGACCATTTATGACCATTTTGTTCTGTAATGCCTTGAATGTTAAAGAAAGCGCTTGTCATGTGTGTCGCCTTTGAACACTTATGACAGTCCTAAATCCTAATTAGGTTTTGGACTTATTCTGTTTGTTCTGTATTTTGCCTTGTGGTGTTTGTTTTTGGATTACTAGTCTGTTACTCTGTTGTTGTTTTGGTTGTGTCTTGTTTTGTAGTATTGTTCTGTGCTTTCCTGCCTCCTCTTGTTGGTGTTTCCTGTTCTGTCTTACCTACCTGATTATTGTATCCTAGTCACCTGTGTTCTGTTTGCCTGTTAGCCTATCCTGTGTTTGATTGTATTTTGAGTTCACCTGTGTCCTGTTACCCCTGTCTATTTAAGCCCTTTGTTTGCAGTGTTTCCTTGTTGGTCCGTAGACCTTTGTCGAGTGAGTTTTGTGTCTGATGTTGCCTATGTTTTGCCATGCAGACATTTTCAACCCACCCACTGCTCGACTCCCATCGAGACGACCAATTTGGAGGAACCCCCCATCAGCTGACTTCACCATCAAATCAGCTTGGAAAAGGGAATGGGAGTCCAATGAGGTCCCAAACAAACACCTGGTGTCAGACCCCAACCAACAGGTCCCTGGTACCACCCTCCCAAGGAGACAGTGGTCTACGCTCAATAGATTCAGGACTGGACATGGCCCCTGCTTGGCCAGCCTCCACAAATGGGGCAGTAGCCCAAGCCCACTGTGTGCGTGTGGTGAGGAGCAAACTATGAAGCACATCATAGAAGTTTGTCCTCTCCAAAGACTGGAAGGAGGATTAATTACCCTCCACACAGCAGACCAGGAGGCAACCGTTTGGCTTAAGGACTTTGCATTCGCTAAATAAATAAATATGTTTTGCCTTTTGGAATACCCCTGATTTATAGTCAAATAAACACCTTGAAGATAATCTACTCTGCATCTGGTTGCCTGCTTTTGGGTCCTACTCCGTAACTCATTCCTTTCTCCTGACACCAGTCATCAAAGCATTTGACGGCTCATAATGTTGTTCGCTATGAATTAATTCAAGGCTTCATGGGTTGAGTAATTTGATAGAAGAAAACAAAGTTAGTATATGGACAAAGTATATCTGAAACGGTGCTGATGGAGATAATTTTGAAAATGTATTAGTGTAGACATGAGTGACCTAAGAAACTGTAAAACTGTAATGTCACAGATACCTGATATATAAGCTGAATCTCCACTCCCAA
>NC_139702.1:35334186-35344186 GCF_964188405.1 Protomyctophum parallelum | reverse complement strand
ATGATTTTGGCTCGTCAGAAATTTTCAGTAGCACCGAAGAGCCGACTTTAGGACGGTACCCCCGAACCTCAAATGACGTCACATTGTAGGCTCTACAGAGCCGAACCGACTTTTATTCGGCTCTAAAATAGGAGTATGAATCGCCCCTTACCTTCAGAAAGCTCTGTCCCAAACACCACGGCCTGGGCCCTCGATGCTTCCAGACAGTGAAGCAAGGGATCTTTTCTCAAATTGTGGTTGATGAGCGCAGCCTCCACACCAATCATAGCCAGGCCCAACCACAGAGCCACCAGCTCTGGGCGGCTTTCCAAGTACAAGGCCACCACGTCCCCCTGTGTCCAGCCCTGAGCCAGTGCCCAGTGGGCCACAGCGTGGCACCTCTCTGCCAATTCCTTAAAACTCCACACCTGGGATTGATATGAATATCAATATTATCACATTGTTTTGATATTGTGTATTCTCATTGTTGTAAAGCAATTGTAGTAAAATTAAGATAATTGTATTAGCGTCAAAGACCTGAACCACTTAAGTAGCCATGGAATAAGCAGGCTAATGTACTGATACAAGTCTATAAAAAGAAGAAGAAGAAGAAAATAAATAAAGGTTTAGGGTAGTCCATTTAAACTGCTGCAATGAAATCACCAGGTTTATTTATTGTAATATAATTATGCATTTGGACACTCTCTCAGAGTTAAATGAACACTGGAGGATTTAACTGTGTAATATTTGTACATATATCTACATGCAGCCTGCTGGAGCCCTTACCTCTCCCGTGGCCTCACACACCAGGGCAGGCTTGTCTGGGTACAGCGCCACCGTCTGGGCAAACAGAGCAGGGATGGTGCAGCCGCTGCGCACGTGTCTCTTGAGGGCAAACTTCACCCTCAGTATCACAACCAAACAGCTGCCACAACAAGGGGAGCACCGGAAATGAATTCACATTTGTGTATAACACACGCACGCGGGCATGCACGCACTCATGCGCGAACACACACACACACACACACACACGCACACGCACACACGCACACACACACAGCACAGTCGCACTCACTACTTACCGAAGATCTCTCTTGATGGTTCGAAGAGCTACATAGAGGAACCTCCAGGTGCCCCTCAGGGTCATGCTGAGCCCCAGCCCAGCCAACAGACTCCACAGCCAGGGGAGGGAGCACAGCCTGCACAGCCCCATGGAGCTCAGGCACACTGCAATACTAACCATCAGAAGCATAGCGGTGGATGGGACGAGAAATTCTGAGAACAAGAAAATACAAATTAACAGGGAGGACAAACAGGAAGGGATACATTTAACCTGGCACCTATACTGTCTCGTGTGTGTGTGTGTGTGTGTGTGTGTGTGTGTGTGTGTGTGTGTGTGTGTGTGTGTGTGTGTGTGTGTGTGTGTGTGTGTGTGTGTGTGTGTGTGTGTGTGTGTGTGTGTGTGTGTGTGTGTGTGTGAGAGAGAGAGAGAGAGAGAGCGTGAGAGACGGGGGCAGAGAGACTTAGGCCTCTTTTAGACGGGGACCATCTCCATATAACACGTCAAAGTCCTGTTGCGTTCTCATTTTTTCTTACCCTTTACACGAGAACGCACACGTTATGATATGATGTGCTATTTTGCTATACTGTCGCTAGGTGGCGATAACGGGCTGCCAAATAGACAGGTCACCCACGTACAAGAAGAAGAAACCTTCACGCAAGCCTGCGCAACACGGCTCTGGGCGCGCCACGGGATGGTATATATTGTATAATACATTAGGCTACATAAACACTGCTGCGCGGCTGCCGTCTATCACAAGGCTTTTTATTTACATCATGGTTTTACATTCAACATCGCTGATGAGCATCAGTTTGTAGGCGAGGAGGGAGGCTTGTTCAGGAACTCCATTATATCATAATGATATGGCTCTGCATCAATGTAATAAACATATGCGCTGTGAGCCATGATGTCATAAGTTTTGCGGATTCACCGTTTTGCCTGTTTATATGGAGACCATAGGAAACGGTGTTCTGAAAGATTTCCACTCTGGGAGGCAGTTTGACTTCGATGCGTTTTCACCTCCTGAGAACACCGTTCTCGTCTAAATGACAGCGCTAAACGGTACTTTATTTTGCCGTTTTTTATGAACACCATCCTCGTGTAAATAGCACCTTAGAGAGGGAGGTGCAAAGGTATGTGGAACTGAACATTATAGGCCTATGATTAAAATGTAAAATGCTCACTGTTGAAGGTGTGCATAGTATTTTATGTAGACATAGCACTCTATAGTGTAGTTTCATTGTGGTAGAGTGGCTGGATGGTAACCGCAAGGTTGCCAGTTCGAATCCGGGTTCCGCCCAGACTTAGTGTTGAAGTGTCCTTGAGCAAGACACTGAACCCCTAATTGCTCCTGGTGATGTGCTGGTTGGTACCTTTGCATGGTTTCTGCCGCTATCGGTGTATGAATACATGTATGGGTGAATATAATGCACAATCTATATGTAAAGCGCCAAAGGCGCTATATAAATGCACCATTTGCTGTTAGATGGATGTTAGGTTCTTAGCTTATTATGATTCTTGATGAGTAGTTTGAAATTAAATGTATTTGATAAATGCCTAAATTGTAATTGTAAATTGTGTACTGTAGGCTATACTTAGTAGTCATTCTCTATATATTCACTATGCATGATTGCACGTCACCACTATAAACACGCACACACACACACGCGTGCGCGCACACACGCACACGCACACTTCTTCCGGGGCTTTGGGCGGTCCCCTCAGGAGACGCACACGGAAGCCTATTTATGGCCTGCCTGTAGTCCTCTATTTCTTGGTTGGCGAAGTGGGCGTGACTGACAATTGAGTGACAAGATGTTGACACAGACAAAGGCGCATTCTAGTGTAGGCTATAAGCTGCTGCGTTGCTACTTGGTTATCGAGTCATGACTGTCTAGTCGACTGGTTAACGTACGTGCCTTTGGAACGGGGAACCCGGTTTCGCCTCCCGGCCAAGGCTACACTAGTTTTGTTTTCGCCGACGACTTGCGCGACGGCCAGCTTACATCTGACGCTCTCCTCCGCGTCAGATGTAAGCTGCCGACAAGCATAAAAATGAAGTGTGTCACCCGGCGGTGAGAAGGAGAAGGAAATTTTTGATTGATTGATTTAAATATTTATTAACAGTTTGCAGAATTACAATACATTTCAAGCACAAACTCAATACAAAGACTGTTAACTGTGAGTGGACGGCCCAGGCCGTAGCGTAACGGTCTGGGCACCGGACTGGTGATCCAGTCGCGGTGTGCCGCGGGTTCGACTCCCGGACCCGACACGGCCTTTACCGCATGTCATCCCCCCATCTCTCTCCCGTTTCCTGTCAGCCTACTTTCTATCCCTTAAAAAATCAATAAAGGCGTAAGCCGCAAAAAAAAATATCTTTAAAAAAAAAAAAAACTGTGAGTGGACGACCCAATTAAGCATTACACTTGTTTACAACAACATTGTTCAATTCATAAAAACATTTAGAGACGTACAAATAGACACTTCTATATAGTTAAAGAACAGAACAGGAATTCATCATAAAACAATGTTCCCTGACTGGGAATCGAACCCAGGCCGCAGCGGTGAGAGCACCAAACCCTAACCACTAGACCACCACGGAGCAGGATGATGATGATGATGATGATGTTGATGAGAAGGGCTGTGGAGGCTGAAGAGAACGGGCTATTTTATAAAGTATAAAGTTATTTTCAATGTCATCAAGGATCAGGGTTACAGTAAATGACAATGTAATTCAGCCAGGGGTGCCATGGATGAAAAGATTACAGGGGTGATCTGAAGCAAACATGAGAACCACTGCTTTACATTTCTTCAGACGATTTTTCAATGTTTTGTTAACAATTTGGACAGAATGTTACTTCGAGGTGCCCAGTGCCCAGATATATTTTCTCCATCCACCAGCTGTCTAAAAACCCGGTTTTTCGGCTGCCGACAGCCGAGACTGTCGGCAGCGCAAAACGGGTTTCCGCTCCTGTGTGGCAGTACCCTCAGTCTACTTAGGCCTACTAGTATGATACCTGATGCATCCATAGCCTATAATGTTTATTTTATCTTCTGTAGAGTACTTTGGAAAAACAAAACATATCCAATCATGTCTATAGATGTTTTCAGCCTCTATAATGGCCTCAGATCAGTTCAGAGGCTATATCATCGACATCGCGCAAGCGCGCGCTCGCGCGCACACACACACACACACACACACACACACACACACACACACACACACACACACACACACACACACACACACACACTATTTTGATGAATTGAACAATGTGGACCCTGTTGTAAACAAGTGTAATGCTTAATTGGGTCGTTCACTCACAGCTAACAGTCTTTGTATTGAGTTTGTGCTTAAAATGTAGCCTACTGTAAATTCTACAAACTGTTAATAAATATTTCAATCAATCAATAAAACACGCACACACACACACACACACACACACACACACACACACACACACACACACACACACACACACACACACACACACACACAGCAGACACACCGGCGATGAGGTTTACCTGTCTGAAGAAATGATGTGACTCAAAGAATTCAAAGCTCTCTGGTCCAAAACTCCACCAAATCCCTTAAATAGCCTATATCCTATATCATCAGCAAGCAGCAACAGTTCGAAATTATAATAAACTATAGGCTAATAATTAGGCTACACGCCTCTGTTCAAGCCAAGGTGCAATGTCAAAATGCTCAAAAACTGAATGCTAAGGATTATCGAACAGGCGGAGGGCGTGGCAGTCAAGAATGGAGAAACGTCACAAAGTTGGAGAATTGTGCTTAGTAGGCATGGCCTAACATGTGTGACTCGATCATGTTTGTTCACTGGCGTCAAAATATAAATCAGTTGGGGGCGGGGTGTCAGGCTTGGTGTCAGGTAAGGCCAATGTGTCATACAGTAGACGTAGGCTACAGAACACAACAGATCTGGACTGGATCTTTCTTTCTTTCTTTCTTTCTTTCTTTCTTTCTTTCTTTCTTTCTTTCTTTCTTTCTTTCTTTCTTTCTTTCTTTCTTTCTTTCTTTTGTTTTTAAGATTTTGAGTTGACACATCAGGTAAAATGTCTGTTACAAAGCCAAATTTACCCAGGTCTAAAATGTAATGTCCTCCATGTTGGTGATTGCCAATGGATATAATTAGAACCATGTGAATAATTTAGCAAATAAATCTTCTGAAGTGTTATTCTAGTCAATTTGTGAGGGGTGCTAGCCCCTATGTCCAGCTTTTGAGGGTACACTATTTAAGCTGATACAGTAAATGGCTATAGTCTCTCCTGAAAATGTGTCACCTACCTGTTACATGCAGGAGTCTACCTGTCTCTCCAGCTCTTTAATAATCAGAACATATATTTTCAGGTATAGGTGACAAAATTTCAGCCAATCAGGAGAGAGAGCCATTTACTGTATCAGCTTAATTTGTATAGTGTACCCTCAAAAGCTGGACATAGGGGCTAGCACCCCTAAGAAAATGACAAGTATTGCTATAGTATTGCTATAAATTGACAAATGTATTATATATAGTGTTTGTTCAGTAACAGGAGTCCTGTTGCTGAACAAACACTATAGCAATACTTTTGTTTTCAGACATGATTGCAGTTGCCTCAATCCATCGGTAGAGGGAGTACCAAACAGCAACACGTTCACAATACGTGTGAACGAGGCCTAAGTCATATACGGTAGTCATTAGAGTTCTCAAACTCTGCCCGAACCCGACCCGGCCCGACCCGACATTTTAGGGCCGGGCCGGGCCTAAAATGTATGCTAATCGCTAGGGCCGGGCCGGGCCTGGGGCTCCATGGAAAAAAAAATATATATATTGAATTTGTTTAGAATAATAAAAATAATAGTTCTGTTCTGTCTGTTTGTGTATTTATCTATTATGAAGATGGTGCTGACTGGCGTTTCACTTTTACTCAGACAGAGTTCTCAAATTCTGCACAAACCCGAACAGGCCCGACCCGACCCGACATTTTAGGGCCGGGTCGGGCCTAAAATCTATGCTAATTAGTCGGGCCGGGCCGGGCCTAGGGCCTGATCAGTTAGGGCCCAGTTAGGGCCGGGCCTTAATTTTCGGGCCCGATGAGAACTCTAGTAGTCATCAATGTGATAATATTTCTTCACAATTAAAAGACACAGGCTCAGCATGGTTCCAAGTACACAAGTGTATTTTATTCGTTTTTATTTGTTTATGCAAGCAAGTTTTCGTTCCTATAGTTGGAAAAAAAGAAGCCACTGTCCAAAGCGGTTGGCACAGTTATGTACAAAAAAACGGACTGAGTCATGATAACAGCCTGCTACTATACTGTAAGCAACTCCATGTGAAATACAAAAAGCCTAGAGAGCTGCAGAGACAGAAGAGAGAACAGAACATAGAGAACCCAGTGTCCAAAACCACCAGCATCTCTCCCCATGTCAACCACCAGACTCAAACTCACCCCTGGCCACCATGCATGGATTCACTCAGTGGTTCTCAAACGGTGTACTTTCTAGGACCCCCAGTTTGATATATGCATTAGGCCACGGGCGCAGATTTGATATAATTTTCATATCTGGGATCCCAATCTAAAATGTTAAATTCTCTCAGTGTTAATTTTACTTGGATAGTGTACAATGGTTACAGACCAGTAAGGGTCCATTTGTTTTCATTTGTACACTCTGAGTTACAGAGCACTAAGGTCATTTCGACCTGTAAGGGTCTGTCAGGACCGCGGACTTGACATTGAGAAACCAGTGGATTGAATATCACTGTGATTGGTTCAAGTGTATTCGCCTGACAGCAGTGATGCTTGTACTAGATCAGATAAAAAATAATAATCAATTAATCATTTATCTATTTTGGGTACGTACATTTTGAACAATTTCAGAAAAGTGAAAATAGTTCATCCATCCAACTTGTAAACCTGCTATTTTCACTATTTCGATAGAATGATCTGCAATCAATAGTTGAAGCCCTAGTTCAGATCAAATTGTTTGTCAGGTATGGTGGCATGGTACCAGTGGCATGGGACCGGTGGCTTGGTTGGGACCAGTGGCATGGGAGTCACGCTATCTAATGAGCAAAAAGGGGAGTCACGTGGTATTTGGGACACTGGACAAATACATGGCGATACACAGATTCACCTTCACAAAAGGACAAGAGGCATTAAGGCTCAAACGAAACAGACGTCACATCCAGCTAGAGGACAGCGAGGACAGGGCCAGAGGCCTGCTCCAAAAAGAGCTCACGCCTTTTCTCGTCTTGTGAAATGTCCAGAGGAAATGGGGAGGAGTTTGGTCTCATTCACCACCTGGTCTGAACTTCCTTCAGTCGGTAAACTGAAAGAAATTCAACCTCGTCTGAGCTCAATTCAATAGTGATATACACTGCTTGTTGATAAAGGACGAATCCCCACTTTTTTATGGCCGTCAGGCAGGATACACCTCATGCCACATGTAATTCCTTGATTAATACTTGGTAGTGTGCTGAAAATAATAGATCTATAAGCTCGATATGAGCTCACAGATATTGTATTTTCGCTGAGTGACACCATCATGGATGGAGTGTCAATTAAGCATAAGACTGCATTGGGCTCAGGACACTGGATAGCCAGAACATTACATTATGCAGGAGTTTTGCAAACCTTGAGGCCAAACAATGGAAACAAACACAAATAAAAATGTCTCATGAGTTCTACAATCACAGATTCATGCGCGATATTGCATACAAATCCATCATGTGCTATCTGAGAACTTATGGGCGGTTTTGGTTCATCAAACTGCTCTAATATTCCTCTGGTGTTAAAAATACAACAGTTAGCAACAGGAATTGCGATACTGCACATTGAAAAGTGAATTAAGAAACAAAATTTGAAAGCAGGACAGTATAAAAGAAAACAAAAATAAAGCGTAATCAAAGAAAATTGCTTTTTTTGTTTAGTTGTATTCCGTATAACTAATAATTGAATGCATAACCATGCCACAAAGAACATCGAGATTCACTTTCATTTTTTTTTTCTTTTTTCTTTTTTTTTTTACCTAGTACAAGATGATCATTATTAATATCAATACCATCGTTGTTATTTTTATTTTCATTTTTTCCTCTGGTTATAACCAATGCAATGCTTCAAGACTATTCACAGGTCCCATGGTTGGGATTCCAATGCACTTATACATCGAGAGAGAGAGAGAGAGAGAGAGAGAGAGAGAGAGAGAGAGAGAGAGAGAGAGAGAGAGAGAGAGAGAGAGAGAGAGAGACAGAGAGAGAGAGAGAGAGAGAGAGAGAGAGAGAGAGAGAGAGAGAGAGAGAGAGAGAGAGAGAGAGCTCACCATGGGTCAATAATTGCACAAGAAACTAACATTTTTTTCCCTTTTTTTCAAATCCGAGGTTAAAAACACTGACAAGACATAACCATTGTCAGGCAATGAAACGATAGAATACTATTACTGCAAAACTAGACCGTTAAAAATACAGACTGTAACAGGGCCAGGCAGCTGAGACGGATGTCCACATGGGCCCCAGAGCTGCTTTCACATCCTTAGACGTCATTAGTCATGTTTCCATCCAAATTGAACCTCTTTTACCCTGGCCGCCCAATTGACGGAGTATAAACCATCTTCAGAGAACCTTTACGAAAGTAACGAAAGCCTTAGGGCTTAAGTGGGCAAAGTGAACATTGGGCAAACCGAAGTGGAGTTATGTGCTTCTACTGTGGCTTTTAAGATCAACTGAACAAACGAGGCGGCAGGCAAATATTATTATGATTTGTCACCAGCTAATGTGATCATTTTCCGACCTGTTTCAATATCACTTAGCTACTTAACTGGCCTCTTTTTGTGCCGTTGAAGTTGTTTGGTATAGCTTTGGTAATTCAATATATCACAATTCACATGCAAATGCTTGGATGGAAACATGGCTATTGCTGGTGTTGGTTCTAATGTCATGCAATGTTACTTTGGTGACACTAAAAGTAAAAAATAAAAATAAATAACTGAATGCGGTCTGATCTCCTCAAGGCTGTTTCAACAAGAGAGAAAGCACATTCAATATGGTCCCTTGAAGTTTAGGCAGAAATGACAGTTAAAATCTGCTGCTGAGCCAATAAAATGAAGCTATGGGCAGTTCCCTGATAACTAAGCCCATAGTCCTGACAGCCAAGCCAATAGTATGAATGGTACACAATGGGATCCTATGTGCGGCCACTCCATGTCAACATCAGATCTTGTGAGCATACTGTCACTGTGATCACTGTTTCTAGATTAGAACAGACAGGAATTATCAGGATGTGACATGAGGAAATGGTCCAATAAATACTGCAGTGCCAATGGGGCAAACAAATCTGTGCTTGTGGTCGCTTCTCTACTGGAATTAGGAGACTCACATGCTACTTGATCTCCTAAAACCCATGTGAAACAGATATGGGAAATCAATCAACGTTTGTGAGTCTTATATATGAGATCTTTGAAAAAGCCGGAACACTGAACCAGAAGCACGTATGCTGTCATATTACGGTTCACTACCATGGGCATGCCCACCTTCTGGAAACTCGGCACTACAGTTAATGCAGAGAACCTATAGAGTAGGAATTAGCAGGAAATGTCTTTTTTTCTCAGAGTCTACTTTGTTGGACAGCCAGAAGGAGATCAGATTCCTGCTGCAAGATCTTGTGTTTCCAGGTCAACCTTTGTTGAAAACCAAGGATTCCTTAAATCCAGATCCATGTCAGCGTGACAGAATGTGTTCCTCCAGACTCTGTATCGAATGGGAAACCATCATCTCGGCTGCCCCGCCCTAAGTGTTTCACATATACTGTATGTATAATATCTTTATACAGAATTATCTATGTACAGTGCTGTATACTCCCAACGTATTGATTTTTTTGTCCATTTTAAATGATCATTTCATATTTAAAAAAGTCGAAGAGATGAAAAATGGGTGAATTGTCGGAGAAAATAAGAAATGGCAG
>NC_139702.1:35078321-35333986 GCF_964188405.1 Protomyctophum parallelum | reverse complement strand
AATGATGATCAGAGATAAAATAGGGTGCATTTTGCATCCCAAAATGCAGTTCAGAGTTAAGGGATAAAAACAACGACTTCTGCATCCACGGATGCACTACTGTACAGTTTTTTTATTCTAGGTTATTTTGCTAGCTTTAGTATATAAATTATAATAATTATTTCTTCTTCTGTTTTTTACATGAATATAACCATAGAAAATTAAATGGAGTTAACTGCTGCAATTTGTAAAAATGGCAAAATATATCTCCTAACGTCGTTGAAGTGGGACTCATAAAATGTCCCCTGGACTCATCTAAAAGACCATCCCTGCATCCCGGATCTCATTACTATTTTGTGCCAAATGCCATAATAGAGACGTTATGGAGTTTATGTGGTTACATGATTTATTTTTTACAATTCAGTTCCATTTCCTATTTCAATCAATTTATATAATTTGTATCATGTTTGTGTTCCTCACTTATTCCTTGTGATTGTGAGCATATATTTGCACTATACCTCCTCCTGTGTGTGTGTGTGTGTGTGTGTGTGTGTGTGTGTGTGTGTGTGTGTGTGTGTGTGTGTGTATGTGTGTGAGTGCGTGCGTGCGTGCGTGCGTGCGTGCGTGCGTGCGTGCGTGCGTGCGTGCGTGCGTGCGTGCGTGCGTGTGTGGTGTTCTTTCTGACTTCCTGTGTTTGTCTTCCTACTGAACGCCCGTCTGTCTTGTTCTAATCTGGTTCTCTCTGGCCCTGATGGGAGGGGTGGGGGGGCCGGGGGGAGCAAGGTGCATTCTGCGACCACCTGGAGACATTTCAGGAGGCTTCAAATCCTCACCGTGGCCTCACACCAAAATATCTCTCTCTCACTCACACACACACACACACACACACACACACACACACACACACACACACACACACACACAATCAGCTGTGATGCATAGGGATTGGCAACTCGAGCGGGCATGCATGGCCAACATTATTTGGGAAAGAATGACCCGCTCACCGGTTTGATCGCAAAAACGTGTTTCATAGAACAGTCACCACACACTACACTACCAACGTTTTTGAGCTTTTTTAAACTGATCAAACTGATTCAAAACCCACAGAATATTTTGTTTCTATGACAATGTAAACTTTTGGTGGATGGGCACGGCATTATATTCATATCATGATATATATTAGACTGCATGGATATAGTCTGTGATTTAGGATATTATTACTATTGTGATGTACCCCAGCTTATTATACTTATTATGAAAATTGCCCAACATATGCAAGTTAGCATCCGGCAGTTTCTAAATGAACTGATGAGAATATTGTGCTGTTGTGTTTATACTACATTATCACCATTTAATTACAGTAATGACGCATAGTTTGTAGGCAGCATATTGTCTTAAAACAACAGATCATTTTTGATTAGCCAACTCACACCTCCATAAACTGTAATCATTGGTGTTGGATATAACCTTGTATCGTATCTCCATATTTTGTTTTGTTTTGTGTTTTACCATTGAGCCTGCCTGTGCTTTGGTGATGAATTGAATCTTGACCATCAGGGCCAAATTTGACACAATCTAAATGTCTCAATAGAAGAGCAGGGAGACAAAATACAACCACCCCGATTGTATAAGTTATATTGTATTAACATACTCTACCATGCATATTGGACAACATTTACTTTTATTCATTAAACAATCACACTCGTTTGAAGTGAGGGGAGCTCTTATCATCATACATCACAGTCTTGCTCAGCCAATCAAATCATCGCTATGGGGTATACACACATTGCTCAGCCAATCGAATCATCGCTATGGCGTACACGCAGACACACAACGCCAGGCATAGGAGGAGCTAGCGCCCCTCAGAAAGTGACATAGTGAGGCTTTAATCAGACCAGTGTGTGTCCAGTGGAAACCTCGTATGAATCTGATCTCAGGTCAGAATGGGTTAACATGGAGGTAAATAGAAGCCAGTGACTCACATGGTGAAGACGTCCAGGGTTGCTCCAGGGGCCTGCATCAGTTCAAAGTAGTTCTGCAGGATGGTGACGGTGCCTGTCAATGCTTCGTGGCCACACCCACAGAACAAGGCCACGCCCATGTAGAGCAGCACAGTGGCGATGAGAGACGCCCAGGGCAGGCTGCCCACGCAGCGCTCACAGCACTCCTTACAACCTACAGGACATATACGGAAACACACTATACGTTATACACAGCACTCCTTACAACCTACAGGACGTATACGGAAACACACTGTATACGTTTTACACAGCACTCCTTACAACCTACAGGACATATACGGAAACACACTGTATACGTTATACACAGCACTCCTTACAACCTACAGGACATATACGGAAACACGCTGTACGTTATACACAGCACTCCTTACAACCTACAGGACATATACGGAAACACACTGTATACGTTATACACAGCACTCCTTACAACCTACAGGACATATACGGAAACACACTGTATACGTTATACACAGCACTCCTTACAACCTACAGGACATATACGGAAACACACTGTACGTTATACACAGCACTCCTTACAACCTACAGGACATATACGGAAACACACTGTATACGTTATACACAGCACTCCTTACAACCTACAGGACATATACGGAAACACACTGTATACGTTATACACAGCACTCCTTACAACCTACAGGACATATACGGAAACACACTGTATACGTTATACACAGCACTCCTTACAACCTACAGGACATATACGGAAACACACTGTACAGTATGTTATACACAGCACTCCTTACAACCTACAGGACATATACGGAAACACACTGTACGTTATACACAGCACTCCTTACAACCTACAGGACATATACGGAAACACACTGTATACGTTATACACAGCACTCCTTACAACCTACAGGACATATAAAAACACACTTCAATCGGGTCTGTACCACGCCCCAGAACCGTGGAGGAGAATGATTGAAGCCTCAGAAGCAAAATCTGGTTTTGCAGGACTTCTGCATTTTGAACGCTATACTGCACATGCTTCTATGGTCTGAAACGTTAGTGCATCCTGCTCTGATCCAGGAAGTAGAGGTACTCACGGGTGCTTAGATAAATGATAACTGTATGGGGCAGCAGTGGCTCAGGCCAGGGGTACAGTGGCCAGTAGAGCGGCCAGATAGGAACCACAAGGTTCCCAGTTCGATCCAGAATCCAGAATTAGTGTTGAATGTCCTTGAGCAAGACTCTGAACCCCTAATTGCTCCCGATGTGCATGGTTTCCTCTAGCCTGACTCAGTCACAGGGTCTGGATCCAGGCAATGTTTCCTTCGCCTTTGGTGTATGAATGTGAATGAGTGAACGTAATGCACAAACTATATGTAAAGCCCTTGATATAAGGCCTGTCCAGGTTATGGGCTCTACACCACTGACTATGCAGTAGCTAATTATAGTGCTCCTGTCCCTCAGGCTTATGGGATGTACTGTTGCTAGTCAACACCATGACTCGAGACTCAAATGCCAACTCATTAAGTCTGATTATAGCTGATAATTCCTGCACGAAAACATGTACTTTTCAGCAATTCACTAAGTTCACTTGCTCTTGCCAACTCATTTACTTCAACTCGTTTACGGCTTCACACTAGAACTACCAGTAAGACGTGCACTGACACAACAGAGCTTCTTAATATGGCACAGTAAAGAAGCAGGAGTTAAACTATTAATCTGGTGCCACTTTATGTGGCATCTATTCACAGACAATGAATAGGTTGAGATAATGTGCAGATAATTCATAACATACTAATAGACCTATTTCAAGCCGGGGGGCTGCCCATTAGTCTAGGGCAGGCATTAGTTTTTGTGAGGTTATGGTTAGGCTAGGCCACTAGAGGCTAGAGTATATAGGGTAATGTTATACATCCTGTAGGCCTACAGATGTTACCAATTATACTAATTATGGCTCTGTTCTGGTCATACAAAGTCAAGGTGCTGCTATCAATGAATCATGCATGTTGGCTCACTGGAGAGACAGCTGTTTTTACATCACAGGTGTACCCAGGGCATCAGGCTCATCATAGCCCAGAGCTACTGATAGTGTTGAATGCACTGAAGAATAAAAATAAAGGAACCATGTGAATGATGTGGGAGTTCAGCTATGTGTAACAGGATGAGGATGGTGTCCTCCACTCTGTGTGAGCAGGGAGACTCACAGGTAGGCAAATGCTGTAAGATGCTCACACATACTGTACTGTACAGTCAGCAGTGTTGGAAAATAAGTTACTTATTACATTACTTTTTTTTGTTCGCCCCCTAGTAATTGCATCTTTTGTCCACAAAAGTCTCACACTATCCAGTTTGTTCCGAACGGTTTAAGGCCCGCCCTTCCGCTTCTGATAATTCACACGTGCAGACATGTGAATTATCGTCTGTACGTGCGCATCGTTTCTGTATCCGCTTGTGGAGTAGAGTCTAGATCTAGACCGGGTCAGCAGCACTCGATTCCAACGCAGTCTACCATTATAAACACACAAGCCCAGTGTACCACCAGGGCTTCTGAAAATAAAAAAGTTATTTTTTGGAAAATAGTAACAGAAAATAGTAACGTAAGTACTAGTTATATAGTTACTGGGGGGGGGGGGAGTAATATTATTATTAATTTTTACCTTACATTTTTATCCCACGATTTTGTAACCCAGTTTTCTTTTTCACCCAGTGCCAATTATCTAATGTAATCCTGGGCGCTACACTTCCTCTGCCAACCTGGTGGGGCAGCGGACTGACCTCATGCCTCCTTCTATGCATGAGGAGTCCAAGCTGCTTCTTTACACCTGACAGAAGGGAATTTCCCCGGCCGGACGTAGCGCGTGGAAGGGACACGTTATTCCGACCAGTTCCTTTCCCCTCCATCAGGCGCCCCGGCTGGCCAGGGGGAGGTAGTTTTAATAATATTACTTTAAATAATAAAGTTACTTTGCTTTAAGATGCTCACTCATGATCATGATCACACATACTGTCAGGTAGGCTAATGCTGCACTTTTGCTCACACATACTGTACAGTACAATCACCTAATTCTGTACAATGATCACACAGCCAGGTAGGCTAATGTTGTACTATGATCACACATACAGGAGCAACACTGTCTCTTTTCCATTGTATAGGTTACATAATCGTAACAATACATTTTGAGCTTGTAGATCAAATATATTGTTGGCAAAGAGATTTGGTGTATATGTGGAACAAAGTGGTACACGTACAGGTGCAACTCAGGTCAGCCTCTTATGGAATCTGTTTTCCACCTTCTCCTCCCTCCCTAACCCCCCTCCATCTCTCTGCTGCCCGCCTTCGTCATCTACGTCGATAAGGTGACGGTTGATGACATCAGAAGGCATTTTTAGCATCTTCCTGCTCAGGTTTCCACCTCACCTAATGCCTGCCCTCTCTCCAGATGAGACATAATCCACTGACCACTAGACCATCCACTCTATAGATCAGGGGTCTTCAAAATGTTATTCAGGCGAAGGACCCATATGCTGAGCGAGAGAGATGAAGCATTCAGTCTGTGTCCCATCTGCCTTCCAGTCAGCCAGAGTCAAATCACTCCTCAAGAACAGTCAAGAAGTACAGACCGATATCATTACACAACTCTTCAACGTGTTGTTGTAGTTTCCAACCAGCTTTCTCTCCATCTCTCACAGAACCTGCATGCAGTCCAATCTGCGGAAACTGCACTCATTGCAGTCAAGGCCTGTCACAAGTATTATTAATATTATACAATAGATCATTAATTGATATAATTACATTTTCTTTTTGATAATTGTCATAATCATTTCTGTATTTAAAATGTTTCATACGTTTCCCAATTGCCAGGATCCGTTTTTTATGTTGTAGTGATATTTAGTGTGTCCTGTTCAGTAGTGCTTAATTAGGTTTGACTTTACTTTATTGTTGTGTTCCTTTTATTTTGTATTATTTTATATTTTGTTCCTAGTTTTGCCTAGTTACTGTTACCTGTATTGTCATGTGATCATTAGTTATCTCATTCTCCACCTGTGTCCTGTTAGTCCCGGCCTAGCCTGTTGATTGTCAGTTGTGTTCACCTGTGTATGGTTATCCCTGTGTATATAAAAACCCTCAGTTGCTTGTGTTAGCTTGCTGTCCGTTCTCAAATGCTATATTGTAGAGTATCTGTTTTCCTTGAGCTTTCAGTAGTCAGCTGCATTTAATCTACCCATGTTTCATGGCGAGTTTGGGAGAATAAATCCTTTCCATTTGACCTGTTCTGCATTTGGGTCGTCCTGTACACTGCTGTCTCACACCCTGACACAAATATTTCCTAAAGAAAATGTGGAAACAAATCTCTCTTGGCTCTGTCGTCTCTGCTCACAAACTCACCTATCACTTTTCTGCCTCTTGGCTCCCAAACTATGGAACAAAATGACAATTACAGTCAGAACTGTGCGCTCACTCGTCCATAATCTGAAGACTCATCCCTGCATTGTTTTGATTGATGCCTGTGACTGACCAAGATGTGGCTACTATGCAGACATATCTCTAATCTTGGTCACTCGTTATTTGTTTTCTGTCACCACAAATGTTATCAATGCAATTTAGATGTCATTTAGACTTATTCATGGTTTACCTCCTACTCCTAGCGGCTTAATGCACTAGACACTCTTCTCTAAAATCTCTTATATTTACCTTGCTTATTGTAAGCGCTCTGGATAAGAGTGTATGGCTGCTAAATCTAATTTGCAATAATTGCAAAAGTGGTTAGGTGTGTCTGTGGGTTCTTAGTAAGTAAGTATTGAACCAATGAAAAGTATATTAACCAGAGCTTATGTGGATGGAAAGAGATATTTGTGAGCTGTTGTGACAGGATAAGGATGTACGGCATACAACCACCAGACTTATAATCGTATGTGTATTCCTGTAGGGTCTGCACAGAGTGATCTCAGTACATGTACTATAAGTGCAAGTGAAACATATCATTAATTAATGTTGTTATATTGTTGTTTTCTTTTCTTTGTGGGGTTGTTGTGGTTTTTTGTTGGGTGGGGTGTTTGGAACGGGACCAAGAGGGATGTCTTTGTAATGTTTTACTGTGCTTGTCTTGTATTAGTTTTGAGCCACAACTATGACAGAATTTAAATTTTTAAGCTTCAATGTAAATGGATTGAATGTGCCTCATAAGCGAACTAGTATTTTAGGGGTATTGCGTTCCAAATCGATTGATTTTGCATTTATTCAGGAGTCTCATCTTTTAAAACAGGATGCCAATCGTTTGGCTAATAAACACTACCGTGTTTTGGCCTTTTCTGCTGCAACTTCCAAAGCTAAAGGAGTGGCAATCTTGGCGAGACGCAGAATTAGACTAGATTTTTTGGGTGATTGGTCTGATAATGATGGTAGGATAACTATTGCTAAAATCCGCTTGGAGGGCAAAATGCTTGCTTTAGTGTCTGTTTACGCTCCCAATGTTCTGGACAAAGGATTTTACAAATTACTAACTAAAACTCTATTGGATTTGACGGAATTTAAAATCATAGTTGGTTCTGATTTCAATATGCGGCGTGGAACTATGGCTTGGACAGATCCACTGCAGCAGAAAGCAGAGAACAGTCACTAACGTCTGCAGAACTTCGTGCTTGGGCTGGCTCGACCGGCATGGTTGACATGTGGCGATTAATTAATCCCACAGTTAGAGATTATTCTTTTCTATCTGGAAGGCATGGTTCGTTTTCCCGGATCGATTACATCTTTGCCCCCAGGGATTTGTTTCACAAAATCAACAAGGTTGAATTGCTTCCAATGTCTCTCTCGGATCACAAAGCGGTGTTGTGTGTCGCATCTCTACGGCAGGTGATGGATAGGGCACCTAGGTGGCGGTTTAATACCACACTATTGCGCAGTACACCATTTGTAGAGCAATTCCAATCTGGTTTACGTGAATTCTTAAATATCAATGTGGGCTCAGTTGATGACCCTAGAATTTTATGGGATTCAATTAAGGGATTTATCAGAAGTAACTCAACACTATTCTTCTACTGTGAGAAAGTTAAGGTCAGCCAAGCTGGTTGAACTAGAGGCCCGCTTTGCCACGTTGGATTCTACTCTCCAGAATAGCTTTGATGAACGCACAGCAACCCAGAGAGAGCTAGTTAAGAAAGAAATCAACTCCATTCTTAAACGTCGTTCTGAGTTTCAAATGAAACGTACACAACAAAATTATTATTTCAATAGTGCAAGGCCTAGCCATCTACTAGCACTACGTCTTAAAGGACCACTCAGTCTGTGTCTCATAGGAGGGTTGTGGGCAGTTTAGAAACCGTCTTCCAGTGACATCATCATTAGGCAGATTATTTTTTTAAACAAGATTTTTTTACAAAAATGTTTAGATTTTCATTATCGTGAGAACGATGGCTTCCATTTTCGCATTGCAACTTTTCAGGACTGGAAAGCCTGCAGTTTCTATTAGCTTGTATTCCCCATCGATGATGTCACTGGAAGACGGTTTCTGAATTGCCCACAGCCCTCCTATGAGACACAGACTGAGTAGAAAGAAATCGCGCAATTTTTTCATGATTATTAGTGAGGACCTATATAAAGATAGGTTGAAAAGTGGTGAAGTGGTCCTTTAAGTCTAATGAGCATTTTGCAGATATTGTAAGTGTCAAGTCAACAACTGGAGCCATGATTACAGAACCTAAAGAGGTCAATGCTGTGTTTCGTGATTTTTATAATGAGCTCTACACCTCTGAGGTCGTTCATAATGTAGGTAAATGTAATGACTTTCTATCTACAATTCAGTTACCAACCCTCAGCGAGGCCGACGCAGAGGCTTTTAATAGACAGACCAATTTCTAGAGCGGAATTAAAGGAAGCAGTCAGTGGGATGCGCAAAGGCAAGTCACCGGGTTTGGATGGGATACCACCTGAACTATACACTCTGTTTTGGGACGATCTGGGTCCGCACATGCTTGATATGTTTCAGTTTGCGATTGAAAGGGGCTCCTTCTCCAGAGACGTTAATGTAGCCATTATATATTTGTTGTTGAAGAAGAACAAAGACCCCACGGAATGTGGGAGCTACAGGCCGCTCTCACTGTTGAATGCTGACCTAAAAATATTTGCTAAGGTGCTCGCACGTCGTTTACAGGGTTACATGACTAGGTTGGTACATTGTGATCAGACAGGTTTTATAGGCACCAGATTGGCCACTGATAATGTTTGACGATTGTTGCATATTATTTTTTTTTATTTTTTTAAGATATTTTTTGCGGCTTCCGCCTTTTATTGGTTTTTTGAAGGGACAGACAGTAGGCTGACAGGAAACGGGAGAGAGATGGGGGAAGACATGCAGTAAAGGCCGTGTCGGGCTCGGGAGTCGAACCCGCGGCACACTGCGACTGGATTACCAGTCGGGTGCCCAGACGGTTACGCCACCGCCTGGGCATTGTTGCATATTATTGACCGAGCTGGTGACCTCCGATCTCCTGCTGCGGTGCTGTCGCTCGATGCTATGAAGGCCTTTGACCGTTTGGAGTGGCCTTTTCTGTGGGCGGTGCTAGATAAGAACTACAGACCGAAGATTTGGTCCCACATTCATCACATTGATTAAGGTATTGTACTCAAATCCAACAGCGATGGTATTAACAGGCAAGATTTGTTCTCCACTGTTCACGATAGGCAGGTCATCGAGGCAAGGTTGCCCCCTTAGTCCTCTCCTTTTTGCCCTCTCGCTCGAACCGTTAGCGCAGACAGTACGTCAGTCCACAGCGATCACACCTATCTCAGTTAACAACAGACAACATCGTATTTCTTTATATGCGGACGACATCCTGCTGTTTATTGTGAATGCTCCACAGTCAATTACACACATTCTTAAGATTTTTGATCAGTTCAGTGCCATCTCAGGCTACAAAATCAATTGGACAAAGTCAGCCCTTTTGCCGCTAAATGAGGAGATGAGATCTGTTGTTCTGCCTCCCATAATCCCAGTAGTGAACAAATTTTAATATCTTGGCATAGATGTGTTCCCGTCTCTTCAAGCTACTGTTAAAAACAATTATAGTGACACTTTGAACAAAATTTGTCTTGATTTAGACAGATGGTCGTCATTGCCCAACTCTCTTCGAGCTCGAGTATCAATCATAAAGATGAATGTCCTCCCTAGGGTTAATTTTGTGAGTTCTATGCTCCCACTGCCACCGCCAGCACAGTATTGGACTAAGATTAATTCTGTTATATCTAAATTTGTGTGGAATAGGAAACGCCCACGTCTCAAATTTTCCTTGTTACAGCGGGCCAGAGCTGATGGCGGTCTCTCGTTGCCTAATTTCAAATTATATTATTGGGCTTTCACTCTTCGCCCCCTTTTAAGATATTTCGACTCAACTATAAAGGTTTGTTGGCGAGAGCTTGAGGAGAGTTTGGTTCATCCTGTTGAATTGAGAGATCTGATCTATTCAAACATAACGAATAATCAATGCAAAGTTCACTTTGGGCCAATCATTTCTCAGTTAGTAACAGTGTGGAGAGCGGCTGAAAAATTGCGCAAGATTGATCTGAAATGGAATTCGTTTTCCCCAGTGTTCAACAATGATGGTTTGCTTTGGGACAATCGTCCTATTCGTTTTCCCAGATGGAGTTCCAAGGGGATTCATACTTTGGGTGATTTATTTGATGTTAATGGTTTACGTTCTTTCCAGAATGTATGTGATATTTTTAACTTGCCTGGTAACTCTTTTTTTTTCTATGGCAGACCCCCCTTGCAATGCACCCTTTGCATAGACTTATCTGTGATGTTAGGTCAAGAGGTTTTGTTTCCGTATTGTATGATTATTTATTAGAATCTAGTTATGGGACCTTGCTTGTCGATACTGTATGGAGGAATGACATACCAAATCTAGATCCAGATTGGAGCTGGGATACAGTGTGGTCTAATGTTGTCCTGTCTTCTAGGAATCCTGATCATCAACAAATTCATTTAAATTTTGTTCATAGGACATACTTAACCCCCCGTAGATTGTGTGCTATGTGGATTTTAAATAATCACAACTGCACTTTCTGCACTTCAAACACCATAGGTAAATTCTTTCATATGGTGTGGGAGTGTCCGAGTGTCCTCACATTTTGGAATTTGGTTGCTACTAACCTTTCGACTATTCTACAAGTTAACATCACACCCTCCCCATCTCTATTCTTATTAAATGATGTATCCCAGTTGCCATTAAATAACACCCGTATTCGTGTCTTCTTTGCTGGCGTAACGGCCGCAAAGAAGATGGTTGCTTCGCACTGGAAACCGCCTCATACATTGTCATTTCGCCAATGGGCTTTGACCTTTCTAGATATCATTTATCTAGAGATGTCTACAGCAAGATTGCATGGTGCAAAAGAGGAAAACATTGAGATTTGGTCTGGTATTGCAGATTTGGTTAAGGGCATGGTTTAATCATTATTATTATTATTATTATCATTATTTATTTATTTTTTGTTTCCATTGCACAGTAGTAGGATTAATGACATTTTGTGGCATCTTTGGTCTGTGTTGTTGTGTGTTGTTTTATATGTGTTTTATTTTCTTTAAGTCATTCATGTTGTTAACGTGTCTTATTGTGATTTTTGTCTTAAAATAAAAAAACATTTGATAACAAAAAAAATAAACATATCATTAATTTTGTTTCAAAAGTTTACCCCAAGCTAACCTTTCCTATGTTTCTGACAGCAGAATCAGGGCTGTGCACAGAGCACTGAGGGGGCAGGTGGCCAAACCCAAGAAAAGGGCACATAATTGTGTGCGTTCGCAGAGCAGTATATTTGTGGGGTCCGTCCCTCGTGCCATTTCATACCATAAATGTAGTAGGCCTACATTGGATATATGTTCCACAATAACTTGGCCCATGTCATTGGACAGTAACATTACATAAGCAATACATTCTCATTACAATGTAAACATTAAAATATATAATTTTGATATAAGGGCCATGTACTGTATCATCCGTGACCCCAATTAGGTTTGCCATTTTTTGGGTTGGGAAAGGGGCACTTTGAGGCAACCCCCCCCCCCCAAATATTTGTCTACTTACTACAACAAGCATGATAGGATTTACACACTGCACTCTCTTACACATACTGCACTCTCTTACACACGCACACGCACACGCACACACACACACACACACACACACACACACACACACACACACACACACACACACACACACACACACACACACACACACACACACACACACACTCACGCACAGTCACACGTGGAACAAAGAGGGAAGCTGTCCAATCGCAACAAAACACATTAAGGAGATGGACGGTGATGTTAATTATTCATGATAACTAAAAAGGCTCCACACACTGTAGAACTGTTGCATGTTATCTCACCCAGGGAAGCAACACATAAATACACAAACATTTATTTTTGTCAGGCTGCAACTACAGTATACAATACTGTTTCAATTAAATGAATAATTGAGAAGTGTGTTATCTATCAATACATCCATGAAAAGGTGGGGTAAGTTATTCCTTTACAATTATTCCTATACAAGTGTTAAATCACTATGATGAAATACCTTGTCATGACAAAATCTGCAAAACAAAAAGCAGATTTCCTATTTTAAAACTTGTAGATCTGCTATTTTGAGAACATGCCAAAAATAGTAATAATAATCGGGTGAACGTGCTTCAGTGTGTCTGTGGGTTTTATAAACATGTTAACAAGAGCTTGTGGCTAAATAATAACTTCATTGGATCCATGAGAACACTCATGGTTGTTTATTCATTTTCTAGAAAAGTAGCAGTTATGGACATACATGGTTTACACCCGACAGCAAGAATATAGGCCTATTAGATAGTTTTCACACACCCACACGCACGCACGCACAGTATGAGCTTGACCAAAAGGATCGTCTGTGATCCTATTTCTAAGATGGACGGGTTAAATCCATGGTTGCTGTTTGTTTGTTCCATATGAAGATGGATCGATTATGGTAACCATAGCAACATGAACCAGCAATGTACTGTAGGAGGCTGAGAACCGTCTACTACACGTTTACATCTATGGCTGCACCGACACCTCTGAAATCTTTCAAACTGAATGACACTGCTTTGGGAAATGACTTGGCAACCACTGAATCTAAGCTGCATGATCTGAATTTAAAACTGTCCGGCAAACTGAAAACTACGGTGTGGGAAACAGAAGAATCCTTTACTATACAGATAACGACATTGAACAGAATTATCCTTTACTACAGACAAGGACATCACCACGATCGTTGGGTGATTGTGCAACGTCTTTCTCCCAACAATATTACAATAATTGGCATCCCTTCGATAAACGCCCTTCGACCATATGCCGTTTCCAGGCTAAGGAGGCCAAGCATTTCAACCCACAACCGGGGGGGCCTGTACGCCAATCAGCTCAGGGGAAATTGGCGGTGCCCGGTTTGGTTGTTGTTTTCTTATCTCCGACCCATTTATGCATTACATACCACTGCACACAGAGGAATTTCGGCTGGCCAGAGGAAGCCAAACACTGGTCAAAAAATAGGGACTGAATTAATTTCAGTCGGGTCCTCAGAGTTACTATAGGTGGATGCCAAATCTTTGTGAAGGAACGTTTTTTGTTTTACATGAACCACTTGAATAATAGCATCCCTATTTTGGGGGGAACATTTGCCAATAGTATATGTAGAGGGAAGAGCACAACGCTATACACAACACTGATGATAGTTGCCTTCAAACAAGTCTTAAGCTATCTATGAAATGTATGAAAGTTTAATCTGTGACACAATGTGATACAATACGCAGTGGGGATCCCTGACTCATTTCTCATTTCTCGGCTTTCGATCTTGAAAATGGAGCCAGTGAGGAACTAATGAAAACGCTGCAGTTCTCATTAGTGGCCCATAAGGTGGGACTATTTCTCTTCTTGATGATTGCAGAAGTATTTTCATTCAATTAAAATCTATGGGTATTGGACTGGACGTTACACTTGCTTTTATAACCTTAGTAAACATTTTCATAAATACTTTGTTTTCAGTCGCTATAGTTGTCTCCACCAGGCCGAAGGCATGTGGGGAGAGTATGTTTTGCACTCCGTCCGTCCGTGTGTCCGTCCGTGTGTCCGTCCGTCCGTCCGTGTGTCCGTGAGCAGCTAATCTCGGCCACCGTTAACCCGGTCGATGCCACATTTTGCACAAACACTCCCTGGATGCCAACGATGAACCTCTGCCCCAAACTTTCCAGAACGGCCTGTTATAGCGCCACCAGGAGGCCGCTTTGTGCAAAACAAGTTTTTGCACAGTACACCTACAGATTTTGTCCAAACATCACGCAAATTGGTACACAGTCTCTCTAGAGCCATTCAACGAAACCGGTCTTTCAGATTTCTCACACTCCATCCTGATTGGTTAAGATTGGCTTCCAAAGTTCACAGGAGTGCTCAGTTTCAAACAAAATGCTGCAAATCATGAACACATCGCGTGATTTCCGTGAAATTGTGCACCCACATTCCCACTAGGCCGAGGACGAAATGCCACATCAACAATTTCAACTCAGACTCAAGGTGGCGCTATAACTGGCCGAAAAGTGTTTTTACCTCTAACTGCACGGATCTGTGGATAACTTTGTATGCCAACTCCCTAGAGGCCAAGGAAAAACCTTTGCCTGGAATTTTTCACATCTGCTCTTTATAGCGCCACCAGGAGGCCCACATATGTAAAACACATTTTCTATTATTACTCCTTCAGATTTTATCCAAATTTCACGCAAATCGTTATACACTATCTCCATAGTCATGTGATCAACACGGAGCGCCACCATTTCCCATCTTCCATCCTGATTGGCTAAGATTGGCTTCCAAAGCTCACACGATTCGTCCATTTCGAAAAAAGGCCACAAATCACAAACACAGTGTGCAATTTCCGTTAAATTATACACGCACATTTTCACTAGGCCGAGGACGACATGCCACAATTTTTTCCTCAAAATCAGCCTCACGGTGGCGCTATAACAGGCCAATTCCTGTTTTTAGCTATAACTGCATCGATCTGTATACAACTTATGTATGCACACATGGAAAAACATTGTACCTGCATCCCTCCAACACGAACCTCCGGCCCAAATCTTCCTCAACAGCCTGTTATAGCGCCACCATGAGGCCACAACCTGACCTGCCCTGGTGGAGACCTGTGCCGATTGGCACTTTGTCTAGTTTAAAGTCTTCTCCTTCTCAACTAACTGTATGTGTACTGTATGTGTTTTTGTAAACCATGTTCCCATTAATTCTCCCATTAAAATTAATTATAAATAAGGTAATGCTTCTTTCTACTGGCTTTATGGAGTGAAGACCCGCTCCCCTTCCCACCCAACCAATGGGTGATGTCACATCTCCCGTCATCCATAATTCTGTCTCTCAATGGTCAGCTTTGCCAAAATATGGATGGAGGGATGGCTGGATGTATGACAACATTGGCATTGTCAAAAAATGGACGTGAAGTCTTAGTGATATGATTTTATCTTTTTAAATATATATTTTGTATCGAAACCAGGACCTTCTAGCTGTGAGGCGACAGCACTATACCAACTGTGCCACCATGATTTTATCTTTTAATAGAGAGCTGTTCAAGGTAGCAACAGCAGCACAAAAAGTTACACCTTAATCAACATGAATTTACATAATGAAACATTAAAAGACAAACAGAGTCGGGGAGGACAAATAATAGCGCCTGTTAGCAATTCAATAAAGAAACATGGAAGTAGGGAAGCAGGTGCATGCAAAAAACAACAACAGAGCTTTGCACACAAAAATTATCTCACTTATTTACACCTGTGATGTGACAACAAAGATGATTCTCTGATTCTCTTTTTAAAGACTGAACTTGGGTTCAGTTTGAACTTCAGGTACGGGACCCTAACTATGCAGAGAGTCGCTTTGACATAGCATGTACAGTAGGTAATATTTTTGTGTGTCACAAAGTTACATTTACACAAAGTAGAATAAGGTCCCAGAGATAATAAAAAAAGGTATCACATGGGGGTCTGTGGTCTTAAGGGCCTTGCAAGTGAGGAATGCAGATGTTGTTGTCTGGATCAACACAGGTCTCCTCCAGGTCTGTTGAAGAGGGGCGCAACTGTCTGCCTGCCTGCCTGCCTGCCTGCCTGCCTGCCTGCCTGTCTGTCTGTCTGTCTGTCTGTCTGTCTGTCTGTCTGTCTGTCTAACAAAGTAGAGATACCCCTTCTACGTCCTGTCCTGTGAAAACCTCATATCTCCATTTCTAAATAGATCAATACTATTTTTTACACAAAGCATGCGTGCACACATGCGCACACGCACACACACACACTGTATATATAGATATACCAGGTTTTCGACAGCGATGGGGTGTGACTTGAATATGAGATGAGCCGCTCAGAGTGCCAGGCGCTCGCACGCATGATCATATGCACACTCACACACACGCTGACATGCACTCTCACATGCATGCTCACACACATGCTCAGTGAATGAAACATATTTTTAGAGTTATAGGTTTAGGATTAGCAACAGATTCAGGTTGGGAACCTTGAAAACAGCTGATCTACAAGCTCACAATGTGTCATGGGTAAAAACAAGAAAAAATGCCATTCATATAATTTCCATCCAAAAATGTTGACATTATTCTCATTGTGTGTGTGTGTGTGTGTGTGTGTGTGTGTGTGTGTGTGTGTGTGTGTGTGTGTGTGTGTGTGTGCGTGCGTGCGTGTGTTTAGGCGTGTGCGTGGTGTGAGCATATGACTCATCGCAGCGCTCATGTTTAATTGACTGGCCTTGTTGCCATGCCAACCGGGGTGTGGCCAGAGTCCACTGACCCACTTTGACTGTAGCGTCTCCATGACGACAAGGAGTGTACATTAGAGCTCAAATCGCACACCTACCACATACACACGCACACACGCGCACGCACACACACACACACACACACACACACACACACACACACACACACACACACACACACACACACACTATTGAATAAAACTATTGAACAATAAAACTAAAACCAAGTCTTTTCACTCAATAAAAACTAAACTACACTAGTAGCAAAATATTTTTTTTAAACAAAACGAATATTGAAAACCGCTTTGTTTAAACTAAATGAAAAAGAGAATGTTGAGATTGTAATTAAACAATCCGACTACAAATATATAGATAATATTCACTAGTGTGATGGCCCTTCTGAATCAGACTTTGCAGCTTCGACAATCAGAAGCAAATACTGTAAGGGCATCAGAAGACAGATATTTTTTGTAGCCGTAGAATCATATTCACTATGTATTTGCATGAATTTAGAATCAATGTCTTCACTATTTATTTACATGTATTTAGAATCAGTGTCTTCACTATTTATTGATATGTATTTAGAATCAGTGTCTTCACTATTTATTGATATGTATTTAGAATCAGTGTTTTCACTATTTATGTACATGTATTTAGAATCAGTGTCTTCACTAGTATTTATGTACATGTATTTAGAATCAGTGTCTTCACTATTTATTTAGAATCAGTGTCTTCACTATTTATTGATATGTATTTAGAATCAGTGTCTTCACTATTTATTGATATGTATTTAGAATCAGTGTCTTCACTATTTATTGATATGTATTTAGAATCAGTGTCTTCACTATTTATTGATATGTATTTAGAATCAGTGTCTTCACTATTTATTTAGAATCAGTGTCTTCACTATTTATTTAGAATGAGTGTCTTCACTGTTTATTTAGAATCAGTGTCTTCACTATTTATTTAGAATCAGTGTCTTTACTATTTATTTAGAATCAGTGTCTTCTGTATTTACTTAGAATCAGTGACTTCAGTATTTATTTAGAATCAGTGTATTCACTATTTATTTAGAATCAGTGTCTTCTGTATTTTCCTTAGAATCAGTGACTTCACTATTTATTTAGAATCAGTGTCTTCTGTATTTACTTAGAATCAGTGGCTTCACTATTTATTTAGAATCAGTGTACTGTATTCACTATTTATTTAGAATCAGTGTCTTCTGTATTTACTTAGAATCAGTGACTTCGGTATTTATTTAGAATCAGTGTATTCACTATTTATTTAGAATCAGTGCTATTCACTGTTTATTTAGAATCAGTGTCTTCACTATTTATTTAGAATCAGTGTCTTCTGTATTTACTTAGAATCAGTGACTTCAGTATTTATTTAGAATCAGTGTATTCACTATTTATTTAGAATCAGTGTCTTCTGTATTTTCCTTAGAATCAGTGACTTCACTATTTATTTAGAATCAGTGTCTTCTGTATTTACTTAGAATCAGTGGCTTCACTATTTATTTAGAATCAGTGTACTGTATTCACTATTTATTTAGAATCAGTGTCTTCTGTATTTACTTAGAATCAGTGGCTTCACTATTTATTTAGAATCAGTGTACTGTATTCACTATTTATTTAGAATCAGTGTCTTCTGTATTTACTTAGAATCAGTGACTTCGGTATTTATTTAGAATCAGTGTATTCACTATTTATTTAGAATCAGTGCTATTCACTATTTATTTAGAATCAGTGTATTCACTATTTATTTAGAATCAGTGTATTCACTATTTATTTAGAATCAGTGCTATTCACTATTATTTAGAATCAGTGTCTTCTGTATTTACTTAGAATCAGTGTATTCACTATTTATTTAGAATCAGTGTCTTCTGTATTTACTTAGAATCAGTGTATTCACTATTTATTTAGAATCAGTGCTATTCACTATTTATTTAGAATCAGTGTATTCACTATTTATTCATATTTTTTTGGAGCCAACATACAGGAGCCTCTCACGCCTGCCCATATGCAGTGGGTGGCAGTGGCTGGTTAGTGTAACTGTGTGGAAGTGTCCTTGAGCAAGTCGCTGAACCCCTAATTGCTCCCGATGAGCAGGTTCCTTGCATGGTTTCGTCCACCATTGGTGTATGAATGTGAATGTATGTGTGAATGGGTGAATGTAATGCACAATCTATGTAGAGCGCTTTGGATCAATGCACCATTTACTTTTTCTTTTTTTTAACCACAGATGTGACATTACAAAGTTTCAGAGATCCTGTCATTGGCACTTCAGTGAAACATCAGTGGCTTGTCCAAGCATTGTCATGGACAAAGGAGGGGATTGCAGGGAAATTACAGGAAAAGATACATGTCTGTATGTCTTCTATAATCTTCAAATGCTACATACAGTTGTTTTGTAATTCATATTGTTTGATGATGCAGGTTATTCGATTTAACTGCACGAGGAAGATTAAGTTGCTTATTGTTTCTGAATAACGCTTTCAATATATTTTGGGTGAATTGCCCAGCCTATAGGCAGAAGGATTGTTGGGAGCCAACAATCTGTCTTGATTTGAGACAGTCACACCAATGATCCATGGATTATATTAAAGCTGGTTACTTTGTTTCTTCAATGCAACAAGCTTCCAGTTCCACTAAAGCAAGAAAGAATTTGACTGCAATGTGCAAGAGGTTAATCTGTCCTTTTAGTGTCACCACAAAAGTTATCCTGTCCTGTCCTGTCCAATGCTCTCCTCTCCTCCTGTAGCCTCCCATCACCTCCCTCTCCTCTCCTGTCTTCTCTGCAAGGTCTTCTAAGTGCATTTGTATCGACATAGCTCTACTCTCTGTCGAGTAGCTTTTTATTAGCAGTCTCAATAATAAAATGGATGTAGGTTAAACGGCTGTGGACAGTAACAAGAGTACATTATTGAGTACCTGTACTTGTATTTGTAGTCTTTGTATTTTTGCATGCTCATAACTTTCACTCCACTACAGGTCAAAACTAAAATTGTACCTATATTTTTAAATATATTTTGACCAGGGGCATTTATTCTCCGACTCAGGTACTGGGGTTCAGTACTTTGTGGATTTGCTGTTCATTAGCGGTAGTGTTAATTTAATTTTAGTCGTCGACTAAATCTAAAGTTTATTTTGTTGACACATTAAATGTATTTTGGCGCGCCTTGATGGCATCGTATAATGGCTGACTTGGTTGCATGCTGAAAATAGCTGATCTACAAGCGTTGTGAGCTTGTAGATCTGCTATTTTCAGCGAGCAAGACAGTTTTAGTCATCATAGCTTAGTTCTTTTTTCATTTTTCCACCATTAGTGGTCGCCGTAATGAAATGGATGTAGGTTACATAAAGCATGTGTACTTTCATGTCCAGCAAACCTTCCTATGTGAAGCCATAATTTAGCAGTATATAACAGTCTCATTATTTTCGGCTGAATTTTGATTTAATTTATTACCACTGAGGATGATGGCGTATGTAAGTGTTCTGAATAATGTCCCATGAGGTAAAGTTAATTACATCCCATGGTTCATTTGATCACTTGTGAAAAATGGTATTATCTTCTAATTAAATTAAATTAAATTAACCCAAATTGCTGTTATAGGGAAGTTTTAGGGACCTTTTTTGCCAACCATCCACTAGGGATATGTTTTTTTCCTCCTAATAATAAATGAACACTGGGGATTTTCAGTGTATATTGGGGTCCATCGAGGCTTGTTATGGTCCTTGAACTCGCCGCGGCACCCCAAACAAATCCTATTCGAACTGGGGACCCCCCACCCTGATAAGCACTTGGAAATGTAGGCATTGCATTTAGTTTGACTCTGTTCCACAGATAAATATTGTGAAAATAGCTGATCTACAAGCTCCAACGCCTCACAGTGCGAGATGTTGCCTCTTTCTTATGTAATATGACAATTTGGCCAATTTGTATTAAAGGGTCTTAAAAGTCTTAAAAGTCATGAAATGGTCACTTTAGAAATGTGCAGATATCCTCTACACTTATACTGTATGTTGGTTTGTTTCCTGTTGAGTGAGAAATCAATGTTGCACATCAGGCTAACAAGTAAGACGCGCAAACGCGGGAAGCGAACGCAGCTCGTAAATTGCAATAACAACAATTAGAATAAATTACGTACTTTTTTTTTCTTTTTAGTTAGTAATTTTTTTAAGTTTTCTACTGTGTGTGTGTGTGTGTGTGCGGTTGTTTGTGTGTGTGTGTGTGTGTGTGTGTGTGTGTGTGTGTGTGTGTGTGTGTGTGTGTGTGTGCTACAGCTGCGCCCTCTGGTGGCGGGCGGGTGGTGTCACAGCGGGACAGACAGACACACACACAGACAGACAGACATGATCTGCAGGGTCTCATAGTTAGTGCTCACTGCGTTCACAATCATCTGGGGACCGCCACAAAATGATTTGGGAACCCCGACCCCCAGTTTGGTCAATGGTTACCACCACTTTTTTTAATTTAGATAATTGATTAAATTAGATAAAGTATCAAACATAACAAATATTCAATTGTATCAATATGTTCTTACACACCTCCAATCCAACCAACATACTTTAAGTTAACATAGTTGGAGAGGTAAGCCGGTTTTATACATTGCAACACTACAGCATTGCAGAAAGAAAATAGCCGATCTTTTTTTTTTCTTTTTTTTTTTTTTATCCCACGATTTTGTAACCCATTTTTCACCCCTGTGTCAATTATCTAATGTGATCCTGGGCTCTAGACACCCTCCACCAACCTAGTCCCCATATATGAGGGACATGGGGAGAGCAACGGACTTGAACTCATGCTTCCTTCATGCCTGAGTATCCAAGTTGCTCCTTTACACTTGACAGGGGGGAGTTTCCCTGGTTGGACGTAGCGCGTGGAAGGAACACGTTATTCCAACCAGTTCCTTTCCCCTCCATCAGGCGCCCCGGCTGGCCAGGCGGAGGCAGTTTAGTGACCAGGATTACTGCATGTTTTTTGTGAGGGTACCTACCCGATATAGCCTATCTATAACACGTAAGTGCGCCACAGATGTAAGGTGTTGTGAGCGTATAGATGGGCTATTTTCCCTCTGCAACACAGATGCAGAACAGTGCATAAATGAGGCGTGTGTATCCTGCCATGTTGGTTAATGGTGATGTTTCTTCCAGCTAGGGGGAGGTTTTTGCATCGCAAACTAGCTTGCTCAGGGTGGGACTGTCGGATTGTTGCTCTTCATGTAAAGTGTCTGGCGACAACTTGTTGTGATTTGACACAATTTAATACAAATTTGTCCTGATATTGGACGTGTTAAACACTGCTGTAAATGGTAAATACATATACATTCACCCACCAATGTTGGAGGAAACCATGCAAGGCACCAACCTACACATCAGGAGCAATTAGGGGTTCAGCGTTTGATCAACAACACTTCGACACTAAGCCCGGGATCGAACCTCACGGTTCCAATCCGGCTGCTCTACTGGCCACTATTAATTAACTATTAATTTAATTTGGAAATTTGGTTTGACAAAGTGTGTGTTATATACTTTCAATTTTCAAATTCGATTTTCAACTGAAGAAACTCTTCAGTTTTTATTGTTGAGAACTTATTTTTGTTGTAGCAGCATCCATCCATCCATCCATCGTCTTCTATAGCGGCATTATCAATCATTCATTCATGCATTCATTAATTCATTCATTCAATCACATGTTTTATATTGTTCAATAGCAGCATTATCATTCATTCATTGATTCATTCATACAATCATGCAAGTTATATTATTCAATAGCTGCATTCTTCATTAATTTGTGTCTCTTGCAGTTTCCTAAGTAATAACACCTGACAGGTGATAACAGTACTAGTATTGGTTTCATATCAGGGAAAGAGGACAAGAGCTGTGTCAATCAACTAGATAATACAATACAATGTATGAATTGCAATTCAGATGAAAGTTGCTTCATTTGTGGCACTGTCACCACAACTACAGCCACAACATAAACACTATTACTATAATAGTTCACCAAATATCATAACTACCAGATACTTCTACAAAGTGAGTGACAGCCACGACACTAGAGGGAGCGACCATGATCTGGTACCTCCCCATATTTAGTACAAACATGGGGAAATTATCATTCTACTACTCTGCCACCAAAATTCCCTGGTTTCTTTCAAAACTGGCCTGAAAGAACATCTATCAGGAGACCACAAGGGGAGGTAAATGTAAATTCCCAACTAAAGGACGTGTCATTCACTGCCACCGTTTGCCCTTTTCTCCTTTGTACATATTTGTATTTTCTGCTCACAACATGTCACAATGCAACATGCTGTGAGCTTGTAGATCTGCTTTTTGTTTTGCCAAAGAGATTCAGTGTATAGACGGGGAAAAGGCGGTCCAACTATGGTTGAGTCCAACTCAGGATGCATGGATGGATAGATGGATGGATGGATGGATGGATGGATGGATGGATGAATGCATGGATGGATGGATAGATGCATGGATGCATGGATGGATGGATAGATGCATGGACGCATGGATGCATGGATGGATGGATAGATGCATGGATGCATGGATGGATGGATGGATAGATGCATGGACGCATGGATGCATGGATGAATGGATAGATGCATGGACGCATGGATGGATGGATGGATGGATGGATGCATGGACGCATGGATGCATGGATGGATGGATAGATGCATGGACGCATGGATGCATGGATGGATGGATAGATGCATGGACGCATGGATGCATGGATGGATGGATAGATAGATGCATGGACGCATGGATGCATGGATGGATGGATAGATGCATGGACGCATGGATGCATGGATGAATGCATGGATGTATGGATGAATGCATAGATGGATGGATAGATGCATGGACGCATGGATACATGGATGGATGGATAGATGCATGGACGCATGGATGCATGGATGGATGGATAGATGCATGGATGGATGGATGGATAGATGCATGGATGAATGGATGGATAGATGCATGGATGAATGCATGGGTGCATGGATGAATGCATGGGTGCATGGATGAATGCATGGGTGCATGGCTGGATGGATGGATAGATGCATGGACACAGGGATGCACAGATGAATGCATGGATGCATGGATGGATGCATGGATGGATGGATGAATGGATGGATGAAATATATAAGGAAAGGGTGCGTGAGACGACAAAGAATCTTGTTGAAACATCGCATCGTCCTGTTCTCCTCTTTTGATTGGCTAAAAGCAATTTCCCTCCAGAAGAAATCACTGCGCTATCCGCTCGCGCAACAATAGATGGCACCCTTCTCAGAGACGCTGTCAGAACTCCCCCTCCCGGCTCCCCAAGACATGAATAAATAAAACTACAAAATGAAGAAATGTCAGTCATCAACAATCAACAATGAATTTCTGAATTTTCTTTTTTGTGTGTATCATTTTGGAGGGGTGTAAACGACAGCATTTTATTTTAAAACAATTGGGGAGGGGTATTTTCCAAACGGCGCGGACACGCCCATTTTTTCACCGCCATCAACAACAATAACATCACCATGGGTGTGCTGCCGTGGCAACCAAGCGGATGCTGTGGCTCGAGCGGCAAGAACGGGGCGAGGCGAAATGGACGGGTGAATGAAATCGCTCGGGAAATAAATAATAAAAAAATAAAATAAAAAGCACGACTGATGCTAATTCAGACTCTGTCGCTCGGCAAAAAAAGAAAGAATACATTACTTGGAAAATCTGTCGTCTTTTTTTTTTAGGCGAGTGACGCTGTTGCGCAACAGAGAAAGAAAATGGGCTCGACGCGGCAAGAAAAAGGGAGTGTATGATATGTATAAGTGAAAGACAGGGAGGGTCGAAGACAGGATAAGACCCATATAAGGGGTTGAATCGATCCATCTATAACAATTAAAACGATTGACACCAACGTTCATCGATCTGAGTGTGAGCAAATGGAGCGGGACCATTTGGTTCCATTTGTACATTCTCAGAGGTATACATTCACTAGTCTCTTCGGGGTCTTGCAGTGTTTAGGGGGAGAACAGGGTGGGGGTGGTGGTGGTGGTGGGGGGGTAGACATGGATCCACACAGGGGGAGAAGAAAGGAGGGATAGAAACATTCTGACAAGCGTGAAGCGCTAACAATGGAGGCTCACAAAGAAGCCAGCAGGGTTGGGGCATTAATCACCACTACCTCCCCCTCCCCTTCCTCTCTCCCTTCCTCTCTCTCTCTCTCTCTCTCTCTCTCTCTCTCTCCATCCCTCTGCCCGCTCTCCCGCTTATTTTCAATCAACATTTCAATTTCTCTCCACCTCTAGCCCCCCTCCCCCACCCCCAGCTCTCTCCCTCTCTGCCCACCTCCCTGCAACTCCTGCCTTCCCCCTCCTTGTTCCTCTCGCTCCCCCCCTCTCTCTCTCTCTCTTTCTCTCTCTCCCCCCCATTCATCCATCCATCCATCCATCCGTCCATCCATCCATCCATCCATCCATCCATCCATCCATCCATCCATCCATCCATCCTCCCCAAAACAACCCTGTCCAATCTGAAGCTTGGCATCTCCTGTCCTCTCTCTCAATCTGTTGTTTATCGATCTCTCCATCTGTCTGCCCTCCATCCATCCGTCCGTCTGTCCTTCCCACAAAAGCAGGTGCATCGTGAGCAGGTGAAGCAAAGATGCGGTGATTTTAAACACTGGGCCGAATTCACTGGAGAATTCAGATTCCAACCGAGACAATGTAAGGTTATAAGACCATAGGATATTCATATACACTCTCTCTCTCTCTCTCTCTCTCTCTCTCTCTCTCTCACAGCAACACACACACACACACACACACACACACACACACACACACACACACACACACACACACACACACACACACACACACACACACACACACACACACACACACACACACACAAAGGGAGCGAGCCCAGCCTGTGAGAGAGGGGGGGGGGGGGGGGGGGGGGGGGGGGGGGCATTTCAAGCGTTAAATGACAGATGGGACATGATGAAAAGACACAAAGACAGAGACATCTCTCTTTCTCTCTCTCCTACCCTTCTGGCTCTGTGAATCATCCATGTTGTCCTCCATTGCAGCAGGTTGGTTACTGGCTGTATGTCCTCTACAAAAAGCTGCTTAAAGCTCCTTCTACGCTCCGCTCTGTGGCTGTGGATATGCTCTAGACTAGACTATGCCTGAATGTAAGTGTGAGTGTGTGCAGACAGTGTACTGTATGTGTGCGCTGGGGTGTGTGTGTGTGTGTGTGTGTGTGTGTGTGTGTGTGTGTGTGTGTGTTCTTTTCCCTCAACATAGGGGAGCCCCTCTTTCCCTTTCTGCCTTAGCTATCTGTCTCTTGAGCGCCCTCTTGTGTATGTCTGCATTTCTGCACCGAAGGTCTCATGTTTTTAGTTTTTACACTTGGGAGGTAATCACTTATTTAAAAAACTAATTCAGAGAAAATAGCAGATCTACAAGCTCACCAACCAAGTGTAGCACTGCATAGCATGCCTGGTTGTTTCAGAACATCACTGATCATTTCCTCCATATAATGATGACCCAAAATGATGATTATATTATTTCTATGTCATCATAAAAATGATATAAATTATGTTGCGCCACGACTTCATATTATGTGCAATTTAAATTAGTTTTGAGTGTGAGTATTCTCATGCCAAACCCCTGAACAGTGTTGGAGCGATGGTGCACCTTGATGACCCGTGGCCCTCAGGGGCCCCTGGGGGCAGTTAGCTGGGTGTGGCCCCTGGGGGCAGTAAGCTGGGTGTGGCCCCTGGGGGTAGTAAGCTGGGTGTGGCCCCTGGGGCAGTAAACTGGGTGTTGCCCCTGGAGGCAGTAAGCTGGGTGTGGCCCCTGGGGGCATTAAGCTGGGTGTGGCCCCTGGGGGCATTAAGCTGGGTGTGGCCCCTGGGGGCATTAAGCTGGGTGTGGCCCCTAGGGGCAGTAAGCTGGGTGTGGCCCCTGGGGGCATTAAGCTGGGTGTGGCCCCTGGGGGTAGTTAGCTGGGTGTTTCCCCTGGGGGCATTAAGCTGGGTGTGGCCCCTGGGGGCATTAAGCTGGGTGTTGCCCCTGGAGGCAGTAAGCTGGGTGTGGCCCCTGGGGGCATTAAGCTGGGTGTGGCCCCTGGGGGCATTAAGCTGGGTGTGGCCCCTGGGGGCATTAAGCTGGGTGTGGCCCCTAGGGGCAGTAAGCTGGGTGTGGCCCCTAGGGGCAGTAAGCTGGGTGTTGCCCCTGGGGGCAGTAAGCTGGGGCAGTAAGCTGGGTGTGGCCACTGGGGGCATTAAGCTGGGTGTGGCCCCTGGGGGTAGTTAGCTGGGTGTTTCCCCTGGGGGCATTAAGCTGGGTGTGGCCCCTGGGGGCAGTAAGCTGGGTGTGGCCCCTGGGGGCAGTAAGCTGGGTGTGGCCCCTGGGGGCATTAAGCTGGGTGTGGCCCCTGGGGGCAGTAAGCTGGGTGTTGCCCCTGGGGGCAGTAAGCTGGGTGTTTCCCCTGGGGGCATTAAGCTGGGTGTTGCCCTGGGGGCAGTAAACTGGGTGTTGCCCCTGGGGGCAGTAAGCTGGGTGTTGCCCCTGGGGGCAGTAAGCTGGGTGTTGCCCCTGGGGGCAGTAAGCTGGGTGTTGCCCCTGGGGGCAGTAAACTGGGTGTTGCCCCTGGGGGCAGTAAGCTGGGTGTGGCCCCTGGAGGCAGTAAGCTGGGTGTGGCCCCTGGAGGCAGTAAGCTGGGTGTGGCCCCTGGGGGCAGTAAGCTGGGTGTTGATCCCTGGGGGCAGTAAACTGGGTGTTGCCCCTGGGGGCAGTAAGCTGGGTGTGGCCCCTGGGGGCAGTAAGCTGGGTGTGGCCCCTGGAGGCAGTAAGCTGGGTGTTGCCCCTGGGGGCAGTAAGCTGGGTGTGGCCCCTGGGGGCAGTGAGCTGGGTGTGGCCCCTGGGGGCAGTAAGCTGGGTGTTGCCCCTGGGGGGCAGTAAACTGGGTGTTGCCCCTGGGGGCAGTAAGCTGGGTGTGGCCCCTGGAGGCAGTAAGCTGGGTGTTGCCCCTGGGGGCAGTAAGATGGGTGTGGCCCCTGGGGGCAGTAAGCTGGGTGTGGCCCCTGGGGCTGATACTGCGGTACCCGCGGGTCCCAAGACAATATTTAAAGACCTTCTGTCATGAACAGGCGGTCAAAATAAAACCTGCAGGCTCTGCTAAATCTCCCCACACCGTCCTGCAATTATTTTAAGTGTGGTCTGAATATGTCTACACAAGATTTCTCTTTCTCACTCTCACTCTCTCTCATGTTGGTTCGCACGCTGTGCACTGTGCACAGCTCATCGCAGTGCCATATGTCTGTCGCAATATGGACAATATAAACACACACACACTCTCTCTCTGAACAACTCCTTATAATACAGATAAATAGCTGAGTGTTTGTGTCCAGTGTGGTGGGGAATAAAGAAACGGTGTGCCCCCAGGCCCAGGCCGTAGCGTAACGGTCTGGGCACCGGACTGGTGATCCAGTCGCGGTGTGCCGCGGGTTCGACTCCCGGACCCGACACGGCCTTTACCGCATGTCATCCCCCCATCTCTCTCCCGTTTCCTGTCAGCCTACTGTCTGTCCCTTAAAAAAAATCAATAAAGGCGTAAGCCACAAAAAAATATCTTAAAAAAAAAAAAAAGAAAAAAAAAAGAAACGGTGTGCCTGCTGTGGCCCCTGTGGGCCCCTAATGGGGAAACGTCAAATTACAGTTCTCCCACAGAAAATCTATATTTAAGGCGCTAAAAAGACAAACAAAAAACATTAAAAGTCCAAAGACTTGGCTGTCACATGACGACGTCCTTGGGGGGTGGGCTGCTTAAGCTCATGATGTGTCACATTGCGACACGCTGTGAGCTTGTAGATCAGCAGTCTTTTTGCAGACTTACCTTGGAGGGTGGGGTCGGTGGGCTGTGGGTCCCCGTCCCCAATGCAAATAGCCTCAGTGCCCCCGTGTGTGTCGCTGTGTGTGTGCTTGTCCTGCACATAGACGGTAAACAATAGCAGACGCAGTGACGGCGACGTCACCCATTGGCTGGTGGAATCCCCTTGTGAAGCCTCCAGTTGGGCAAACCCAGAGTGGCCATCTTTGATTTGGACGGCACCACCGTGGGTTTCTGCAGCCAGAACAAGTCATGAGTATGAATTAGATGAGGCATAAACCTAGTTTATGCTCCGTCGAGTGATGGTGCTCGGGTGGAGCAGTGGTAAAACGCCCGCCCACCAGCACAGAGGTTGTGGCTGCGAATCCACTGTGGTTCATCCGACTTTGTCGAGCGTCTATATGTGAACATATAGGGGGGAGGGTGATAATTGTCACTGCACGTAATCCTACGGGCTGGAGGGCGGAGCCTGTCAGCAGGGAAGAGCAGGGCGAAGACTCTATATGTCGTCCTGGTGTGGGCTCCTCACATTGTAGGTGAGTCAGAAGGATACAACAGCAATGACTGACAACACAGAAACGTGTGTGGGGACTGGAGAGGAATCAATTGGCATTACCGACTAAAGTGGGGAGAAAAGGGGGTTAAAAAATATATATGCTCTGAGAATGTCATAGAATTGAGCTCTGATCCTCTGATGAAGTGGTGGATAAAGTACTCAACCCATCAGTACCAGAGACGTACTGTAGCCAGCGATGGGCCAGCGAGTGGGGCAGCTGCCCGTCCAGTTTGAGGCCAACTAACGAAACAAAAGATAAATGCTTTGCTCCTCCAAACGTGTCCATATACAGTTTGCATGCAAAATGAAAGGCCTGCCCAGTAAAGTATGCATACTCCTGGTCAAATATTACTCAAATACAAGTGAAAGTTGCTCTGTCAATTGTGTAGTTAAAAGTTAAAGAGTTAATACTACATATAACTTGCTTTGGAAACAGTATAGATAGAATAGATAGGCCCACTCATCAAGCCCACTATCAAAGGCTGCCATAAAAACTGTTCCTGTGCGAAGAAGGTAATTCCATGCTACTTAGACACGATGCAGCAGGATCAGTGCAACACATGACAATGACAGCATCTTACCACAGTATCATTGGCTTTAGAAGCAGGCAGGACAGAACCATACGGTAGATGTCAAAACGAGGCAACCTCGTAGGCAACCTCAACTTGCACTCTGCTTCACTCTGTTTGTCACTAAATAGTCTATCTTTTGTTCTTTTTATAGCCCTAAAGCTATAAAAATAACTTTTTGCCATAACAGTCAGCTGTCACTGTAAAAGCAAGTTCCAGGGCATCCCCTTCAAAATTAGTTAATATAGCATCACAATGAGCTTAAAACACTATTTTATACTTAAAGGAGAATTCCATACTAGAAGGCTTTCTTACCTTTATTTGTAGTTGTTACGTCCCCACCAAAGAGGTCCAGGTGTTATTTTGTGCAAAAGTGCATTATTGGCTATTTCCCCTACCATAAGCCCTCAATGAATTGCATTGAATTGCATTGAATTGAATGGGGCTATGGGGTGTTGTGCTAATTCGCTTATTTCCATCGCTCAAACATTTTTTTTTTGGTATATATCCTCTCTTCATAATGTAAATATCCCCAAGTGGCTTATGGTATAGGGGAAATAGCCAATAATGCACTTTTGCACAAAATAACACCTGGACCTCTTTGGTGGGGACGTAACAACTACAAATAAAGGTAAGAAAGCCTTCTAGCATGGACTTCTCCTTTAATATATAGGCTATTGGAAATTAGTCGATCTGCAAGCTCACAACAGGTCATGAACCAGAGCTCACAACAGGTCATGAACCAGAGCTCACAACACATTATGAACCAGAGCTCACAACACATTATGAACCAGAGCTCACAACACATTATGAACCAGAGCTCACAACACATTATGAACCAGAGCTCACAACACATTATGAACCAGAGCTCACAACACATTATGAACCAGAGCTCACAACACATTATGAACCAGAGCTCACAGCACATTATGAACCAGAGCTCACAACACATTATGAACCAGAGCTCACAAGTTACAACACATTATGAACCAGAGCTCACAACACATTATGAACCAGAGCTCACAACAGGTCATGAACCAGAGCTCACAACACATTATGAACCAGAGCTCACAACAGGTCATGAACCAGAGCTCACAACACATTATGAACCAGAGCTCACAACAGGTCATGAACCAGAGCTCACAACACATTATGAACCAGAGCTCACAACACATTATGAACCAGAGCTCACAACACATTATGAACCAGAGCTCACAACACATTATGAACCAGAGCTCACAACACATTATGAACCAGAGCTCACAACAGGTCATGAACCAGAGCTCACAACAGGTCATGAACCAGAGCTCACAACACATTATGAACCAGAGCTCACAACAGGTCATGAACCAGAGCTCACAACACATTATGAACCAGAGCTCACAACAGGTCATGAACCAGAGCTCACAACAGGTCATGAACCAGAGCTCACAACACATTATGAACCAGAGCTCACAACACATTATGAACCAGAGCTCACAACACATTATGAACCAGAGCTCACAACACATTATGAACCAGTGCTCACAACACATTATGAACCAGAGCTCACAACACATTATGAACCAGAGCTCACAACACATTATGAACCAGAGCTCACAACACATTATGAACCAGAGCTCACAACACATTATGAACCAGAGCTCACAACACATTATGAACCAGAGCTCACAGCACATTATGAACCAGAGCTCACAACACATTATGAACCAGAGCTCACAAGTTACAACACATTATGAACCAGAGCTCACAACACATTATGAACCAGAGCTCACAACAGGTCATGAACCAGAGCTCACAACACATTATGAACCAGAACTCACAACAGGTCATGAACCAGAGCTCACAACACATTATGAACCAGAGCTCACAACAGGTCATGAACCAGAGCTCACAACACATTATGAACCAGAGCTCACAACACATTATGAACCAGAGCTCACAACACATTATGAACCAGAGCTCACAACACATTATGAACCAGAGCTCACAACAGGTCATGAACCAGAGCTCACAACAGGTCATGAACCAGAGCTCACAACACATTATGAACCAGAGCTCACAACAGGTCATGAACCAGAGCTCACAACACATTATGAACCAGAGCTCACAACAGGTCATGAACCAGAGCTCACAACACATTATGAACCAGAGCTCACAACAGGTCATGAACCAGAGCTCACAACACATTATGAACCAGAGCTCACAACACATTATGAACCAGAGCTCACAACACATTATGAACCAGAGCTCACAACACATTATGAACCAGAGCTCACAACACATTATGAACCAGAGCTCACAACAGGTCATGAACCAGAGCTCACAACAGGTCATGAACCAGAGCTCACAACACATTATGAACCAGAGCTCACAACACATTATGAACCAGAGCTCACAACAGGTCATGAACCAGAGCTCACAGCACATTATGAACCAGAGCTCACAACACATTATGAACCAGAGCTCACAACAGGTCATGAACCAGAGCTCACAACAGGTCATGAACCAGAGCTCACAACACATTATGAACCAGAGCTCACAACAGGTCATGAACCAGAGCTCACAACACATTATGAACCAGAGCTCACAACAGGTCACGAACCAGAGCTCACAACACATTATGAACCAGAGCTCACAACACATTATGAACCAGAGCTCACAACACATTATGAACCAGAGCTCACAACACATTATGAACCAGAGCTCACAACAGGTCATGAACCAGAGCTCACAACACATTATGAACCAGAGCTCACAACACATTATGAACCAGTGGTTCTTAAACTTGTTCTCTACCAAACAAGCTGCAACTATCACATTTTGCAGTGACTTCCTCCTCCATTGTTAGGCTTTTCAGCCAGACTGGTCAGTGTGTGCTGGCTGCATGGGGGAATCAGGGGGATGAATGATTGGATCAGGTTACGCATGGTTTATGTCATGTATGTGAAGTTAAGGTTAACAACAGCAACAGTGAAAAGCAAACTACAGCAATGTGTGAGTGAATCCACGTTCTCAATCTGGCTAATGCCAGGCTAAAGTTTATAGGGTTAAGGTTATGTTATAGTAAAAAAAAAAAAAAAAAAAAAAAACAAGGACAGAGAGTATTCGTCTTTGCAAAAGTGTTATAGGCTATGGTAGCATGTGAATCAGGGCCCACTGAAAAATATATAGGCTTTCATAGCCCACCCATCTGACCACTTAACATGCTCCAAGCATAAATTGCTCAAAGCATGAATTAATTGGCCTAGTTAGATCTCAGTCAATGATGGTCACACTGAGACAGCGACAGAGATATGCCACATAATATATATTGCTGAATATCACATTGGAGGAGGCTGTAGGCTCATCAGGATCATCAACATTGCTTATGTTTCTATAGTGCACACTTCACATCAGGAAAGGTTTAAATAAAGGTAGCCTTGTCATGCCCATTCATCAAACAAAAAGGCTGAATTGCCAGTACCTGAGAATGTGGGCTGGGACAAAACTGAAAGTTGCTCTGTCAATTGTGTAGTTAAAAGTTAAAGAGTTAATACTACATATAACTTGCTTTGGAAACAGTATAGATAGAATAGATAGGCCCACTCATCAAGCCCACTATCAAAGGCTGCCATAAAAACTGTTCCTGTGCGAAGAAGGTAATTCCATGCTACTTAGACACGATGCAGCAGGATCAGTGCAACACATGACAATGACAGCATCTTACCACAGTATCATTGGCTTTAGAAGCAGGCAGTATTCGTCTTTGCAAAAGTGTTATAGGCTATGGTAGCATGTGAATCAGGGCCCACTGAAAAATATATAGGCTTTCATAGCCCACCCATCTGACCACTTAACATGCTCCAAGCATAAATTGCTCAAAGCATGAATTAATTGGCCTAGTTAGATCTCAGTCAATGATGGTCACACTGAGACAGCGACAGAGATATGCCACATAATATATATTGCTGAATATCACATTGGAGGAGGCTGTAGGCTCATCAGGATCATCAACATTGCTTATGTTTCTATAGTGCACACTTCACATCAGGAAAGGTTTAAATAAAGGTAGCCTTGTCATGCCCATTCATCAAACAAAAAGGCTGAATTGCCAGTACCTGAGAATGTGGGCTGGGACAAAACTGAAAGCTCAGAGAGGTTTAAAATGTCTAATAGGCCTACTTGAAGGCAGCACATCCCTTTACATTCTAGACAAGACTGAATGTCAATATCAAAATGGAGATGGAAGTCATTTGAACACATACTGTACCTGCAGCATACCTTACTTGGCTTACTAGAATGAAACAATAAAGTGCCTTAAAGGACTAAGTGAGTGCTGGTATTCTCCTTCAAATAATTTGTACACAGACAGAACTCTATGTAGAATGCTTTCTTTACTTTTTAATGACTGACATGGATTGTAGAATGCATTCTTCATCTTTGTAGTGACTCTGACATGGATTGCCAAGCAACACATTTGCAACTTGTTGCTCATTGATGTTGGTATTACTGGAGTAGCTCTACATAGGCAAAAGATAATCGTCAATCCACAAGGTTGTCTGTCACCTTGTGGATTGCCTATTTTACTTTTTTGTGAAGAATGTTGAAAGGTTCTCTCTATAATAATGTTGATAGGCTTCAAATTGATTATCAACTGACAGCCAAATTAATTAAATTAGATTAAATTGTACACTGTACAATGATTTCAAGCTCTGAATCCAGCACATTGATGTGGGAAATAAATTCCAACAGAAAGGGCAAACATCAGTCTGACTGAATTCCTTCACAAATGAAGGAAGGCCATGCTCTGTGCGCACGTCACACGTGTGCGCACGCGCATGTGTGTGTGTGTGTGTGTGTGTGCGCGTGCAAATGTTGCAGAAGTGAATGGCCTATTCATAGATGTTAACCATGTTCTCAGGCTCATATTATAATGTGACTTCACACAATCACACAGATTCACGTAGAGAGAGAGAGAGAGAGAGAGAGAGAGAGAGAGAGAGAGAGAGAGAGAGAGAGAGAGAGAGAGAGAGAGAGAGAGAGAGAGAGAGAGAGAGAGAGAGAGGGCATGCAGGCAGGCAGGCAGGCAGGCAGGCAGGCAGGCAGGCAGGCAGGCAGGCAGGCAGGCAGGCAGACAGACAGACAGGCAGGCAGACAGACAGGCAGACAGACAGAAGCTGTTGCCAGACTTGGGCAGACACACGCGGCCGTTTTCCGCTCAGAGCCAGGTTTTTAGACAGGTGGAATGGAAATTAAGCTCCACCCATCATGGCTGAATGCCACGATGGCCAGATCCCCGGAAACACTCTCCTCCGCGGCAAATGGAAGCCGCGTTCGAGCTTCATTTTCCATCCACCAGCTGTCTAAAAACCCGGAAGAGCGGCTCTGAGCGGGTACTGAGACAAAGACATACTAACATAGAGGAAATGAGAAGATGATGTTTGTTTGTCTACAACTGATAATCTTTCCTGCAATAATCATGTCCCTTCCTGTAATAGACATGTCACTTCCTGTATTAATGCATTTCCCTTCCTGTCATTGTCCTGTCATCTCCCTGGGTGACACTGCAGTGTTCCATAGCTGTTTTCTCATTTTGACAAGTTACTAGTTTGTATATATGTGTGTCATCTTAAGTTCTATGTCCATTTATGTCCATTCAGTTTAGTTATAGGCTACACTGTAAAAGTGCCTTAATCCAGTTAAGTCTACGTGAGATGTTATAACCACTAAAGCGTTACTTTTATACGAATAGTATAAATTATTATTAGTTTTGTTAATAATAATAATTGCAAAATATAGCATAGATTTGTTTCCCCCAATGAGTATGATTTAAAAAAGCATTCACCAATTCAGGAATACTAAACCGTGGGAAATAACTGTGTAGAAGAAAATATTAAACATGAGAAAGCAATTACTTCTTACCCATTTTGCGTTCTTGTTTAGACACCTTAAAGTTTCACAGATTATTAGAGAAATGCAGGACAGCTGTTGAAGGTGTTACGGTCCGTCACTTTGTATGTCCAGTGGTTTAGTTTTCAGCTATTGTCACTGAGCCACTTCATCTAGTCTACACTCTAAACATCATCAGTGTTAGTTTAACTCAGAGTGACAAATGGAACCAAATGGACCCTTTACGGGTCCATTTGGTTCCATGTGTGACTCTCTCTGAGTTACGGAACTGTAAGTGGCCACGGAGGCGGAGAGAGCGAGACAGAGACCCTACTGTGGAAGAGTTACAACCAGAGAGAGAGAGAGAGAGAGAGAGAGAGAGAGAGAGAGAGAGAGGGGAGGAGAGAAAGAGACAGAAGGACAGAGAGACAATGGAACAATAGACTGCTGTACTTTGTATGAAAGAGACCTTACATCTCATTCTCGTGAAACAGACCCGGGTCTAAAACACTGTCAATGCTGTTGTCTAGTTGAATGAAATCTTTCTTTCTTTCTTTCTTTCTTTCTTTCTTTCTTTCTTTCTTTCTTTCTTTCTTTCTTTCTTTCTTTCTTTCTGAGAGTGTGTTGGATCGTGGCCCCTGTAACAAGCTCTGAGAGAACACAACGGAAAGGCTACACCGCTACAGTCTTCCTCAGTGTGGACGGAACAGTACGTCTCTGCCTTCTCCAAACTGGCCAAAGATTCCAACACCTTCTGCCTGCTAGGCCTTGACCATTTTACACTGTAGCCAAGCAGAGCCCAAAGGCAGACATCCCAACACCAAACACAGAATGGCCGACCAGCCTTGTTGGGTTTTTATCAAATATAATGTAACTCTGATTATGTCTCGACACAAACATGTTATATTGTAAACAGATTAACAATGATAACGTATATTTTCATGTAGCTCCAAAAAGTCTTGCATGGTTTCCTCCGTCTTTTGTTACCTGTGATGTCTCACCCAGATCCATAGAGTTACACAGAGTTACACCACTGAGGGGGCAGAAAACAGTGCTCGAGCACTGTTCATGAAGCCCTGGAGAGTTACAAGCTGGAGTTTGAAATTCATTGGTTTCAACGAGGGTCGGCGCAAATTTCAGCAATTTTGTACTAGATAATTAAAGCTGGGCTGTTGCCTGAGTCCAGTGCATTGTGCCAACATCCGGTCCAGGACTTTGTCACTCTTCGCCTAGCACTTTGCCAATAGAAGTCTATAAGAGCCGCCATTGGACTGGCCCCATTGGGCCGAGTGATATATCGGTACCACTAAAAGGGACAAGACATGTGTGGTATAATTTTGTTCGTCTGACATCCACGAGTGAGAAAATGTGTGATAGCAGTTTCAGAAGGGCAGCTGAATATTATTTTAGTAGTATATTGTGATACCACATAATTCTTGTTGTCTAAACTCCAAAATTATTCACGTTTATGCACATTTCTGATGTTTCTACCATGGATGCACATGACCAACATCATAATATAACAGACATGCTGAATTATACTTCGCACGCATCATAATATAACAACACACATGCTGAATTATACTTTGCACGCACGCACGCACGCACGCACGCACGCACGCACGCACGCACGCACGCACGCACGCACGCACGCACGCACACACACACACACACACACACACACACACACACACACACACACACACACACACACACACACACACACACACACACACACACACACACACACACACACACACAATTATGTTACTTCTGGAGATGCTGATATAATGGTTCTCTATTTAGCCTTCCAAAAACACATCCCTTATCCTATCTATCAGTAGCGTGGTTACACAAAACCACACACAGTTTGTGGCCATAGACAAGCGAGATTCCAGTCAACTCCCACCATGTAGAGAATGTCTATTTCTCCATGCCCTCCGTGCCAATTACCAGACTCGAATATGGAGATGTTCTCTACAGACTCATCCATCAGCACCAGATTCCATACAGTGTGGATGGACAACTGTTGATGGTGGACAGTTAGCAATTCAGTGGATGCGCACAGTCCCTGCACCAGATGTAGTCCTTGAGTTTTTGGCTTGTAAATGTGCATTTGTATGCAAGCTTCCTAAGTGCAGGTGTCTCAGCAATGGGTTGAGATGTACAGACCTCTGCAAAGTCCAAGCAATTACAAACCAAGCACCTGAGGAAGATTCAATGTTTACAGTTGTACAGGACAGTTCTGATGAGGAAGAGGTTGAATAGTTCAATATGAACTCATTAACTGTTTCCGCAGAACAGTCACACGGCTAGCGTCTTTACTAATCTTTCAAGACCCACATGAATATTTAGTTCTATGAATTCAGAAAGGTCTCCGAAATTATTATCATCCGATTAGCTTTGGGTTACGTTTCGGGTGCACTATAAAGAGATTGCGGGTTGATCCGTTGAGCTTATTTGTTGTGTATTTGCTACAAATCTTTATTTTATTTGCTACGTATTATTGAGATCAAGGTCAACATAAAAGTCAAGGCCAAGATATGCCAGTTTACAATTACAATCCATGCCACCTGTTACAATAGAAACACTGTGCAGGTGCTTTACGTCTTGGCACAGGTAGTATCTGCTGCTTAAAACGTAACCTGACGTTCCTGCCACAGATTGGGTTAATTTTGGATCGAAAATGACGTTGACATTGACCTTCGACCTTTGACTGAACTTTAATTGTTGAACTTTAATTGAGTCATCTCATAAATCAACTCAGCCGCCCCAGAAAACCTACACTTCGGCCCATAGTTGCCAGGTTATGCTATTCACTGTACCAATTTCATTCATTATAGATATAAGGGCTGAAAACAAGTAATCAGCTGCCATTTTGAGATTGCTATCATATCATTTCATAAACTACAGACATGTAGCGATACAAAAATCATAATGCAACCTTTGTCCTTTTTAGTGGTACCGATCCCAGAAATAGGCCTCTAGCCCAAGGACTCTGGTCTCACCCTACACTGTGATTATTGATTATCTGGTTCACCTGTGTCTAGCCTAGCCGTGTTGATTGTCTTTGAGTTTCACCTGTGTGTAGTATGCCTCCAGTTATTTTGTCAGTTCACCAAATCAAAGTAAGTCACAGCGTGTTTAATTGTATTCCTGCCTGGTACCTATATATAACCTTTTCCTCGTACTTCCTCGTTACTGCTCCCTGGTGTTTTTGCTACTTGTTCCCTCCTGTGGGTTTTTATAATAAAAACTTACCGGTATGTGTTGTAGGCTATACTTCTCTGCCTCCGCTTGTATGTCCTGCGCTTGGGTCCGACTCCATATTGATCTCTCTCTCTCTCTCTCTCGCACGCTCGCACGCGCACACGCACACTTACTTACTTACACATAAAAACGACCCATAAAAACGGGCCGGCGACTCAAAACGGGTCCACGACCATACGTTCGGGAAACGTTGACGTTGTTCAGCTAGCCAGCACCATAATGATTGACAGCCCGCATAAGCCAATAGCTGAACCGAGATGACCCCCTCCCCTCCTCACCACCAACCACTGGCTGCGCGATGGTGCTTCCCCGCCCACTAGCAGCCCCGACTGTGGGTGTCTGATTATGGTCTGAATTAGGAACAGATTTCAGCACCACGGAGCTGTCCACTCAGCAGCCTGCAGTGTGAGCCCGCCGGCCGGCCACTGACTGACTGACTGACTGACTGAGGTAAGAGAACTACCACACTAAAACAACCAGCTTTATCAACCCCATGCAGCCATGAATATTCTGGGGGTGGTGGACCGTGGACATGTAGCCAAAACATAGCTGATCTACAAGCTCACAACGACGCGCGTAGCTCAGCTTTGGCGAAGACATTTGGTGGATAGAGGGAAAGGGGGTTCAAGTAGGCTACGCAAGCTACACAGGGACAACTCAGCCCCAGATGACTTAAGTCTATAGGTATTAAGTGGTTAAAAACAACAACAGCAGGCCTGTTGATCTCCTCTCAATAGGAATGGGATTGTTTCATATAGGCTGATCTCATTAACTAAATCATGCTAGCTACTGCAGCGAAGTTGTCAAATCTAACGCACGATCGCATTTTCAAGTAATTTATTGTTGACACCCCCCCCCCCCCCCGCGCTGGGATTATGTTTAAAAGGATTACATGATTACATCCCTGTTATTTTTTAACACTATAATTAGCCAAACAGAACTTAAATAAATAAACAAACGGCAAAATGGAACGCAGTTCGCAGCATATATAAGCATTAAGCATGCACTCATATGCGTTACGTGGCGTGCCTTTATAAGACTAACGTTTATAGACAGTGCTCATGATACGTTATGATGAAACAAGCAAATTACGACGCTTATTGTGATCGGCTCGTTTAGAACTTGAATTCAGATATAGCCTACTAATATGTATTTCCTTTTATTTGCAGACTGTAGCCTGTTGCTATTAGGCCCTTTGTAATCAGGGTTGAGCTGTCTGTGAGTTTAACCTAAACCTGCCTACCGCAGCATTAGAACACTTATTGTTGCATGCTCAGAATAATCCCCTGTATTTGAAATGAAATGACATTAACGGCTCTGTAAAGCCGTCATCACGTTTTGCTTTTGGGCACATAGGAAAATAATAAGTATTTTATGCTAAGAGCCATCTCTCTCTCTCTCTCTCTCTCTCTCTCAATTCAATTCAATTCAATTCAATTCAATTCAATTCAATTCAATTCAATTCAACAGGCTTTATTGGCATGACATTGTTGTCCCCTTTCTTATGACAGGAATTAACATATTTTGCAGCCAAAACGGCACATTCTGTCTGTTCCCCCAGAAGGAGTGGTCATTTCTCCCTTTCTGTCATACTTTGGAATTCTGGGCAATTTCAAATTTTGGAAATAACTCTCTTATATTTGTGTAGTCTTTACATTGTGTTAAGAAGTGTAACTCTGTCTCTATAGCTCCGTCATCACAGTGACAGCACAGCCTCTCCTCTCTGGGCAGCCAGGTCTGTTTGTGTCTGCCCTTCTCTATTGCCAAACTATATCACTGAGTCTGTACATTGTCAAAGTCTTGCATGTTTTTTTATCAGTTACTGTGGTTAGGTAGTCTGCCATAGTATACTAAACTGATACCCATATCGGTTTAGGGCCAAATATGTTTCTAGTTTGTGATTATTGTGTGAGTTCATTCCAATATGTATAGGCCTATTTATTATAATTTGGTTAGGTCTAATCTTCTGAGTGAACATGTACTGAGTCTGCAGTTTGTGATGTCAGAAGGTGAGAGGTCAATGGTTTCAGAACCAGTTGACTGATGGGGCTCCTTTGGATGTTCAAATCTTGACAGGCAAGGGCTTTATAATGGTAACAAGCAGGGTCGCTCTTTTTAATATGAAGAAGTAAAATATATTGGCCTAATTCAGCCCTGTGTGCAGTTTGGGCTTTTTCTTTATACCCGGATAATAGTTTTGCAGAACTCTGCATGCAGGATCTCAACTGGATTTTTGTCCCATTTTGTCCAATCACTTTCTAGTAGTACATATACTGCCATATAATGAAATGGATTCTATAACTGATTTTATAACTGCCATATATGGAGCTGGCCTGTTCTGAAATCACAGTGAAGTTCTGACATGACTGATATATATATAGACTCCATATTTGGGCAAAAAGGGACACAGACATAAGACAACTTTGTGGGTCATGGATTTCCAACTTGCATCGTTCCAAGTAGGCGAGAGCCCGTTGCACCGCTCTAGTTTTAATACATGAGTCTGACCTTGAATATATGTATATCACTGTATATTATAAGCCACATATTGGGTCATTTTAAGTTTAATTGCTTTCCTTGTGAGTCTGTCAAATAGTTCAAACGAAGCAATACATGATTAATGAGCAACAGGCTCATTACAGCGTTATTAAACTGCCATGCTTGTTGAACCACTGGGACTGTAATGCCAGGATTTAATTTAGTTTTATAAAATGGTGTCCAATATACATTGATTACCAATGCTTACACTGACTGTGATGTATTTGGTTGAGAGAGAGAGAGAGAGAGAGAGAGAGAGAGAGAGAGAGAGAGAGAGAGAGAGAGAGAGAGAGAGAGAGAGAGAGAGAGAGAGAGAGAGAGAGAGAGAGAGAGAGAGAGAGAGAGAGAGAGAGAGAGATAGGGGGGGATGGAGGGAGGGAGGGAGAGAGAGAGCAGAAGGTATAGGTTGCTGTGTACTCAAATACATTAGATTAGTTCATATTTTTGGCATTGTGTTTGTTTTTTATTGGGAGTTTTCTAATGAGTAGTAGTTGTTGTTTTGCTGATCTAGTGTCTAGGGTCTAAATTCAGGTTTCCAGGTGTTGACAGTGGGCTTGAACACTGTCTAGATAGGCCTATAATAGGCCTATCTGTCCATCATTTCCATCATTCCCTGGGATCCTTGGCAGTGCTGGACAGTAACTGAACATTGTGTACTGTACTTTATGGATACTTATGACTTTTTGACTCCACTACATTTCAAAGACAAATATTGTACTACATTTCCAGGAAGAGAAAGTACATTATGAAGTAACTCTGTTGCAAATATACGCGTAGTGAACATATTTTTCGGCTATAGTGTCAAAAGTGTTCCAATATTTTGTTTCTATATAGCAATGCATTGATATCAAAATCTTTGTAATTTGTACTTTTGAAAACTATTATTAAGTAAATCCATATTTCATTAAGACTCCTCAGCTCAGGGTTGACCATTACCATTAATTTATTGCAAAACTATTGCATTTAGTTTGTCGGTGTGGATCTGCTCATGTGATATTACAGATTGCCTGTGCAACATACACAATCTGAGATCACAAAAACCCCATAGGAGAGCATATAAGACTTGAACAACAGATTGCCTGTGCAACATACACATTCTGAGATCACAAAAACCCCAGAGGAGAGCATAAGATAAGACTTGAACAACATAACAACTTTCAATTGTATGCCATATACCACATAGATAAATATGATACATACTGACCATACACATACATACACAAAAACAATCCATAAATCACATTATCACTGAATCACCCATTGCATCGGAAAATCTGAACACTACTGTCTCAGCTAGTGTCATGTAAAGTGAACGCAGAATGGTGACTGCTTAAATGGACCGCCTGATATACTGTGGGCATGTATGAGTTAGCTTGAAGCTTATGACAGACAGACAGATTGATTAGTGGGAGACAGTATATATGAATTAACTATTAGCGAATGAATGGGGGGTCCGGGGAGAGATATAGAAGTAGCCTCCTGCCTTCCATGTCTGTAATGAACTATCGCTGCGCTGGATTTTGTAAAGATAATCTGTCGGTTCTCTGCTCCACATATAAAGTGTCTTGAGACAACTTGTTGTGATTTGACACTTCAATAAAATTGAATTGAATTAAAAAGCAAGAATTCCAGTATGTTATCGTAAACATTTTGACTGTAAGCTGGGGCTACCTTGTCCACCACATGGTCTATTGGCAACGATGTGTGTTGTGAGTGACGTCAGACTGGAGCTCTGGATAAGCGTATGAAAGACGTAGCACACACATTGCTGCCACAGCACACTGTAGAGTGAGAGAGAGAGCCAAGGCGGATACAGAGACACGTATAGGAGAGGCCACGCTACAAAAGAGAGCATACTGGGAAGAGAGAGGCGCAGATGTTGCGCTGGACAGCATCCAGAGAGAAGGGAGGACCTGACGGTCAGGCAGTGGTGGCAGTCGGGCACAAGGTCTACACGTTTGGAGGGTCCTACATGGGGAACGGGGACAAGCTCGATGTGAACGTCATCAACACAGCCACGTTCGGCTGGGCAAAGGTGCTCCCAGTGACAGACGGAACAGAGGAGGCTCCCTCCATGCGCCGCAGCCACACAGCCGTGCTGATGGACGACATTGCGTACATTTGGGGTGGGTGGGATAAGTATGCAAGGAAGTACTGTGACGTTCTTTATGCATTCACTGTTGACACGCACAGATGGTCCAAACCCACGGTTTCTGAGAGGGTTCCAGAGGGGAGATGTGGCCACTCAGCCTGTGTTTTTGGGAAGGTCATGTTTATACACGGAGGGTACAACTGGAACGGATACTTTAATGACATCCACAAGTTGAACACCAGCACAATGGTCTGGTCTTTAATTATCACCAGAGGCACTGAGCCACCTGCTTCAGAAGGGCACTCTGCAACTATTATCGGGACCGAGATGATTGTATTTGGAGGCTACAATGAACCCTACAAGAAATACTACAATAACGTCAGGGTGTTTGACACAGAGGCCAGCTGTTGGCTGAACACGCCTACTACACAGCTTCTCCCAAAAGGACGCATGGGTCATTCAGCCTTCACCTACAGAGGAGAGCTGTACATGTTTGGTGGCCACAGCCGTCTCCTGGACTGGGTCTTGAGTGATCAGTGGAAGTTCAACCCAGAGACCTTCTCCTGGAAGAGGGTCGAGCCCAAGGGGAAAGGCCCGTCTCTGATGTACGGAATGTGCTGTTGCATGGTGGGGGATTGTACCATGCTCATTGGAGGAGTGCACACACCTGGTCAACTGTATGTCCTAGACTTAAGTCCTAGTCTTAAGTCTTTATGCAAGCTAGTGGTTATTCAGTACAATTTGGAGCAGTCGGGGCTCCCACACAATGTCAGGTGTGAACTGGCAGGCATGATTGCTAATAATAACAGTGAAATAATTACATAAACAAACAAACAAACAAACAAACAAATATGCAATGCGAGAGGGCAGTCTAGCCAACACCAACTCTGGACTCCTGAATTGCTGCCCTCCACACCCTCATGTCTAACATCAGGTTTGGCTCCTGCTAGTTTGCTTGCTACTAGTTCTGGGTGCTTGTCACAGTGCCCGGCCAGTTTCATCCTTCTTTCTCTGTCTTTGTCTGTGACTTGTGGTAGGTCCCATAGAGGACCATATTTCTGTGGTCTGTCCATGTGACACCTTGTGCCATTCATAGCATTATTGTGTAGACTTCCATCCAGGGCCCTTTCCTGTTGTGAGTGAGGGTCCATGTCCCAGTCCCATACAGCAGTACTGAATCCAGTGTAGCTATACAAACAACCACCTCTTGAGCTCTTCTCCTTTGTCTGATTTCCAGACTCCTCTCATCCCAAGCAATGCATTCCAGGCAGGTGCCCTACGGACCTTCAGGTCCTGTTCTGTTGAAGCAGTCCAGGCCAGAGATATTAGATGTCCTTGATTGCTTCGAGCATCGTCCTGTCGGCAGTGGCAATAGTTTTGTCCTCTGTGTTGACTGCTTTTGTTTTCTTGGCATTGAGCTTGAGGAGCTGCACTCCATTTCTACTACCAGTAGTAGTTCCCTTCCTTTCTCTGCTCTGACTAGGGAACTGTCATCTGCATATTTGAGGTCAGTAATCATGATGGGGTGTACTCACCTTGACGTCCTCGGGACCAGAGTGAACCCATGTGCCTCCTCTCTGCCACTGATTGCGAGTCTCAGTGCATGGCCCATCATACAATGAACGGGAAGTGTCACCCTGTATAGGATGCCTGCTTTAGTGTCACTGCCGTGGGTTTGAACCTTGGCTAGAGTCTGGCAGTAGCTTTTCTCTATCAACTGAACCACCATCTCAGGAACTTATGGAGTTTCCCTCTGAGGATGATTGGTGTCAATTGTCAAAAGGCTTTTGGAGTAGGTAATGCTGACTCTTCCCAGTATCCTCCCCAAGATACTGGCAAACACATTAAATCAAAAAGTGAGCTCAGAAAAACACAAACAAGACTTCATCATGTAATAGCAGACCCAATGTTATTAATTAGCAAAAATATGAACAATAATTACACAGAGAATATAAGCCCATAAGTCTGTAAAGAATAATGGTCGAAGGGAGCCGTGACGTCATCCATTGGTTTCTACAGAGCTGTTTTGAAGACACTATTTCAGCTTATTAAAATCCTTTGGATTTCCAATCCCGAATGGAACCGAAAAACGTATGGGTGGAAAGGCAGCGAAGGGCGGGTCTCCACTCAGTAGAACCAGTCATCTTTATTATTAATGAAATTATGGGAGCATAATTTACAGTGCAAAAGTACTGAAAGGTAAGAAGACCAAGTGCATAATCTGGTCACATACCGATACACTTTAATGGGATGAAATACATCTTCTGCAACAAGCAGGTGGGGAAATGGCGACACTCTCTAGGGCCTAGAGAGTGTCGCCATTTCCCCACCTGCTTGTTGCAGGTGGGTTGCAGGTGGTATGCCCATATAAGGGCATGTCACATATTCACATCGGTGGTTCTGTTAAACGAGATCTGCATATAGGGCATATCGGTCGACTCGGCAGATCTAGCCCACAGCTGATCCGACTGGTCAGGCCGAGTTTGAAGTCGATCGGTCTGGCGGTTCACAAGAAACAAGGACAGACACACAGAGTGAGTCATTGTGATTGGCCGGCGTGATTGGGTGGCAGATGTTCCATTGGTTGAGATTGAGTTGATGTATGATGGGTGTGATTTTCTTTTCTTTTTTTTTACATGACACAACTGTTTTACCAAACTAAATGGTCGCTCCACTATCGTCATTCTAAACTAAACTGTTTTAGTTTATTAAAACTAAAACAGTTGGTACACTGTCGGTTGGTAGACTGTCATCTCACAGCTGGGGCCGTTTTCTCAGTGCCCATACCCTAGGTGGGGTTGGCGAAGGGGCCTTTCTGTGTGGAGTTTGCATGTTCTCTCAATTGTCCCCGCCTAAGGTATCCTCACAAAAACATGCAACTCTATCCTGGTCAGTCAGGGGGCCTGATAGAGGTGAAAGGAACTGGTTGGAATAAGGTGTCCCTTCCACATACTATACGTCCTACCAGGGAAACAGGTGATAAGAAGCGGCCTGCCTAAGCATGAGCTTAGTTCGGGACTCCCCCCAGTTTAGCAGAGGGAGAGTAGCGCCCAGGATTACAGCGTATATAGGCAATTGGCACCTGGTGAATAAATGGGTTACAAAAATTGTGGGATAAAAAAAATATATAGATATGAAAGCTATAAAACAAACAAACAAACAAACAAACAAACAAACAAATGGTTTTACCAAACTAAACGGTCGCTCCATTACAGTCATTCACTACAAGCTCACAATAGGTCCTTGTGAGCTTGTAGATCGGCTTTGTCACTATTTTTGTAGGACAAAGTAGTATAGGCATATAGTAGAGACATAAGTGGTTAATTTATCTTTGTGTGTGTTCATCTGCGTGCGTGCATGTGTTACAGTTCAGTACATATAATAGCATGGCAGCGTGATCGCGCCAGGCCACACCTCATTTTAACACCAACACAACCCCACACAGAATGTGAGCACTGGATCAACTACTTCCAGACAACATTGCGTGTGCGTTCGGGAGAAAGAGACTGAAATGTGCCTTAATTGTTCTGGTGCTATTTGGCTTTGTCCTGCGTTGCGCCTGCCGGAAGATATGGCCCTTGCCCCTTTGTAAAAGGCAGCTTCAAATTATTGCGCTTCGTGATTTCCGGTATTTAATGGAGAAGGTATATAGTCAATATAATAATGAAAAGATAACTGATCGTTGCAGCCCTAGTCTCACTAGTCAGCACTATACTTGTGCATGATACCAACATCCTGCTCCACTTCTGTTTCCACGGTAACAGAGGCTGAGTGGACGATGCTGTAGTGGCTGCTGTGTGTGTGTGTGTGTGCGCGTGCGTGTGCGCGTGCGCGTGCGTCTCCTTGTCTCTTTGCATCCCCTCCATAAGTAAGTAGATCGGGAGTGGCTTATTGTCGGAATTAGCGTTAACACACGGGAGTCTCCCTGCTACAATGCACTGGCTAGACCCATGGGCGATGGATTGCTGAGGTGGAGCACAACACCTACCATCAGCTCCCAGTACTTACCACACAACTTGCCACACCCAAGCCGTGCTACTCACACGCTGAGTTGGCGGTCCCATGTATATTACAGTAAACAGTCTGGGAAGGGGGGCTGTTGGCAGCCACCTGTAAGTGCTCTTTGAGAGTGGTTTTGAAGGAGATTAGGGATTCACATTCCTTTACGACTGTTGGCAGGGCCTTCCACATTTTTGTGGCAACGAATTTAACACCTAAATTGTTTGAGACAAATCTGAGTTGAATGTGTTCTGTGACGCTCCCTCTGGTGTTGGGATTGTGGACGTCCTTGATGTTTTTTGAAGTATATATACTTCAAAAAACATCAAGGACGTCCACATGACACATGACACATGGGTGTCATTGAAGTGTAGCGTATCTTGTAGACCAGGCCCAATGCAAGTTGCTGTACTCTGTACTTTGGGTACTAAAGTTATAGAAGGCCATGCAGCATGTCTGGAGCCTTGTTATTAAGGACTTTGTGGTGCTAAATGGTGTAAATGTTTCAGTAGAATAGCAGGAAGACCCAAAATACAACTGCCCAAATTACTTAATGCACAGGCTTTATGGGGCTGCAGCTCTTAGCACCAAGCTCTATTGGGCACCAAACGCCTGTCCACAAAGAAATAAGTCAAACTGTTCAAATATCAGCGGGGCTATTGTCCTTGTGGCTGCTGAAGTTTTGCTAATACACATCAGCACCTACTTTTTGAAAGATATTGAACAATTATACTGTATATGACACATTTTGACAACATAATGCCCCCAAAATGCAAGTCGTTATTGTGTGCAAATTCTGCCAAATGATACAAATGTTGGACTACCTCCAAACAGAGAAGGCCTCGGCCTCAGGTCGAGCCAGGGTGACTCCTGGTTGGATAGCCCTGTCTCAGTAAATGGCTGTTGTCTGTCTGTCTTCCCAGGAGGGACGCATCATGTCTCAGGTGAAACAGGTTGTAATGGTGATGTCTTAACAACTTCCTGTCTGTCTTCCCAGGAGGGACGCATCATGTCTCAGGTGAAACAGGTAGGCCTGCTGGCTGCAGGCTGTCAGCCCTGGAACAAAGATGTGTGTGCAGCCAGCGGAGACCGCTTTGCCTACTGCGCTACTCTGGCTATATACATCTACCAGGTAATCTACAGTATACGTAAAGTGTTAAATAGCTCCATATTGTGATAGTAATCATTGCTATAGACTGTTTTTAACAGTGTTATAGCTCTATATTGTTTTAGTAATCATTGATATAGTGTCTTCAGTAACAGGGTTAAAAAGTGTCTCTGTTGTCTCTCATTTGGACCAGCAGTATATTGAGTTTAAACCATGTGTCTCTTGTCTCTCATTTGGACCAGCAGTACATTGAGTTTAAACTATGTGTCTCTTGTCTCTCATTTGGACCAGCAGTACATAGAGTTTAAACCACGTGTCTCTTGTCTCTCAGTTGGACCAACAGTACAATGAGTTCAAGCTGCGCTCCATCATGTCAGAACATAAGAAGACCATCACAGCCATCAGCTGGTGTCCTGACAACCTGGACCTGTTCGCCTCGGCCTCCGCAGACAACCTGCTCATCATCTGGAACGTTGCCGAGCAGAAGGCTGTCGCACGACTGGACAACACTAAAGGTGCTGAGTCTGACTAGAGATGCACTGGACAATACTAAAGATTCTGATTAGAGATGCACTGGACATCACAAGTAAGACGCGCAAACGCAGGAAGCGAACCCAGCTCGTGTGTGTGTGGTTGTGTGTGTGTGTGCGCTACAGCTGCGCCCTGTGTGTGTGTGTGTGTGTGTGTGTGTGTGTGTGTGTGTGCTACAGCTGCGCCCTCTGGTGGCGGGCGGGTGGTGTAACAGCGACACACACACACACACACACACACACACACACACACACACACACACACAGACATTCAGCCCTTGCTGTCATAGTAAGTGGCTCACTGCGTTCGCAACTAAAGGTATACTGATTAGAGATACACTGGAAAATACTAAAGCTACTGATTAGAGAGTAGTGGACAACAATAAAGAGCCAAAGAGGTAATAATTTGAAATGAACTGGACATTACTAAAGGTACTGATTAGAGATGTGTATTGACAATTTGCAGACAACATTGGAAATGGAACAGGATAAAATGTAATCAGAAGCACAGGTTTATTCTTTTTTTTCTTCTTCTTTTCTTTTTGCAAGCTCCATCATTAATTTTTGTGTAGGCTATAGTTGGCATAATTCAACTGGTAAATATGTACATGATTTAAAAAATTTTTTTGAAAAAGAGCTTAAGTGCTTAATTCATAATGTGCATTAATTTTTGTATTCTCCTCTCCTCTCCTCTCCTCTCCTCTCCTCTCCTCTCCTCTCCTCTCCTCTCCTCTCCTCTCCTCTCCTCTCCTCTCCTCTCCTCTCCTCTCCTCTCCTCTCCTCTCCTCTCCTCTCCTCTCCTCTCCTCTCCTCTCCTCTCCTCTCCTAGGAATCCCTGCTTCAGTCAGCTGGTGTTGGCACTCTGCAGACGGAGTGGCGTTCGTGTCCCTCCGTGGACCCTTGTACGTGTGGGTGTACGGGGGTCCCGACCCGGGGGTCACGGTGCACAAGGAGGCCCACTCCTTCCTCTCTGACATCTGCCTGTTCAGGTGGCACCCTGCCAAGAGAGGGAAGCTGGTGTTTGGACACACAGACGGCAGTCTGTCTATCATTCAGCCAGGTAAAACCTGGACAGACACACGGGAATACAAACAAAATGAAAAGAATCAGTCTGTGTCCTTTGGTGTGGGCCATAGATTCATGTTTCACTTTTGTATACATACAGTATGCTAGCTAGCACCACACAAACCCATATGCGCAATTATGTTGTGGCATCTTTTGAAGATGAAAGGCACAGAAAAGTGCAGCTGCAGCCACAAATAGCCCATTTAGACCTGAGGCCATTTTAAAAATGGCTTTTATATCCTAACCAAATTTTTCTGATAAGCGTCGTGTTGCTATTATACAGTATGTACATAGCAAAACATCAAGTAAAATGACACAGATGCTTCCCAGGTCTAATTGGGAAAAAAGGACAGAGCTTGTAAGGACATTTTTACTGCACAGCTAAATTAAATACATTTTAGTAAATTGTTTTACAAATGACCTACAACTTAAATTAAAGATCTGTTCTCCCATAGCATACGGTCAATTTAAATCTTTGATTGCAGACTTAGCCCCTTAACTGTTTTTAAACATGTATTACATCAGCAAATGTTTCTGTTCTGTTCTGTTTCTGTTTATTAACCTCAGTGTCTTTCGAGAATAAATACACTAGTAAATATACTTTTTTTTTTTTTTTAAGATATTTTTTTGCGGCTTACGCCTTTTATTGATTTTTGAAGGGACAGACAGTAGGCTGACAGGAAACGGGAGAGAGATGGGGGGATGACATGCAGTAAAGGCCGTGTCGGGTCCGGGAGTCGAACCCGCGGCACACTGCGACTGGATTACCAGTCCGGTGCCCAGACCGTTACGCTACGGCCTGGGCCACTAGTAAATATACTTAAGTTAACACTGGGATTTTACTGTGCAGACATTTATCTTCCATTCAGCTTTTTTGTGGAATACCATTTATTTCAGATCCAAATCCTTGTGTGTAAATTAAGGTATAACACAATGTGTGTTGTTGTTGTTTGTTGAAGGGGCACTAGCCCTACAGGTTTAATGTTTGTCAGAGTTTAATGTCTGTTATACTGATCAAATCAGCATATGCATGTTATGTTATGATATCGCGATGATGTAAGATGATAAGGGTTTCTAAAGCGCCCCTCACTTACTTCACACGGGTGTGTTTTTTGTTGTCTTTGCAGGCTGTAAGAGCCAGAAGCATGTGCTCCGTCCAGAGTCTCTAGAGGGAACAGACGAAGAAGACCCAGTTACTGCTCTGGAATGGGACCCTCTGTCCACTGACTATTTACTGGGTAGGATGCAAGTATTTACTGGGATACAAGTATTTACTGGGATGTACTATATGTACTGTATACATATTTACACTGTCTGTCTGTCTGTCCAGTGTCTAACCTGCACAATGGTATCAGACTGGTGGACAGTGAGGCGTTGACCTGCATCACGTCCTTCAGCTTCCCTTCGGCTGCCGCCTCGGTCCAGTGTCTGGCCTGGGTGCCCTCTGCACCGGGCATGTTCATCACTGGAGGTACGTGAGCTGTTCCGTCAAATGGAACCAAATGGACCTGTACCTGTGTAGAGGGTCAATTTGGTTCCATCTGCACACTCTAAGAGTTACAGACTTTGTGTCTTGCCTGGCACCCCTCTGGGGGTTTATGATTAATTAATGATGAACTGATACATCCCACTGAGCATTTCTTTGTCTAATAGATGTCTAATATTCGTCTAAAGGGCCGTCTAAAAATGCGATAAAAAAACGGTTTTGGAGATATGGCTCCTCACGCATTAACAACTGGGTGAACTTCAACCCAACTCTTGATGCTGATCGAGTGCCAAGCAGGGAGGCACTGGGTCTTTGGTATGACCCGGCCACTGGAGAACTAATATTTGTCGTCTGTAATCCAAATCCATATTGTACTAAACTGTAAGTGTGTGTGTGTGTGTGTGTGTGTGTGTGTGTGTGTGTGTGTGTGTGTGTGTTTCAGACTCCCAGGTTGGAGTATTAAGGATGTGGAATGTATCTCGCTCCACTCCTCTGGATAACTTCAAACTGAAGAAGACAGGCTTCCACGCCCTGCATGTCCTCAACTCCCCTCCCGCCAAGAAAGGTGATGCATGCAAGTGTTGAACATATAAGGACCACAATGGAAACAAGTCCCCGGGACCAATTGTGCATGTTATCCTTTTAGCCTAAGATGTTTTATGTGAGTGTGTCCTATAGAAAGGTGGTGTATATGCTTAAATCCAAGTATGCAGAAATTGATGCAATGTAAGCATGTTCCCTGCATGTATGAATGATTGGATTAATTTGGGGCGGTAGTGGCTCAGGAGGTAGAGTGCCGTCAGTGTGATTGGGTAAATGAAATGCACAGTGCTTTGGATGAAGGCATATAAATGCACCGTTTACCATTAAGAGTCCGATTTAGAACTGTTGATCAAATCTTATTCAATGACCAAATCTCAGAGGCTGAATTTCATCAAATGGCGGTCCGTGGCTCAAATGCTGAATAAATATAATGGACCTTGACTTGAAAACCACTGGGCTAATTGCATGAATGTGTGCTCTTTTCTCTTACATGGGTTCCAGCTCTCCCAGTAAGGTTTGAATGGGTTAATTAAACTTAATTGAATGTACATGGGGGGTCTTTCTCTTAGCTGTGGGTTCCAGCTCTCCCAGTAAGAGCCAGTACACCAGCTCCACCAGTGAGGCAGTCCCTCCTCCCACGCTGTCCCAGAACCAGTGCTTCTCTCTGCCTCCTGGACACGCTGTATGCTGCTTCATGGACGGAGGCGTTGGCCTCTACGACATGGGAGCCAAGAAATGGGACTTTCTACGAGACTTGGTATATTTACATTTAAATATGTAATATTGTAATGTTTTTGCTCATCCCTTGTTTTGTTGTTGTTGTTGTACATTATATTAAATTGCACATGATATTGTGTGAAGTGAGGGGCACCTAAAGCAAAAGGTCCGCCACATGACGCCAGGTGTTGGAATATTTTTGAGATTGGGGAACCCCTGTGCTACACTCAATGGAACAGAGCCTTATCATTGGTATTTGTTAATACATGAAGGAAGTAACGAAGAGGCCCAATCACAGTGTTCATAGTACAGGTATGTTTCATTACCACTGAGTGTGTCGTGTCTCTCTCTCCAGGGTCATGTGGAGACAATCTTTGACTGTAAATTTAAGCCAGACGACCCCAACCTTCTGGCCACAGCCAGCTTCGACGGGACCATTAAAGTGTGGGACACCAACACCCTCACAGCGGTATACACCTCCCCGGGGAATGAAGGAGTGGTGTACTCTCTGTCTTGGGCACCTGGTATGAAACACAAACATGCACACGTACACGCGCACATGCACACGCACACGCACACGCGTGTAGGCCAGTGCATGGAAAATTATGGTCCCATTTATAAAGAAGTTGACCATAAAGTCGCGTATGTTCTGAGGGGCGTGGCTACCGTTACAGTCTATGATCGGGATTCCCCACCCACTCGAGTCAAAATAAAAACCAACGGAGAAGAAGGGGGGAAGTCCCACCTCGTTGTCTGGGCCAGCCAATGGCCAGCTGGGCCCAAACGGATCTAGAAAGATGGCGATGTACAATTCAAGGACTGACAGGCTAAAGATGGCGATGTACAATTCAAGGACTGACAGGCTTCATTTTACATTTATGTTAGACCCGCGGAACGCTTTGTCCATATGTTTTACAGTCTATGATGCAAACGTTTAACTGCAGTTCTTTAAGGCTGCCCTCTCTACCAAGTTTAACCTATAGCGATTAATCCTCTCCTCTCCTCTCCTCTCCTCTCCTCTCCTCTCCTCTCCTCTCCTCTCCTCTCCTCTCCTCTCCTCTCCTCTCCTCTCCTCTCCTCTGTGTATGTGTACGTTGTGTGAAGGAGATCTGAACTGCATAGCAGGGGCCACGTCTCGTAACGGAGCGTTCATCTGGGATGTGAAGAAAGGAAAGATGATCACTCGCTTCAACGAGGTCTGTTTACTGTACATCCATTTGGTTCCATTCGTACACTCTTACAGCACCCAAAGAGATAGCAGATCACCCACAGGCAGGTTAATGTGTAAAGTGGTGTGTGTGATGTCCCTGCACGTCATTCTGAACGGATTTCAGAGTTTCTCTAGAACAGTCTGAAGCCAGTTTTTATAAGCCAATCCAATTGTACGACTTGAAATGTGCAGTTGGTGCTCTCTCTCTCTCTCTCTCTCTCTCTCTCTCTCTCTCTCTCTCCCCCAGCATGGTCAAAGTGGTATCTTCTGCATAGCGTGGAGCCATAAGGACTCAAAGAGGATCGCTACCTGTAGTGGAGATGGATTTTGGTCAGTAACCTTCTTAACTGGTAGACGTTAGTTTATGTCTAAAGTCTGAATGTCTCAACACATTTCAGTCTAAAGGTGGTTCCGTGTAGTCACTGCAGGGTTTTTTCTTTTTATCCAAGGAAGACTGATAATTTAATTTAATATTTTCTTCTTTGAAAACTTTTGTTGTTAAATTATTATAATTACTAGACAATGCATGGATATTGCATATTGTTTGGTTACAGTATCATATTTTATTGTTGTAGGCCTATTGTTTGCAGTACCATCAGCATATTGTCGTATTGTTTGCAGTAACATCAGCATATTGTATTGTCGTATTGTTTGCAGTACCATCAGCATATTGTTGTATTGTTTGCAGTATCATCAGGAACATTGATGGGAAAGTCCTTCACAAATATAAACATCCTGCTGCAGTGTTTGGCTGCGACTGGAGCCAGAATAACAAGTATGTGTGTGTGTGTGTGTGTGTGTCTGTCTGTCTGTCTGTCTGTCTGTCTGTCTGTCTGTCTGTCTGTCTGTCTGTCTGTCTGTCTGTCTGTCTGTCTGTCTGTTATTTTGATAAAACCTTTAATTCAAATATAGTATATATGTAAAGATCTTTCATATACAAATGGTGTGTGTGTGTGTGTGTGTGTGTGTGTGTGTGTGTGTGTGTGTGTGTGTGTGTGTGTGTGTGCGTGCGTGCGTGTGTGCATGCGTGTCTGCAGGGACATGATAGCTACAGGCTGTGAGGATAAGAACGTGCGTGTTTACTATCTGGCCACCAGTTCAGACCAGCCTCTCAAAGTGTTCACAGGTCACCTGGCCAAGGTGTTCCATGTCCGCTGGTCTCCTCTCAGAGAAGGAATCCTGTGTTCTGGATCTGATGATGGGTAAGAAGAGCCACTCTGGCTCTCACACTTCTTCTCAAAGAGGACAAGTTAATTTAGGTTTTTATTTTGCCTTGTATTGCTGTACACAACAGTACTTTAACTTTTTCTTACTCTTTACCTGCAAATCTGTAACCTTAAATAGTACAGTACAAAAAGAAAGAAAATATTTGAGTTTTTGAGCAAATTCAGGACCAGTTAAAAAACTTGACTCCACGGAATCTAAACTTTCAAACAATATGCAATTAATTAACCAGTAAAGGCCTATTCCACGATATGACCTATTTTGACCCGTCCACCAGTGACATCATTGATGGGGAATCCAAGCTAATAGAAACAGCAGGCTTTTTATTCCTGGAAAAAATCTGCCTAACGATGATGTCACTGGTGTAGGGGTTTCTGAACTGCCCACAGCCCTCCTATGAGACACAGATCGAGTAGGAAAAAATATTTGGTATTTTATCATACCATTAGTGAAGACCAATTATATGAAGATGTGGTGAAGTGGTCCTTTAACAATTTTTGTGTGTGCATAGGGGTGTACAAACCTTTTTTATTGCCACATTTGTTATAAATGGTTACTGTATCGAAACTCTGGGTTACTTTAGTAACCTCAGTTTATCAAGCGAATCGAGCGAGAGAATCGCCTAAGGCCTAAGGGTGGCGCCATTTCCATGGTGCCAACACAGAATAAATCCATATACTCACGAAACAATACTGATTGGGTCGTGCAGCTGTCTATCACGGCTGTAGCTGCAGGCTCCGCCCAGAGCCTATAAAGCAGCGCACAGCCGGAAAGACGTCATTCCTATCAACCAGTTCTTTTTTCTGTGCTCTTTCTAAGCAAGAAGGGTAGTAAGGGCGATTCTCTCGCTCGATTCGCTTGATAAACTGAGGTTACTAAAGTAACCCAGAGTTTATCTAAGCTCATCTCGCTCAAGAATCGCCTAAGGGTGTACATAAACCCCCCGTATCACTACCACCAGTTGAAAAGGAGGCCCGACCCGGGACCCCTCCCCCAGCAGTTCCCTGCCCGTGGGGAGAAGGAAAGGCAAGGAGGCTATCTGGACCACAGGCCCAGTAGACAAGAACCTAGCTAGCCAGTGAAAACTGTCTAAGCACTCAGACGCGGGCTGATGGTTCCCCATCTTATATGCCCTAGGCTCTATCTCCTGAAGTGCGCGTGTGTGACCGTTGTTCCCAACTGTCCCATCACCTAGCGGCAGCTCCCAGAACGGCGTGAGCAATTCCAAAAGATGCCACGTCCAAGTTATAGTACGTGGCGAAAGTCGAAGGGGACGACCAACTCGCCGCCGTACACACATCCTGAAGTGAGGCTCCCTTCGCAAGGGCCCAGGATGCAGCCATGCCCCTCGTAGAGTGAGCCCGCAAACCCTCCGGGGGTTGTGCTCCTCTTTCGGCATAAGTCAACTGTATGGCTTCCACAACCCATTGTGAAAGTCTCACCTTGGTTATGGGAGTCCCTCTTCTCTGAGGGTCCCATGCAACAAACAACTGACTGCCCTTCCTAAAGGCAGCAGTCCTGTTCACATACAGTTCCAGTGCCCTGACAGGACAGAGACTGTTCAGTCTCTCGTCCTCCGCCGATGCGAACGAGGGCGGGTGGAAAGCTGCCAAATCTACCGGAGCACATCCGGAAGGAAGATTCTTCGGCAGGAACGACAGGTTCGGCCTGAGCGAAACCCTGTTATCGTTCCCACTGAACCTCATGCAGCTTGAGCTCACTGAGAGCGCATGCATGTCACTAGATCGCTTCGCTGTAGCCAAGGCGACCAGCAGGGCGGTCTCTAGTGAGAGAAATTTCAAACCCACTGTGTCCAGTGGTTCGAAGGGGGCTCTTGACAGAGCGTGTAGCACCAAAGTCAGGTCCCAGGACGGAACTAAGGATCTAGATACCGGCCGAGCACGCTTGACACCCCTCATGAACTGACGAATCAATAAGTTCTCACTTATTGGTCTGTTGTCCATACCCACATGGTAGGCCGAACGACCGCCAGGTTGAGTTTGACCGAGAAGTTCCCCAAGTTTCTATCCAACAATTCCTGCAGGAAGGTTAGGATAAGAACCACCGAGGCTTGAAAAGGAACCGCCCGTTCCGGCCTCGCAGCAAACCAGCGCACAAACACGTTCCAAGCCGTGTTGTACCGCTGTCTAGTTGAAGGGGCCCTGGCTCCCAAAATCGTCTCAATGACTCTAGGGGGCAAGCCTGTGGCTACTAGGGTCGACCCTTCACCGGCCATACGCAGACATCTAGGTCCTGCGGGCGCGGGTGGAATATCTCGTGACCCGCCTGGGTAAGCAGATCCCTTCATAGATGGAGCTGCCAGGGCCGGTCGTAGAGGAGGGGACAGATGTCCTGCCTCCAGGATCCTCGGGCTGGCGCCACTAGGAGCACGCTCGAGCCCTGAACCCTCACCCTGGCTAAGGTGAAGGGAATCAACTCCAGTGGAGGAAAAGCATAGAGTAGGCCCTGAGGCCACCGATGTGCCATCGCGTCCAGTCCCAACGTCAGTGAGCCTGTCAGGGAGAAGAAGAGTGGACACTTCTCGTTCCCGCCCACAGCGAACAGGTCTGCGACCGGTGTCCCGAACCTGTCCCAGATCTGTTCCACTACACCCGGGTGTAGGGACCAGTTGCTGTAGCGGAGGAGACCTCTGGACAACGTCCAAAGTCACGGGACGTGGCAGGCTGTCAGTGACAGAAGACGTCTGTCGCACCAAGTCGAAAGCCTGTATGCCAACGTGTGCAGGCGCAGGGACCTCAGTCCACCCTGCCTGTTGATGTAGCACATCGTTGTCGTGTTGTCGGTACGGACGAGGACATGACAACCCCCTATGAGCGGCTCGAACGCTTGCAGCGCGAGGAAGACCGCTAGGAGTTCCAGATAATTGATGTGGGCGGACCTCAAGGTTCCATCCCATATCCCTCTGGCTGACCTGCCTTCGTGGGTGGCCCCCCACCCACTCAGGCTCGCGTCCGTAGTGACGACCTTCCTGGTCAACGGTAGACCAAGGGGGACTCCCTCCGTCAGGATCCGTCTGTCCGACCACCATCTCAGGGCGAGCGTGCATTCCCCGGGGATTGTCACTCGCCGCGAGAGGAATCTGGTGGGCACCCGTAGAGACCTCAACCAGCGCTGAAAGGGTCTCATGTGGAGTCTGCCCAACCGCACCGGAGAGATGGCCGATGCCATCAGTCCCGCCATACGTAGGCAGATCCTGAGTGGCAGTCTGTGTCCTCTCTGGAACAGGGCCACGCACTTCAGGAAGGCGTCGATCCTCTCCGGGCTCAACCGAGCCGTGAAGGAGACTGAATCCAGTGCTATGCCTATGAAGTTGATCGACTGGGCGGGCACCATAACACTCTTCTCGTGATTTATGGTGAACCCTAGGGAGGACATATGGGACACCACCCGAGTGGTGTTCCATAGTGCCTCCTGTGGCGAGCCTGCGCTCAGAAGCCAGTCGTCGATGTAGCTTGCTACACGTAGACCTCGTCGCCGCAGAGGGGCCAGAGCCGTCTCGGTGCATTTGACGAACACCCTGGGGCTCAGGGACATCCCAGAGGGGAGAACCGTGTACTCGTACACCTTCCCCTTGAAACCGAACCTCAGGAACTTCCTGTGAGGTGGGTAGATAGGGATGTGAAAGTAGGCGTCTTTCAGGTCTATAGATGTGAACCAGTCGTTCAGGCGTATAGAGCGCACAAGAGACTTGGCTGTCAGCATCTTGAAGCGGAAGGACTTGAGGTACCGATTGAGAGCTCGTAGGTCCATGATTGGACGTAGCCCCCCCCCCCTTCTTCTTGACCAGGAAGTAGCGTGAGTAAAACCCGCTGCGACTCTGGCTCAGGGGTACCTCTCTGACAGCCTTCTTCTCCAGCAGAGAGTCGATCTCCTGCTGGAGAACCTGACCCGCCTCGCCGCGTGCATCGGAGTAGAGGACTTCTCCGAATGCAGGGGGTCTCATAGCGAACTGGAGCCTGTAACCTCTCGCTATGGTGCGGAGAACCCAAGGAGACGCTCCGCACAGTTCCCACTGTGTCAGGCGACGCGCAAGGGGGTTCTCCATCGCCAGGGGAGCGCGTCGTTGCGCAGGGCTGGCGCCCCCTGGTGGACCAGAGAAAATTTTGGCATGACCCGTCCTGCCAGTGGCGTTTAGGCCCGCCACAAGGCCAAGGTCCCGCCCCACTGTGTCGGAGAGCCCGGGGGCTACCCCTGGCAGTGGGTTCATGTCCCCCCGATGTTGTTGTCGTTGTTTGTTTTAATGGCGTGAAGGCCTTCATTACAGGAAATAAAACAGGTACAACATTGGAAACAACAACATGTCGATGATCGGCCACACCCGTGGTGATGCTCCGCATCGTGAGCCCCCGCCTCTTCCTGGGCGGTCTGAGTGTGAGAAGAATACTCAAATCCAGGCTCAGGGGGGGAGGGGAGACGTCTGGTCTCGTCTCCCCTGGGACTGGGACGGTGTCATTTGCTCTGTGGCTCCCCACGGCCTCTGCCCTGGCCTCGTCTGGGGCCATGGGGCGGGCGGCCGTGGCCACGCCCAGCCGGGCGTCTGTCACGGTTGGGGGTGCTGGCCGAGGCACCGGACGGTGCCAGCTGGCCTCCTGCCCTCTCCTGGTGGGGCTTGGAGCCAGAGCGGCCACCCCTACCACCGCTGGTGTGTCGGGGTTGGCGTGCGGAGGGAGCTCTTGGAGGAGCTCGCTGTCCGTCGTCCACCTTGAAAAGCAGCCTATCTAGAATGCTAAGCATGCTAGGGTGGCATCGGCCATCCAACGAGGTTGCTACTCCCGACCTCGAAAAAGTTAGCTAAATAGCTAAACAACCCTAGCTTCACAATGTACATACCTGTAATGTTGAGGGAAGCAGTCGGTAGTCGAGGGTCGCTGGGGAACCATGTCGAGTGAGACTCGTGCCTTCGGCCGCTGCGTGAAGTAGTAGCAGCGGTAGTTGTCGGTGGAGGCCCGGCTCGGGGGAGCCTCGTTGGTGGGCCGACGAGATCCCGCTGGAGGGAGAGCAGCACCCAGAGCCAGCCGGCGAGGCCTGGCTGATGTCTTGGGTCTGGCTGCACCGGCCTGTTTACCAGTGTGGTGAAGAGCGTGTGGAGCTTGTTGCTGGCGGTCCGAGCCGCCTTCCTGGCAGGGGAGGAGCCCAGGAAGGACTCGTCACGGTGTCTCTGAGACGCGTCAAGGTTGAGGGGTCTGGAGAGAGAGGACGAGGTGGTGGGCCTAGGCCTCGAAGTTTGGGGCTGGTCGGGACAGCCTGGCTCGGAGGTGTCGACCAGGGACCTGTCTTGGTGACTCTTGACGCGTGAGATGCGTCAGCTTTTCTCCCCGTCTGCGAAGCAGAAACAGCAGGGGTAGAGACCAGAGGTCTCGAGAGCCTGGCGAGCATGCTCTAGACCCAGGCAAACCATGCAGCGAGAGTGACTGTCCTCAGGGGACAGCAGGTTGCTGCAGTTGCATGAGAAATTCCCGGTGGCGTTCCTCCTCGGGAACCCGGGAGGGCTGTTGTCACCCCTGCTGAAGGTCCTCCTGGGTCTGGTTGTGCTGTGTAGCGTCACCGCCAGTAGCCATGTTGCCTAGTGTAGTTTTCCAACTGTCCACTGAGGTGTAATAAGGCTAGAAAACTAACCAGGGTCTTCCGACACAGGGAAGAGTCTTGTAGGTCAAGCACAGTTGTAGCTTAAAGAAGGAACCAGCAGTTCAAGACATTGTAGAAGCACTTCTCCTTTAAGTTATAATATAAAAATTATAAAAAAGGAAAAGTGGTGGTGGAGTAGAAGAGTAGGACTCGTGGTGCTCCACTGAAAATCCGCTGTCTAAACAGAGACGACCACGTTGTGAAACTGTGGTGGCCAGAGAAGCTGTTTAGTTGCGTGAAAGAAAAGGCGCCGGACTACGGGAAGGCCGCAAAGCCTGGGGCTCGCGTAGCGCGGCCGTCGGGCTGGTGCTGTTTAGGTCTGACGACACATAGCGATGCGGCGGTTCGTTGGGTAGTGCGGGTTGCGTAGAGCAGGCCTGTGGCCTTCGATAGCAAAAACAACCGTGCCAAAGAGAAGCTAGAGAAGCTGTAGTTAACGCCTGACGGCTGGAAACTAGCTAGTGTCTAGCGGAGCTAAAAGGCTATAGCTGCATTAGCGGGAGCTAGCTAACCTAGGAAGGCTAGCGAAGCTGCGGCTGGATAGCAAGCTAGCGTCGTAACCCGGCTACGGTGGTTGCTTGTTGTTGGTGGTGCTAAAATCAACGCCTAGCGGCCGAGGATTAGCTAGAAACACCGGTAGCAAGCGAAACAGCGTTGCAGCTTGCTGCTTATGCGGGTTGTCTGTTGCCAGGGTTCTGTTGCAGTTGCGACTGAAACATACCCACTGAGGGTCCTCCTGGGTCTGGTTGTGTTGTGTAGCGTCACCGCCGGTAGCCATGTTGCCTAGTTTAGTTTTCCAACTGTCCACTGAGGTGTAGTAAAGGCTAGAAAACTAACCAGGGTCTTCCGACACACGGAGAGAGTTTTGTAGGCCAAGCGCAGTGTTCTCCAGAAGTCTGGAGAAAAAGTAGCTAGAAACCGCTAGATTCCGAAGTAGCTAGAAGTCGCTAGAATACAGCTACAAAGTCGCTAGGTGTAGCCAGATGACGTTAGAAGTCACTGTAAACAGCTACAGAAACACACACCAAGAGCCAGGGGTAGTCAACAGTAGCTAGAAGCAACAGGAGTAGCTGATAGCAGCTAGAGGAGGCTAGAAGTAGCCAGAGGGCAGCTAGATAGTAGCTAGCTAGTAGCTAGGGTCTTTCGACGCGGAGCAACGTGCGTCGCCGATCTAGCGCTAGGCCTTGCGGCCGTGTGGGAGCCTGTGATAGTCGTGGAACGGGCTTCCGAGCCGACGGGGTCTTGCGACACAACGTGGCGGGAAAGAGCTTCCCGAGCCGACGGGGTCTTGCGACACAGCGTAGCGGGAAAGAACGTGGGTCAGCGCGGGCCGAGGGAGTCTGTGAAAACTGCGTTTTAGCTAGTAGGGTCCCTCAAAGTTTCCAACGATAGTGTAGAGAAAACAGGGGAGAAAACAGAGCTAACTGGGGTTGCAAAGCGGAGGTTTATCAACTCACCGTTAGCAGAGCAGTGCAGGTTGACTCCCGCGGGTCGCCGGGCTGAGCTTCTTTCCGACGAGCGGCTGTGTCTTGTCTAACGTGAGGTCCCCCGACACTGGTTAGGCTGAGCCAAAGCTAAGCTAGCGTTTGTCAACAGCTAGGCTAAAGCTAAGCTAGTGTTAGCCAAAGCTAACGGGGCTATGTCCGAGAGGCTTCACAGCACTGACAGAAAAAAGCCCCTTTTTTTCTTTGTTTCTGAAACTTACTGCGTTTCGTTCTCGTGAGTGTAAGACCACCGGGTTTCCACCGCGAATTCCAGGGTACAAGTGAAGCACTCGTCCAGGGGGAATAATAGTCTCAACGGAGTTATGGAAGTGGTAGTCTTAGAAATACATCTGTGTTAGCCCAGAAAAAAGCAGGAATGACGTCTTTCCGGCTGTGCGCTGCTTTATAGGCTCTGGGCGGAGCCTGCAGCTACAGCCGTGATAGACAGCTGCACGACCCAATCAGTATTGTTTCGTGAGTATATGGATTTATTCTGTGTTGGCACCATGGAAATGGCGCCACCCTTAGGCCTTAGGCGATTCTTGAGCGAGATGAGCTTAGATAAACAGGATATAAAACTAAGTTGTGCATTTTGTCACATTTCCCTTTTCCTGCTTTTTGTGGCTGTATAACTTATCTTCTCCCATCCCATTACCATCTGTCCTGTCCTGTCCTGTCCTGTCCTGTCCTGTCCTGTCCTGTCCTGTCCTGTCCTGTCCTGTCCTGTCCTGTCCTGTCCTGTCCTGTCCTGTCCTGTCCTGTCCTGTCCTGTCCTGTCCTGTCCTTCAGTACGGTGCGTATCTGGGACTACACACAGGATGCGTGTATAAACGTATTGAGTGGTCACACAGCTCCGGTCAGAGGGTTGTTGTGGAACACAGAGATCCCATATCTACTCACCTCAGGTAAGGCTGCTGCAGAACCACACATTAACCACTTCACCACTATTAACACTTAACCACTATTCACTATTCTTTTATTTTCATAAAATAGCAGATATACGTAACCCGTTTTGAGCTCGTAGCTAGAATATTTTTTGGCTCTGATATTTCATACAATTTCAGTCATGCCCAAAATTGGGATGCCAGGGTTCACGCAATTGAATCTCTATGGTCATTATCAGACCTTACCCTTCCACATGGGCACGCGGTTGAAATGACCCCTCAACTGCTTCTGACAGACATACTAGGGGATGGAACATGCATCCAGCAAGCCCAATATTGGGCCTTAACTTAGGTCGCATTCACACTTCTACTTCTGTAGACTCGATGTGAATTGGCGGAGAAGTTGCATCATTATTGCATATTTAATTTGCTGCGTTTGCCTTCACGCTGGCTGTGTAAACCACATCAAGGCTGTGTAAACCGCATCATGATGATCCAATCCGATCACTATATAAAATGATTATGCATATTCCATGTTAGCTATACAGTTTATAGATCATGCTGAGCTAAACGTGTTTCATTTTGAAGTATTTAATTTATACAAGATGAAGAAAAGTCTACTCGGATCCAGACTCACAGTGACAGCCCTCCATGTTTATGCACAGACATAATTTCGATGAGAGCATCGGTCTCCTTATTGGACCACGTCTATCCACGGTAACGGGACATGTTTGTGTTGCGTAAAATATGCCTTCTCCGTCTCCAACTGTGTTTAATCCTCATTCATCCGCCACATTGTTTGCTTAGTTAGTTAGTTAGTTAGTTGATTTGTCTCTGTCATTTATGACATCAGTTGTACATACTGTACAATATACAAAGGTTTGTTTTGTACATTTTCTTTATTGGATGTGATTGCATTCACACAGTCTACAGTGAATCGTAGTCAGGTGCGCTTGGAAGCGAAGTGAAACCCCCGTTTTTTGGCGAAGTAGAATGCAGTTCTTTGATGCGCATCAGGATTTGATTGAGCCTTCACACCTGCCAAACGAAGCACACTTTTCGACAATACGCAGCAGGATTAATTTTAATCACAGTATAGCATGCTGGTGTGAATGCGACCTTAGATGTCAAATGTTCAGCATGTTCAAATCATGTAATTGGGGGGGGGGGGGGGGGGGGGATACTCTGCATATGAGTAGCATGGCTTGGGTGCGGTTAGTACTGGCAGCTGGTGGTAGGTTTAGTACTTCACCTCAGCAATCCATCTCCCAGAGCCAGAGGTCTAGCGCGTTGAGAAACGGGGATAGATTCCCACGCTCGATCTGGCTGATGATGCCGACAGTAATAGTAACTTGATTTTGTTATTTGGTTCCATGTGTACACTCTTCTAAGTTAAATGAACAGTGATGCTCTGATGTGTTTCAGGGTCCTGGGATTACACCATCAGAGTGTGGGACACCAGAGATGGAACATGTCTAGACACGGTGTTCGATCATGGAGCTGATGTTTATGGTGAGAATGTACCAGTACTGTTAACAGTACAGGTAGTACAGTCAGTACAGGTCCCAATGTATCCCTTAATCCTTATTTGTGTCTATATTTGTATGTGTTATAGGTTAAGGTCTGTAACAGTAAAAATAAATAATTTAATAAGATTTAATAAAACTAAAGACAGATTAAGACACATAATAGTAAACACACAAAAAACGATAAAAACAGATAAAAGGCTGCCAAAGGACTAGCAGTGTAGATTGGGGTCGCAGAGATGAAAGACAATTAATGGTTTCAAATGTGGGTCTGTGATATAATGCAGTGGTTCTCAAACATTTTTGACTCAGGGAAACCCTGGCAATAACTTTTTCACACACGGCAGCCCTGAATTACATTTTGTTTACTGCACTTTACATTTATGTCATATACGCTATATCAATTCGTACATCTTTTCCCCAAGGTACAGTCTGTCACAAGGAGAATATTTGTTTACATTATTAGGACAGATTGAAAATGACATTTGGCGTTTAACCACTTAAAGGTATATTGAGTGATTTCACTTAATTCAAATATCACTTATGTTTTTGTTTTGTTGTGATAATCCTCCCTACTATAGAGTGTGCTGGCCATATAAGGAGTTCCTCCCTGTCCCCAGTTAACCCCTGGGGGTCAAAAAACCTTAGGTTTCGTTTTTGACTCTCTATCCTGATTGGACGAAAGGCTGGGTCCCACAGCCAAAAACGAAACCTAAGGGTTTTTGAGTGAAATCACTGAATATACCTTTAAACCTCAGCATTCCTAATCTGGAGGGAACATTAGCCAAAGTAGAGTGAACTCAGGTCTGTTTCACAAAGTTTAGACAGTGATTAAACTGAAGTGATATTGATACAGTAAATTCCAAATATTATTAAAGTATTCTGAGGCACGGCACCCACTTTGAGAAATCCTGCTCCAATTTGCACATCGGCTCTGTCAGGTGGAAACCTCATGTGTCCAAAAATGACACTTTTCCAGATAAAAAAATAATAGAAAAAAAAGAAAAAGAACTAGAAAAAGTGCCCTTCTGGGCACAGGTGTCCACCAGGATAGGAATGTAGGACATTGCAGCTTGCCTTCATCTGGTGGTTGGATAAAAGGGCAACAAAAGTAAACTAGGGAGTTGGCATACAAAGTTATCCACAGATCCGTGCAGTTAGAGGTAAAAACACTTTTCGGCCAGTTATAGCGCCACCTTGAGGCTGAGTTGAAATTGTTCATGTGGCATTTCGTCCTCGGCCTAGTGGGAATGTGGGTGCACAATTTCACAGAAATCACGCGATGTGTTCATGATTTGCAGCATTTTGTTTGAAACTGAGCACTCCTGTGAACTTTGGAAGCCAATCTTAACCAATCAGGATGGAGTCTGAGAAATCTGAAAGACCGGTTTCGTTGAATGGCTCTAGAGAGACTGTGTACCAATTTGCGTGATGTTTGGACAAAATCTGTAGGTGTACTGTGCAAAAACTTGTTTTGCACAAAGCGGCCTCCTGGTGGCGCTATAACAGGGCGTTCTGGAAAGTTTGGGGCAGAGGTTCATCCAGGGAGTGTGTGTGCAAAATTTGGCATCGACCGGATTAACGGTGGCCGAGATTAGCTGCTCACGGACACACACACACACACACACACACGGACGGACGGACGGAGTGCAAAACATACTCTCCCCCCATGCCTTCGGCCTGGTGGAGACAATAAGATCTACAAGCTCTAAACACATCACGTTAAAATATGGTTTCTGTACGACAGCAATGATATCAAACTGCATGTAACCTACAGTATGAAATGTAAAAATGTGGAAATAACTGAACTATGTACCACCTTGTTGTTGTCCAGGTTTGACCTGTCACCTTATTGTTGTCACCAGGGCTGACGTGCTGTCACCTTATTGTTATTGTTGTCACCAGGGTTGACTTATTGTTATGTTGTCTCCAGGCCCCAGGGTTGACGTGCCACTTTATTGTTATGTTGTCACCAGGGCTGACGTGCTGCCACCTTATTGTTATGTTGTCTCCAGGGCTGACGTGCCACCTTATTGTTATGTTGTCTCCAGGGTTGACGTGCCACCTTATTGTTATGTTGTCTCCAGGGTTGACGTGCCACCTTATTGTTATTTTGTCTCCAGGGTTGACGTGCTGCCACCTTATTGTTATGTTGTCTCCAGGGTTGACGTGCCACCTTATTGTTATGTTGTCTCCAGGGTTGACGTGCCACCTTATTGTTATGTTGTCTCCAGGGTTGACGTGCCACCTTATTGTTATGTTGTCTCCAGGGTTGACGTGCTGCCACCTTATTGTTATGTTGTCTCCAGGGCTGACGTGCCACCTTATTGTTATGTTGTCTCCAGGGTTGACGTGCTGTCACCTTATTGTTATGTTGTCTCCAGGGTTGACGTGCCACCTTATTGTTATGTTGTCTCCAGGGTTGACGTGCTGTCACCTTATTGTTATGTTGTCTCCAGGGTTGACGTGCCACCTTATTGTTATGTTGTCTCCAGGGCTGACGTGCCACCTTATTGTTATGTTGTCTCCAGGGTTGACGTGCTGTCACCTTATTGTTATGTTGTCTCCAGGGTTGACGTGCCACCTTATTGTTATGTTGTCTCCAGGGTTGACGTGCCACCTTATTGTTATGTTGTCTCCAGGATTGACGTGCCACCTTATTGTTATGTTGTCTCCAGGGTTGACGTGCCACCTTATTGTTATGTTGTCTCCAGGGTTGACGTGCCACCTTATTGTTATGTTGTCTCCAGGGTTGACGTGCCACCTTATTGTTATGTTGTCTCCAGGGCTGACGTGCCACCTTATTGTTATGTTGTCTCCAGGGTTGACGTGCCACCTTATTGTTATGTTGTCTCCAGGGCTGACGTGCCACCTTATTGTTATGTTGTCTCCAGGGTTGACGTGCCACCTTATTGTTATGTTGTCTCCAGGGTTGACGTGCTGTCACCTTATTGTTATGTTGTCTCCAGGGTTGACGTGCCACCTTATTGTTATGTTGTCTCCAGGGTTGACGTGCCACCTTATTGTTATGTTGTCTCCAGGGCTGACGTGCCACCTTATTGTTATGTTGTCTCCAGGGTTGACGTGCCACCTTATTGTTATGTTGTCTCCAGGGCTGACGTGCCACCTTATTGTTATGTTGTCTCCAGGGCTGACGTGCCACCTTATTGTTATGTTGTCTCCAGGGCTGACGTGCCACCTTATTGTTATGTTGTCTCCAGGGCTGACGTGCCACCTTATTGTTATGTTGTCTCCAGGGTTGACGTGCCACCTTATTGTTATGTTGTCTCCAGGGTTGACGTGCCACCTTATTGTTATGTTGTCTCCAGGGTTGACGTGCCACCTTATTGTTATGTTGTCTCCAGGGCTGACGTGCCACCTTATTGTTATGTTGTCTCCAGGGTTGACGTGCCACCTTATTGTTATGTTGTCTCCAGGGCTGACGTGCCACCTTATTGTTATGTTGTCTCCAGGGTTGACGTGCCACCTTATTGTTATGTTGTCTCCAGGGTTGACGTGCTGTCACCTTATTGTTATGTTGTCTCCAGGGTTGACGTGCCACCTTATTGTTATGTTGTCTCCAGGGTTGACGTGCCACCTTATTGTTATGTTGTCTCCAGGGCTGACGTGCCACCTTATTGTTATGTTGTCTCCAGGGTTGACGTGCCACCTTATTGTTATGTTGTCTCCAGGGCTGACGTGCCACCTTATTGTTATGTTGTCTCCAGGGCTGACGTGCCACCTTATTGTTATGTTGTCTCCAGGGCTGACGTGCCACCTTATTGTTATGTTGTCTCCAGGGCTGACGTGCCACCTTATTGTTATGTTGTCTCCAGGGTTGACGTGCCACCTTATTGTTATGTTGTCTCCAGGGTTGACGTGCCACCTTATTGTTATGTTGTCTCCAGGGTTGACGTGCCACCTTATTGTTATGTTGTCTCCAGGGTTGACGTGCCACCTTATTGTTATGTTGTCTCCAGGGTTGACGTGCCACCCCAGCCGACCCTTCACCATGGCCAGCTGCAGCAGAGACAGCACGGTGCGGCTGTGGTCTCTGACCCCTCTCATCTCTCCTCTGCTGCTGCATGTCCTCACTGAGCAGCCCTGGGACAGGATCATAGGAAACACTGGTAAGATTATAGTAAACGTGCACTTTCTTCACTCTACCTCATGGAGCTATAGCCGTGGATTACACCAGTCTCTGTGTCAGTCTTTTTATGTAGATTATGCGTTTGACACGCACGGACACTCTAACAGTTTGCGTGTTAATCCCATGTACTGTACAACACACTGACTTTAGTCTTTTGTGTGTTCGTCTTTTTATTGTATCACTTTAACTAATGGCTACACTATATACTAAAGTATATAGTGTGCGCACATACACATCGGCCAATATGCTCACACTATATGTATATCTTATCTCAGGTACTATGTGTAAATATGTTGGTTTTTTTTGAGAAAAAGGGTTGAATCCCAGCTCAGTGACCTTGTAGTTAAAGTGTCCACCCTGAGATTGGGAGGTATAAGGGTGCGATCCTTGGGGTGGATCATGCCATATACTATACAAATTTAATCCAAAGCCTCCCTGCTTGGCACTCAGCATTAAGGGTGGATTGGAGTTAAATAAGTCCCTGTGACATACCAGTGACATTTACAAAGGGCGTACAGTACATCATGTCCAGGAGGTGTACTTACACATCATGTCCAGGGCCATGGTTCAGTGGTACTCTATCATGTTACATTATGTTTGTTCACAGACAGAGCAGTAACTGGTATTCCATCATGTAATGTTACGTTTGTCCAGACAGAGCCATGGTTCCTGGCTCGCCGCCCCTGCTCTGTGGTAAAGTGTCCCGGGACATCAAGCAGGAGCTGGATAAATTGACGTCGGACGTCAGGGTCAAAAAGCTACGCTGGTTATCGGAGAGCTTCTCGGTAACTACAGTACATCACCAATGTCATTTATATGTCGTATATCCTATAGGATCCTAGTTTGTTTACTATACCATATATATAACATTGTCCTAATAGGATCATAGTTTGGATATACTATGGTACCAAAGCCAAGTATAGCACATAATAATGAATAAACAAATAAATAACTAAACAAAAAAAATAAACAAAATAACTAAATAAATTGGTCCTTGACATGAAAACATTTGAGAACCACAGTTTTTGATTGGTAAAAGGCTAAAATATAGAAGGATACTTCTGAAAGAGAAGACACAGAATGTGTGTGTGTGTGTGTTTGTGTGTGTTTGTGTGTGTGTGTGTGTGTGTGTGTGTGTGTGTGTGTGTGTGTGTGTGTGTGTGTGTGTGTGTGTGTGTGTGTGTGATTGTACACCTGTGTGTGTGTGTATCCTCTTCCAGCCTCCAGGGGGAAGCAACAACCTGTGGGACTTGGTGTCAGTCATCAATGGGCAGGATGACTCTCTGCTGCCACCTAGCTATGGAAAGGGAGTGATGCATATGAAACACCTACTGCGCTTTAAAACTGTACGTCTGCAGAAAAACTATTATGTACAATTGTACATGTATCTATTTATCACTGCAATTCTTCTTCTTCTCATTGATTAGGCATGGGCCAGAGCCATAGAGTAAGACAGAGTTGCGACATTGAGGGGGCAGAAAACTGCCCGGTCACGTGGTTCATGTATACTTGCGCGAGCCCATAGACTCCAATGCATTCCATAAACCTCCGGTGTCCCTATTCGCTAACAGAAGTCTATGTAGAATAGCCGCCATTGGACTGGCCCCATGAAGTAAACGGAGTTGTCGTAACTCTGTCTTAATCTATGGCTCTGGCGCATGGGCGAGATTCAACAAGACCAGAAAAAGAATCACACTTATGTAAAGTGAGGGGCGCTATTATCGTCATATACATCGGGCACTCTTATCGTCATACATCACATGTGGTACTATACACACCCCTCAAAAATGACCAGAAAACTCTCCTCTCCTCTCCTCTCCTCTCCTCTCCTCTCCAGTCAGAGGCTCAGGAGTTGACCATAGTAAAGATGTCTAAGTTTGGAGGAGGCATCGGAGCTCCCAGCAAGGAGGACAGACTGAAGGAAGCAGCACAGATCCATCTCAGACTGGGACAGATCCAGAGATACTGTGAACTCATGGTGGAGCTGGGACAGGTAGGATATACTTGGTGGAGTTGGCACAGGTATAGGCTACTTGGTTTTGAACACACAACCTTGTGGTCCGAGGGCAAGAGCTCTACTGACTGAGCTACACGGACACAATAAATTACTTCATTGTAAACAGCAAAATCATTCAGTGTTTTTTATACCAATTATGTGTGTCCTGGTTTTTGGGATCATTGCCCAAATTACTACAGTGTGTTCGATGTTCATGTTTTCACGTACAAACGTCTCTTCAACCGGTATTTCAGCTAATGGTCCATAGATTTTGTGTAGGACATTTCACGCAAATTGCTTAAAAATCCAGGCAGAAAATCAGGTATAAGCATTTTTCAAACTGCTCCAAATGGTGGACAATCTGAGGGCGGAGCTTACTGGTCAAAGTGACAGATGTGTTCCCCATGAGTCAAGGAACAAGTGCCATGAATTTTGGCATGAGTTATGATTGTTAAAAAAAAGGCTATAGCACCCCCCTTTGGCCAGACCGCTTTCAGTGCTATTTGGCATGACCCTCTACTATACTGTAAAGTGACATATGATGCTGCATGTATGTATTAGAGGCAGAAGAATAATTTTCACAAAACAGCCATTTTCATTGGCTCATAAAAATATAATAAATCATATTTTGGCGGAAGGAGAAGAAGGAGAAGGAAAAAAGAACACAAAAACAATAAGTTACTTTGTGACTTCTTGGTCCCTTAACAATCTCTCTCTCTCTCTCACTCTCTCTCTCTCTCTCTCTCTCTCTCACACACACACACACACACACACACACACACACACACACACACACACACACACACACACACACACACACACACACACACACACACACACACACACACACACAGTGGGACCAGGCGTTGTCTGTCGCCCCTGGTGTTTCTTTGAAGTACTGGAAAAAACTCATGCAGAGGTAATTTTCTTTCTTCTTTTTTTCAAACTTGAATATAAAATTGAGAATCGTTTGAGCCTTTTCAGTCAATTCAGTTATGTTGTGTACAAGTGATAGTTATATTCCAATCAGTGAGGTCTTGGCTATTGTTGTGAGCACAGTGACCAGTAGCATTAGCACACACTGTTTACCTCTTGTCAGAAACGGTTACATGCCCGGAGCAATGCGAGACAAAGTCACAAATTAAATACGATCATTGGGATGCGTGACGGCTCACCATGGACAGCGCTCGAAGCTTTAGAGATACAGGGCTTTGAAAATCATGTTATAATGGAGGCCCAATGGAGCTGGATGGAAAAAAACCCATAGCTGGTGGGGACGGAGGCATTGCATAGCAACCGGAGCAATGCTAAAAGGTAAATTGACAGTCGCCGCTTTCATATATGGAGTATACGGTTGTCTATGAAACATGTACGTAGTTGGCACCTGCCGTACCCTATAGCCCATAGGGGTCGGAATATGTTCGTAGATGGCGCAGAAAGAATTAAATGCACATTCTATTCTATTCTATTCTATTCTATTCTCTCCACCGCCAGGAGAGCTGACCAGCTTATGGCAGAGGACAATGATGATGTCATCCCATATTGCATCGCCACCGGAGACGTGAAAAAACTAGTGAGCTTCTTCACTGGCAGAGGACAGCTGACTGCAGCCCTGCTGGTGGCACAGGTAGAGAGAGAGAGAGAGAGAGAGAGAGAGAGAGAGAGAGAGAGAGAGAGAGAGAGAGAGAGATGGTGATGGTGATGATGATGGTAATGATGAAGGCTATCTTCCTCAGGGGGCGTGTGAAGGCAACATCCATGTTCCTCAGAGCTCCTCTGAAAACAATGCAAGCAACGATGCAGACAACAGACAACAATACCAGAGGTACACTCGCTGCGCGCATGCACCCACACAATATATTGGACAGTGGATTTTAGATTTATGTTTTAGGATATTCAATTTTGAAGTGCAAATATAGCATTGTTGATGGGCGCTAGCCCCTCCTATGACCAGCTTTCGGGGTTTGTGTGAACACAAACATTGAAGACGGAGAAGTGAGGACGCAAATTGTGATTGGCCAGAATGAGATGATGTATGATGATATGAGCGCCTCTCGCTTCACACGGTGTGTTGAAATCAGAAAAATAATTCTGTTTTTAATGGCACTGTCTTTTTGAACCTTTGATCATGCTGAAAGACGCATAAACCTAGTATTGAACCGATATCAAAATAATGTATTGTTGTTGGTGATATTTAATTTTATAATATTTATGTTTAATGTGGCGCAGAAAAGGTATTTTGTGACGATGAAGGCTGCAGATTTCTGTAGAAGCTTCCATGCAGCACAATCAACAAGTTAGAAAATATTCAGAAAAAATACTACTATTTAAGTAGGGTGAAAATAAAAAAATAAGGAATAGTTTTTGATGCTTTTGTGTGATGCTAGGGCATATTTTGGCTATACAATGGCCTCTTGAGGCCAGGGGCTGTACTGCAGGCTAACTAGTGTGTTGTGTTGTGCAGTCTGCTCCACAGGGTGTCTGAGGAACTGGCTGAGTGTACTTCCAAGATGGCCGCTCTGTGATGGGCAGCCTGCTGTCATCTAGCTGTAGACAACATAGAGGTACAGTACAGTATTGTGTGCGTGCGCGTGCGTGCGTGCGTGCGTGCAGAGAGAGAGAGAGAGAGAGAGATAGAGAGAGATAGATAGAGAGAGAGAGAGAGAGAGAGAGAGAGAGTAAGAGAGAGAGAGAGAGAGAGAGAGAGAGAGAGAGAGAGAGAGAGAGAGAGAGAGAGAGAGAGAGAGAGAGAGAGAGAGAGAGAGAGAGAGGCGTGCATATGGATCCAGGAAGCTCCGCTGTGTTTGGCCAGTAGTCACTGTGATTGACTGTTATTCCTTCCTAGACTTTTTGCAACTATGCCTAACCGACCGTAATTAAAACCGTAAACTAAGTAAAACTACCGTTATTCCTAAACCTAACCTTATTCCTAACATCAGTATAAAACTACGTATGCCTAAACCTAACCTTGTCCTTAACCTTAGTAAAATTATTCCTAAACATAACCTTAATCCTAACCTCAGTAAAACTATTCTTAAATCTAATATTACACTCAGTACATCTATGCATAAACCTAACCTTAACCTCAGTACAAGTATTCTTAACCTAACTCATTAAAGCTATGCCTGCCAGCCTGTGCCAGGAAGCCAATCATGTATTGTTTGTGTTTGTGCATCTCTCCTCAGTTAGCCATGTCCAGTCTGATCGCGGCAAACGAGTTGGAGTTGGCTGTCTGCGTGGGCGTGGTCTGGGAGAAGCAGCCAACCAGAGCACGGCTTACTGCCTGGAACTACTGGCCAGGAAGTACATGACGTCAGCAAGCTGGTGAGATCATTTTGAACTATTGAGCCAAGAAAGCTTAGAGAAGGAAAAGACGCCAACGTCATGGTGGTCACGTGACTGGACGCCGGGGCTGCGCCATGACACCCCACCACGCCCCCCCATGTGCCAAAACTCACACTGGAAGTTCGATGAATACATTGCAGTGGATGGGAGACCGCTGGACATCTTGTAAACAAACATTATTTATGAACGATAGCGACCTTTGTCATATAATCGGTCCAGGAATATAATAGAAGACATATCACAGATTGTTTTCCGACTGGGTGTTTTTTTCACTAAAGTATAAGTTGCCTAGCAGTATCACAATGTAATATGCTCTACAAGTGGTTAAGTTTCAGAATAAATACGCAAATTAACAGTAGCCTTAGGACCAACCCGCCTAGTATAATACAACAGTAGTACAACGTAATAGTAGTCTAGTAATAACTAATAATTGTAGTGAAAGTATAATATTTGTGAAATGTAGAGGTAATATTAAACGATTTAAGTGTCATGTGTCCCTCAAAATATAGTAGGCATAGGCATACCTTAAAGGAGTTAATGCTTGCTCTATCAACTCCAGACATTGCCTTATTCAGTTTCAAGTTAAATATGAATGAATGACTGGCTAAATGAAATTGTACTGGTACCACGCATGCATGCACGCATCGCGGCATGCACACAGAACAGCTGTATAGCCTAAGCCTAAAACACAAAAGTAGACTTAAAATGGTCAGACAAACATCCTTACTGGACACTAGCGAAACTAAAAGGTTTGCTTTGGACGAATATATCTGTAACTGTTCTTTGATGGAGGAGAACACTTACACCACACAGCAGCAGTAGCCTACTGGAGCCATAGCAGTCCACACTCCTGTAAGTCAAGTGTGCATGGCATGCTTACCGGCTACGTGCACTCACAGTCACCGCTCAGGTATAAACAGTTAAAGCTGTTGTTATGCAAAGTAGTGGCTATTTGAATTCGGCACGGTACTTTACACGGTGTGAAAATAGGGGGAGGTGGGCGCCAGTAAACCTAGACCACTGGGTACTTGGTGGTGACTTCAAGACAGTAGAAAGTAATGTGTGATGTTATGTTACAGAAGCGTTTATTTTACAATGGTCTCAATCATTCAGAAAGTGTTTATTTATATGCTTGTCTATACTTTGCTCCATTCACTCCAATGCATTCCCAGCAGTTTCGGCAGCAGATTCGTCACTGTGTACTACTTAAAACTACTGTTGTATTATACTAGGCGGGTTGGTCCTAAGGCTACTGTTAATTTGAAAAAAAGTATTTCATCAAACACCACTGACTTGTAATATTGCAAAATCCTTTATTCTCAACATTTTTAAAGCGTTATTTAGTTTGTAATGTTGATGAATTAAAAACAATATAGGCCTATGGGCTTTTGAAGGCAGGATTGTGAACCCAATACTGCCACCAGCTGGCGGAGTCAGGTTAAGCCCATTCAGCCCAGAGCCGTACTCTGTGCTCTTTAAATTCCTGAATAAAATTAAACAGTTAGCAAGTCGAAAAACACCCAGTCGGAAAACAATCTGTGATATGTCTTCTATTATATTCCTGGACCGATTATATGACAAAGGTCGCTATCGTTCATAAATAATGTTTGTTTACAAGATGTCCAGCGGTCTCCCATCCACTGCAATGTATTCATCGAACTTCCAGTGTGAGTTTTGACACATGGGGGCGTGGTGGGGTGTCATGCCGCAGCCCCGGCGTCCAGTCACGTGACACCATGACGTTGGCGTCTTTTCCTTCTCTAAGCTTTCTTGCTATTAGCCAGGAAGTACAAGCTGGTGAGATCATTTAGACCGCCAGTTCGGGTCTGTAAGTCCCGGAAAAGATGTGTTGTGTTTGGCCAGTAATCACTTGAGTGGCGGCGTGACGTAACGTGCCTTCCACACTTCCGGCGTACTTCCTCTCCCAGTGTAAATTCTTCCGCCCCTCCTTCAACACACATCGCTCCAACGAACTGCAGCGGCCAATGAGGCATCTATTTTTCAAATATCTATAGCTATATGCACAGCAGCCATTTTGGAAAGAACTCTTCCTACTTCCGGGCCTACTTCAGGTGTTACCGATGATAGTAATTAATTAAGGTTCTGTTCCATTAGTAGTGGCAACATTCAACTTTGGAGAGAAACGGAATGTGAAAAAATACACTGCGGTGTCTGAGACCAGAGCCATATAGAATAATGGTTGAGACAAAGCAGTGAAAGGTCCTGAAAGATACATAACGTCAGTCTTACACAATACCCAATCTTTCTCTTGTATGAACACAAGGCTGCTGTACTTTATACCTCATACCATACACCTTTATACCCTTTATACCTCATCAACAGGCCACCAGTTGAGGGCAGAGAGAATACAGTTGATAGTTTATCCACAGTAGGAATGTACACTTACAGAACATAGCAACAATAACACATCTAGCAGACCTATAGAATAATTAAATTATTATGGATATGAGTTTTAGACATAGTTTATTATCCTTCTATAATCCTATAAATTCACAAAAACACATCCCTTTTAGTTTTAGTTTTGTTTGTGTGTGCAAAAAGGTACAAAAAGGACATGCATAAAGTACTTTCCCAAGAAAGTATCCGATGAAGACATCATTTGAGCTCTTTCTTTTTTCTATGGAAATAACAATACAATAGGAACCATGCATGCACGAAAATGAATTGTTTTACTTCTGTAAGCCTGTGATGTGACAAATGACAAAGCTGATTCGGTGGTTGCACAACCCATTCATAGTAATTCAAAATGTATATTTTTGTCCTTCGTGTGTTCCCGTCCAGGGAGCTGTCAGCTGACCTCCTCCACATGATCCCCGACAACCACCTGCTATTGGCCAAACTCTGTGCCTTTCACTCTGGAAGTCCCGCCCATATCAACGCTCTGCACCAGAGGGTGAGTCAGAAATCACTTCATTCTCCGTGGATGATGTGGACAGTTTAGAAAACTGCCTGCAGTGACATCATCAGTAGGCAGTTTTAGTCATTTCAACAAAGATATATCTTTTATTTTCTCTTATTCCCTGTTGATGGTGTCACTGGTAGGCAGGTTTCTGAACTGCCCAAAACCCACCAATGAGACACAGAGTGAGTAGACAAAAATGGTGCCATCTTATAATGAGCATTAGTGAGGACCAATTATATAAAGATATGGTTGACAAAGTACTTCTTTAACCACCTCATTTAAGCGCTATATATTTCATTACAAGACAATTTGTAAAAATAGCTGATTTAAAAGCTCACAAGGAGCCTCTAGGCATGTTGTCTCTAATGGAAGTGTGCGTGTGTATCATTGCAGTGCGGCATCCCGCTCTCAGAGGAGTGTAGTGCGCTGGCGCAGGCGGCCATGTTGGAAGGAGACTTATTCACCACTGTCAAATACCACCTGCTGAGTCCTGAGCCAGAGAATGCTCTCTGCGTAGGCTTAGAGTATATCAAAGGTAAACACTGTGTGTGCGTGCATGCGTGTGTGCATGTGCGCGTGTGTGTGCGTGCATGTGTTTGCGCGTGTGTGCTTGCGACCGTTGGTGCATGCACATTACTTTTGTTGTTAATTTTACATTTTATGTTTTCTATCTGTAGCTGTCCATGGTACTGTACCTAATGCATTCTTTAGTCAAAATCAATTACTCATGGAAGCTCATACTTAAGACCTCTTTTCCTCACAAAGGGGGCTGATGATGTGAGGAGCCCCACATTAGCTCTAGAAACGGAGTAGAAATGTATTATACAGAGTGTAAGAGCAGAAATTAGAGCTTAAATAATGTCTCCTGCTCATAGAGCTGTACACTGTAAAACCCCCAGTGTGCATTGTGTCCACCAGGCCCAAGGTGTGGCTGAGACACCGACATTGGCTTTCAAAGTTTGCAGGGTTGGTCCGTTTTGAACAAAATGTCTCAAATCATGAACGCAGCATGTGATTTCCGTGAACCTTTGCATGCACATTCCCACTAGGCCGAAGAACTAGCACCCTTTTCACATTGGCCTACTATAGCACCACCAGGAGGCCACAATGCACACAACACTGAGGATGTGTACTGTTGTACCATGAATGTGCTTGACCACCAGTCAAGTTGATGTCCTGCCTCCCCAGAGCAGCTGAGTGGATCCGATTGGACGGTGGATAGTGTCCAACCAATCCTGGACCTGCTGAGTTATATCAGAACAGACCGCCTCCTCATGACCAAGCTCACTGAGTATACACCACCTTATTTCATTATTTTTCACATCATAATTTATGATTATGATCATTATGATTATTATTATACATTTCTATAGTGCCATACCGCTACTGTATATATTACTTCATTTATTGAACAGAATCTAAACCCCTCTCTCTGTGTGTGTGTGTGTGTGTGTGTGTGTGTGTGTGTGTGTGTGTGTGCAGAGCTCGCAGTGAGTTACTGATACTGTGTGGTTATATAGGAGCTCTGCTGGCCATTAGAAGACAATACTTCAACATTGTGCCTGCTCTGTATGAGTACACAAGGTATGCAACCAATTGTCACTATAGTATGTTTGCTTGCGTGTGTGTGTGCGTGCATATGTGTCTGTTACCTAGGGTGTCATGACGCAAGTCCAGGATACAAGAATACTTATAATATTTGGAATTCATCAATATCACTTCAGTTGTTTACCATCGATTCTTGGTCACATGTGAGTTAAACTTGTTCTTGGTGCATTCTTGGTGCTTGGTGGTCTGTGGTGTAATGCATGCTAAACGTGGGGGTCCTTTAAGTTAAAGAAAGTTTGAGAACCACTGCTGTATTTTTGATTGATTGATTGAATACTTTATTAGTCAGAAATGTAAACAGCGCAGAGGTACTGTAAAACACGTGTGTGTGTGTGTGTGTGTGTGTGTGTGTGTGTGTGTGTGTGTGTGTGTGTGTGTGTGTGTGTGTGTGTGTGTGTGTATGCATGCGTGCGTGCGTGTGTGTTCCTCAGCCAGCTGTTGAAAAGGAGAGAGGTTTGTATTCCTCTGAAGATAGAACAACTGTCAGTAGAGCTGGACGCATGGCGGGCGTGCACACACACACACAATAAGTATGTTAAAAAAAAATACACACACATTTGCACGCACGCACGCAGTGGAGTTCAAGTTGCCCGTACCAATCTGCCATTGACATATCCAGTGCCTATTATGTCTATGGTTTCAACACTCTAAAGTAGCCAGTAGCTATGGGGGAGTAGCCCTGCAGGTACGCCCCCTCTACCACCAAGTCTCGTCTGCGGTGCCATTGGTAACCATAGGATGTTAGCGCAAGCTTCCATCTGACGCCGGCACCCACTTAGGAGACCATTAGGATTTGCGTAACATGTCGCCTCTAGTGGCTCCAATCGGGATGGTGTATCTATCTATAAATGCATCGATGTCTGTCAGTCATGCTGTCTGTCTGTCTGTCTGTAGCCTACACTTCCTTATATTAACCTGACTCTGCCAGATGGGGCAGTAGAGAGTACCCTCTACTGCCCCATCCGGCGAACATCATTTGCTGTTCATATATTCAGAACGGGTAAGGACTAGTCTAACTAAATTAACAAATAAGCAGGTAGGGCCCTATTTCTGAGCTGAATTCTGGGAATCGCAGTTCCAACAAACCACATAAACGCTGAAATGTCAGTGGAGATACCAGGGGTGGTGCCAAAACCACAACTAAAACGAATTTCTGTCTGTCCGTCCGTCCGTCCGTCCGTCCGTCCATCAGATGTGTGTATGATGTTCCTTCAGAAGACCAAAGAGAACAATACAACTGTCTGCTGAAGAGAATCCAGCCACTGGACCCTGGTAACCACACTAATATATTTATTTTTATTACAGTTCAGCCTGTATTGCTGTATACAATCATTAATGATAGCAATTGCTATCAATCAGTCCCCCAGGGCTCTATACTAGGCACCCATATATTTGACCCTCTACACCAAATATCTTCAAATGTTCAGCCATAGAATAGTGGCACTAGTATTAGAGCGATTACTGTAAGTGAGTTAAATGTGTTTGTTTGTTTGCTTGTTTGCCTGCCTAGGTGTGTTGGTGGTGTGTGGGCCTGACTATGTGACAGGCTCCAATCTACCCAGCCACTCTGATGTACAGCTGTCCTGTTTCACTGGACACAGAATACAGGTGCGTGCGTGCGTGTGTTAGTTTCTGATCCAATCAGAGCGTCGCATCCCTCCAGGCTATGGGGACCTAGGTCCGTCTCATGCACGACCATATGCACGCACATGCACAGTGGTTTGTTTACAAAGTGACAGAGAGACGGCAGCAAAGCCAGGGATTTTTGTCTAACCTGTAGTGTACACAACCTATATACATACAGCCGCGTACAAAGCCAATCATGACAACAAACAAAATATTAAAACAACAAACAAAAGTGTCGTACCCTGCACTTTTTTCTTCTTTCTAATTATTTGTTCGGGACAAAATACTGTTTGTTGTCATGATTTGTCACGATCCGAGTTGGCTTTGTTCGAGGCTTACAGATCTTTAAATAAATACTTTTTGAAATTTCTATATGGGAAAAATGCATGGGGAATTATTTCCTGGGCCAGTCGTCATCATGAAAGGGGGCGGGACTGCAACACTCTATTCGCCCTGTGGTGGGGCAAGGGACATTGGCCCCGTGGTGGGGGGAGGGAAGCTGCACATCATTCTACGGGCTCCTAGCTCTCAGCAGGGAATGTTGTGCGGGAGGAGTAGGACGAAGCCTAAAAAAAGTAACTTGAAATTGTACAAGTAAATGTACTTCCACTGTTGTTTTGGCTCATGTGCAGGGTCCGGTGTTTTTCCTGGAGGACGGTAAATCAGCCATCCCCCTCAACGATGCTCTGATGTGGGCTAAAGTGAACCCCTTCTCTCCCCTGGGGACCGGGGTCCGGATTAACCCCTTCTGATCACCCCCCCCCCACACACACACACACACACGCTTTAACATTCCACAGATCAAATCCCTGTCTTGTCTTTAATGTGAAAGAACGGACATTGAAGGAAGAGGATGTTTCAGCAGGAAGGTGGAGGAAGCAACACGATCATGCTAGCCATGCTTTGTAACAGCGATGCACCGATATATCGCTCGTATATCGGTATCCATGCTTTGTAACAGCGATGCACCGATATATCGCTCCTATATCGGTATCCGCCAATATTTGCCTCGTTGACTAATACATTGACATTCATCAGCAATGGCAGTAGACGATGTTTCTGTGTTGTTGGGTTGCAATTTTACACTGGCTCTGTTATTGTGTTAGTTGCAAATTCCAAACAGTTATGTTTTTTTATAATGAAGATTTACTTGTTTCTGTGGCACAAATAGGGAATAAATAACAACAAAAACTACATAACCCCAGCATCCGTCGTTGTGAGCTTGTTGATCAGCTATTTTCAGCAAAAGCTTTCCCCACAATAACAGAAAACATTGGTTCCAAATGTGGGGTCCAGGGACCACCACAGGAGTCCTGAGGGGATGGGACCACCACAGGAGTCCTTGAGGGGATGATCAGTTACAAGCATATAGCTCTTGAAGAAATACACTGAAACATTGTAACAGCACAATTCCTGTATTTTTTTGATTATAATAATGTTAATTTGAGGGTCATATTAAGAACAAGTGCTCTACCATACACATTGGTTATATAATAGGCTAATGACCACCATTCAAGATATGCGGCCTCAATTTATAAAATAACTTTATTTATTTTTTACACTAAATTAGAGATGACAGATGTTTTTCAACCAAACTCAAGACAATCAACAAATACAATCAGATCATAAAATTTAAAACAAAAAACAACCTACAAATTGCTTTTTTACATAATTATGACTTTCAATTATCACCATATTTGATTGTCTTACAAGCCTCTGTACCACTGATTATGATGTCTTTTATACGTTTTTGTTGCCTAAAACATTTTACAAATTGGTTGTAGCTCAACCAAGATCCAGTGGGCACCAGTGGGGAATAAGGAATGTATGCTTTGGAAAAATCGTTGTATATAATGTAAAGTGTACAGTAGGCTACATGATTTACATCATTATCAGACCTACATTTATGTATATGGCCCCTCATTTATAAAATCAATTTTAATATAAAATCAAATATAAAATGTAAAGCACAAAATAAATACATGTATACATACACATTCAGACAGATTTCTTTTTCAATTATTAACCACAACCAACCACTATTCTGGTTGTGGTTACCACACTCCAGCTCTTAACACTTTCGTCCCCACAACACTTAGCCTACGTTTTATTGTTTACTCTCGACAAGTGCCAATAACAACATACGTTAATTCAGTTGTATAAAATGTTTTGATTTGATCTAGTGGAAAGGCTATACTCACATTAGCTTCGGACGACTATCTGTTGTTAACAACTTGTTAGCCATAAGACTGGCAAACAATGCTTTGCACGGAGCCTGGTGGTCGCTGTAATGGCGCCGGCCTGCACTTCTCTTCGCCCAGCGAGAGATAAACATCCGGTCGAGACAACACACACACACACCCTTAAGTAGACACAACATCCGGTCGCGTGTTTTGGATCTTCAAAATAAGGGTTTAAGGGGGGAAAATGCTGGCATATAGTAATCATTCTTTAATTAATCCTGGCGAGGATTGTAAATATAAAGGTGGTGTGTGTTCAGTAACAGGGGTGTGAATCTTAAAGTAAACACAACTTCAGGTCAGGAGGATACTAATTGTATCCAATCAGGAGAGAGAACTCACAATCATTTTTTTCTCACTTCCAAATGTTCAATATTTGATGAATTGAACAATGTGGACCCTGTTGTAAACAAGTGTAATGCTTAATTGGGTCGTCCACTCACAGTTAACAGTCTTTGTATTGAGTTTGTGCTTAAAATGTACTGTAAATTCTACAAACTGTTAATAAATATTTCAATCAATCAATCAATCAATGTATATCCTGTATGAGTTCTCTCTTTTGATTTGATGAAATTAGCGTCTTACATGCACCCCACCGGATGAAAGTTGTTTACCGAGCTGGAGAGAGAGAGAGAGAGAGAGAGAGAGAGAGAGAGAGAGAGAGAGAGAGAGAGACCCCTGTTACTGAACAAACTGTAGCTATTATCAGAATATAGTATTTTTAACATGTAGCCTACTTTAACAAACACAATATAATTTACACCATGCTTTAAGTTTAAACATTCATGCGTAATGCAATTCTATGAGAGAGCTACAGTATGACATAGTTGATAGAATGTTTGTACAGATATTTTCCTGTATCAAAGATCTAGAATGAAAAATAAATGTTGTTTGATGTAAAGGATCCATCTGTCTTTATTGATCTGATGTTTGTGAACGCCACTTTGTTTACAAAACCGATTGACCCCCAGTAGGGTCATTTCTGACTCTTCTGTGACCATGGAGAGCAAAGGTCTATTTCTCAATGGATTTATCATCTATGAGTGTTAAAAAACAAATTCGAGCTAAATTTGTGAGAGTCCCAAATCCAAAGTGGCTACCGCAGCTATGACGGAAATACATTTTTCTACGTTTGACCTCCAGTGATGAGTATAACTTGTTTTCTGTAACTTATTTGGCTGAGGAATCCATAATTGATGCATCCATTATCCATCATTTAATGATTAAACCCGTTTTTTTATTTATAATCCAAGATGGCTGCCTGCAGTTATCATCTCTGATTACATGGAGAGGTATGATGTCTGCAGCCTCTTCTGAGAGCATGGCACGGCAGTTGATCAATACACACCTTGTTGTAAATTTTGTTATGTTATACTGTATTAGTATCAATCATAAAGTATAGTCTAAACGGCAATGCATTCTGGGCAAATCTGAACAGTATTATACTGTATTACTATTTATTATTTACAGGAATTGCTGTAAATTTGCTGTTAACAGCAAAGCATCCTGTGAACAGCAAAGCATCCTGGGAAGAAGACAGCTATAAGATAACCTCCTTTGCAGACAACATCCAATTGAGCAAGTCCTACTTTTTTATTATGCTTGTCAAATGGTAAGTGTTGTAATACAGCATGCTGTGTACTGATACGTGGTACTTGTACGTGAATATGCATGTACTTATATATATGTATGGTGGACTGAACTGTAACATACTTTAAGAGCTGTGTTAGGGCACGCTGAAGGCCGCGTGCTGGCAAGCAGTGATTGTGATGTCTAGTCAGTGACGTCAGTAGGACATGAAGTATCCAAGCTATATATGATCCTGTATGTGTAATAAACCTGGTGAATGAATTAAGGTGACCAAGTCTTCGTGTCATGTTAATCTCGTTCTCCCGGAGCAGGCCTGCCCATATGTCCGTCTGTCCGAACCATGGAAATGTCAACCGGGTCGTCACACACCAGAACCAGACGAGGGTCCAATACTTAGAACAGAGTTTTATAACAGTAAGAAAGTTAATGTATATAATATTCTTAAAAGGAAATAGGTTAGGCTTTATCTAGTTCTTAGAGCTTTCTGCCATTTAGCATCGTCATGAAAGAGAAAACGGCATGTGCTCTAGCTAGATAAAATAGCCCATAGTATGTGTTCTAGCTAGGGTTGCCAACCGTCCCGTAAAATACGGGATCGTCCCTTATTTGGCAACTAAAAGACCTGTCCCGTAATGAACCGATACGGGACGCACTTAATCCCGAATTTTGGGGTCGTGGAATAATGACAGCAGGTTATGGTGATTCTCAGTCGCTGACATGCGGACACACACACACACACACACACATACACACACAAGCAGAAGGGGCAGCCAGAGGGAGGGCATAATCCATTTATTGCGACTGACCGTCGGTCGTTACACACCGTCGGCCGGTCTTTTATAGGTCGGCCGGTCGGTCCGAATGCAATTTAAGCGGTCCGTATGTGTGTCGGCCGGTCCGTATGTGCGTCGGCCGGTCAGTTTTTACGTCGGCCGGTCAGTATTAAGTCGGCCGGTCAGTATTTACGTCGGCCGGTCTGTGTTCACGTCGGCCGGTCCGTATGTGCGTCGGCCGGTCCGTGATTAGGTCTTTCTTCATATATATTTTTTTCTGCTCTCGTTGCAAAAGATAAGTCCAGTGGAACACTTCTTTGTAATGTATGGCTTCCGTACTGTCGCGGTCTATGCTGTCGCCTCTAGATTTTTTTTGGCTGGGGAAGTTAGTTCGAATCACGCTCGCGGCAGACAAAAATTATTATATTTAAAAAAATAGCCGTATGGAATTAATACATTATTTGATAGGCAGGCAGGCAGGCAGGCAGGCTGTCTGTCTGTCTGTCTGTCTGTCTGTCTGTCTGTCTGTCTGTCTGTCTGTCTGTCTGTCTGTCTGTCTGTCTGTCTAAAATATAATAATTGTTGTCTGCCGCGAGCGTGATTCGAACTAACTTCCCCAGCCCAAAAAAATTGAGAGGCGACAGCATAGACCGCGACACTACGGAAGCCATACATTACAAAGAAGTGTTCCACTGGACTTATCTTTTGCAACGAGAGCAGAACAAAAAAAAATATGAAGAAAGACCTAATCACCGGCCGACGCACATACGGACCGGCCGACGTGAACACAGACCGGCCGACGTAAATACTGACCGGCCGACGTAAATACTGACCGGCCGATGTAAATACTGACCGGCCGACGTAACAACTGACCGGCCGACGCACATACGGACCGGCCGACGCACATACGGACCGGCCGACGTGAACACAGACCGACCGACGTAAAGACGGACCGGCCGACCCATCGCACCGGCCGGCCGACGTATTTCACGTCGGCCGCTAAAAATGCATTCGGACCGACCGGCCGACCTATAAAAAGACCGGCCGACGGTGCTTAGCGACGGACGTGCCGGTCGCAAGAAATGGATTCAGCCCTTACTGGGCAGCCATCTGAGCTATGGGAACAGGAGGAAGACATGGAACCTGGTGTCTAGAAAGGCGCTAGGCACAGCTCATTGGTCAGTACTCTTCATAGGCATGCAGCAGAGCCAATCACTATGCAGTATCGTATCTTAGCAACTATTTCACCACGCTCTGGTCCACAACATTGAAAAAACAAATGGATGCTGTTGACAGCCAAACATCTTATCTACCTCAGAGTCATAAAGTTCTAGTAGTGAGATAGAACTAAAAAAGAAGAAAAACTAAGTGCAGAGCTGAGTGGGAAAAAGATTCGGTGGATTTTTATGAAACAAAAGCTTTGCAGTTTGAAAGTGGATATTCAAGCTTTCCCTACAGCTGCAATGTTGGTGAGTTTAATGTCGTTTAATACAAGCAGATGCAAATTGGATGAATGGGGAGTCAATGGATGGTTTATGGCAAGTCACTTCATATCATTATAATAAATCTAGAGTTGCAAATTGCAAAGGACTGTGCTGTCATGTGCCAGTTAGCCCTGACAGGGACACATATAGTTCCTTGTTCATCAAGCAACTCTAGAGTAGTTCCCAAACTTTTTCATGTCAAGGACCCCCGCTGTAAGCACTAGACCAGGGCTAAAGGACCCTCAAATTGACACTAATGAGCCTGCGCACCCCCACTTGAAAACATAATGCCATGGACCCCCATAAGAGAAGATTTTTAAGGCTCTAGCAGTGATTCTCAACCCGTTTAATTTCAAGGACCCCCAGTTTGTCATGCATTAGTCTACGGACCCCATTTGATGGCATTTCTACCTCTGGGACCCCCAATTTATATTGTAAAATCTATTAACTCTGAGAGTATACAAATGGAACCAAATGGACCTGCACTCTCAGAGTTACAGACCCATAAGGGTCCATTTGGTTCCAAAGTATCATTTAGCTGGAGACCCCCTGGAACTCACTCAAGGACCCCTGGGGGTCCCCGGACCCCATTTTGGGAACCACTGGCTTAGTAACTGTAAATGTGAATTTAAACCAGAAGAGTGGGTACTAAGAAGCCTGTATGCTTTGTAAACTGGTCTGAAATAAGGTCAAGTTTATGATTTGAGCATTTTACATTTAAGGCTTAATATTTTGTATGCTGTTTGTTAAACCTATAAAACCTTATGGCATGAACTATACGTTGGAAGGGGTAGAGCAAAGTTTTAGGTCAGTGTAAGGTTGGGCGATATGCCAATTTTTTTCAACCGGCCATCGTCTGACCAAGAATCGGCGATTGACGATGTTTTCGTGTCATAATAGTAAAGTGAGAACAGCTCAGATCTACAAGCTCTTAAGGTGCCGGGTCCTGCCTGTTTTTGCAGCTCCGTTCGCTAGGCGTTGAGAGCTTGTAGATCAGTCTGTTTCTGCTGCGCAGCCAGGGTAACTTGCTCCCTTGCCTCCCCGCACCGGTCCGTCGGAGGCTCGGAGCGGAGCCCACAAGCTCCTGCTTGGGATTGTGATGAGACACGAGACAGCAGTGTGCATTCTGTTGTGACTGTATATTATTAAACTGCATGGGTCTGGACTCCGGAGCGTAAACAACATGTAGGCTACAGCCTCCCTCGGCTCTTACGGCTGCCGTTAGTGCCGTTCCCCGATGCTGCTGACTGCTGAGTGCGGGTAGTCGGACTGTGGGAGCATACCATTATAACGGGAGGAGGGGATTTCCACCCGGCCGCTTGCTGGCCCAAATTGATTCACATGTTGCTCACACTTTACAGGTTAATTGGGCTAAATCGTCCCGAAAAATCGCCTAATAAAAATATTCGGCGATTGGATTCGTATATTCACGATTGACGATGTATTCGTATCGTCACCCAACCCTAGGTCAGTGCAGACATTTGACAGTTTGTAGCGGTCGAAAGTACTTGTGCGCTCTGCTTGCGCACTAGTAGGCCATTTATGCAGGCCTACTAGTTTGCAACAAGCAAGTATGCACTCGACAGAGTGCAGTTCTAGTTATTATTATTATCAGTAGGCCTACTAGTGGTAATAGTATAAATGCAGTGCACATACTGTAGATTTTGTTTAAATTCTAATCTATTGAGCAACTTAGAGCAGGAATACAGTAATTAACTGTACCATTATTTTCAGTATATTTATACAGTTTCACCTGATTTGGTGTCTCACAAGGTGTCAGGTGTGTCACGGCCCCTGCCAGTGTCCTGTCTGTGTCTATTTGTGTTAGTCTGTCTGTCTGTGTGTGAGCATGTGTGGGCGTGGCTTGGTTCCTGGTTTTCCAGATTGGCACACCTGGCTCTGATCTTCCAATCTCACTCACCTGCCTGCCATCTTCCCATCACCACCACTCCATAAAAGCCCTGGTTTCCCAGCCGCGAGCTGCCAGATCGTCCCACAGTTTTCCGTGCGGTAATTCTAGCTATTATCTCTTAGTGTTTCCCAGTGATATTTATCCCTAGTGTTTTTGCTCTAGGCCTACTTTACTTTGTTCCAGTGTTTTTTGGTTTTTGACTTTGGTTTTTCCCTCTGCCTCAGTTTGCCTGCCAGCCTACCTGCTAGCCAGCTCCTGCTAGCCAGCTCCTGCTAGCTTGCTGGAAAGTAGCCAATCTACAAGCTCACCCTGGACCTACTGCCTTTCTACAAGCTCATCTCTTGTTTTGAATAAACACCCTTGGACTTTGCCCTCCTTGTCGTGTCTGCATTTGGGTCTGCCAGTTTGGTTAAACGTGACAGAACGATCTGGCCAGAATGGACCCAGCAGACTTGGACCGGATTAAGGACGCTGTAACCAGCCAGGGGCAGCTTCTGGGGAATCACCAACATCTCCTTCAGACTCTGGTGGACGAGGTCAAGCTGCTGACAACTCAGTTGGCTAACTTACATGCTGCACCCCCGCAGCAACCAGAACCACCTGGAGCTGCCCCCCCCACAGCACCGGTTGTCCCAGCTGTAGAGCCTCATATTCCACCTCCTGCAAAGTATTCCGGAAACCCAAATACCTGCCGTGAGTTTTTAACCCAAGTCCAGCTTACCTTTAATGCCCAGCCTTCCCGCTTTGGCCAAGAGGTGGGCAAAATAGCTTTCATTGCCAGTCTTCTTGAGGGCCCTCCACTTCGTTACTTCAATGCCCTACTTGAGCAGGGTGCTCCTGCTGCTCAGTCTTTCGCCCTCTTTGCCGCCGAGCTCAAGCGCATCTATGACCATCCCATTCGTGGTCAACAAGCCGGTCAGCAGCTTCTGAGATTCCGACAAGGCAGACACTCTGTGAGAGAGTACGCCAGCGAGTTTCGTTCCTTGGCTGTTGAGTCTGGTTGGAATGACCAAGCGCTGCTCATCTCTTTCCAGAGTGGGCTCAACCGGGCCGTTGGCAGAGAGATCGCGCTGAGGGGAGAGCACCATTCCTTAGACGAGGCTATTTCCGCTGCCATCAAGATCTCCGACCAGATGGCCCAATGGCAAGTAGACCCCTTTCCCTCCAGGCCCTCAGCGCCTCCTGCTGGGGAGAGCCGTGGATTTCTGCCGGAGGAACCCAGACGTCCCGTGTCCCAAGCCTTGTCCTCCGGTCCCCAAGGTGAAGAACCCATGCAACTGGGTCGGACCCGCCTCACTATCGATGAGCGCCAAATGCGGATGAAGACGGGGGTGTGCCTCTACTGTGGCCAGTACGGCCATTTCCGTGCCTCCTGTCCCGTGCGACCAAAAGAGGAGGCTCACCAGTAACAGTGGGGGTTCTGGTGAGCCAGGCAGTCTCCTCCCCTGAGTCCCGGTGTCGTATGCAGTTTTCGGCCACTCTTCGGTGGCAGTCTCAGTCCTTGTCGTTGCTTGCCCTGGTGGATTCAGGGGCAGATGAGAACTTTATTGATGCTGCTGTTGCCTCCCAGGCAGGCATATCTCTGGAGCCACTTCCATTGCCTCTGCGAGCCAATGCCCTCACTGGTAGCCTTCTGGCTCAAGTATCCCATCGCACTGTGCTTGTTCATCTCATTGTATCCGGAAACCATCATGAACACATCCAGTTCCATGTCATATCCTCACCTCTTGCACCCATTGTCCTGGGTCAACCCTGGTTAAGGCTCCACAATCCCCATATTGACTGGACTGCGGGCACGGTGGCGAGCTGGAGCTCCTACTGCCTCTCTACTTGCCTGCGCTCTGCCCGTTCTCCTTCAGAGGGCATCGTTTCCCCAGCCACCTTTGAGCCTGCTGATCTGTCCCGAGTTCCTGCTGTTTACCATGACCTCAGAGAGGTATTCAGCAAACAGCGAGCCCTGTCATTGCCACCCCACCGGCCCTATGACTGTGCCATTCACCTGATTTCTGGGGCCCCACTGCCTTCCAGTCGTTTGTACAACGTGTCCCGACCGGAAAGAGAGAGCATGGAGAGGTACATTCATGAATCCCTGGCAGCGGGCATTATCCGTCCTTCTTCCTCCCCGGTGGGCGCCGGGTTCTTCTTTGTTGGCAAGAAGGATGGATCACTCCGTCCCTGCATTGATTATCGTGGACTAAATGACATCACCATTCAGAACAAGTACCCCTTGCCGTTAATTGCCTCTGCTTTTGAGCTTCTTCAGGGAGCAAAATTTTTCTCCAAGCTAGATCTACGAAATGCTTATCATTTAGTTCGCATCAGAGCTGGTGATGAATGGAAGACTGCTTTCAAGACCCCCCTTGGACATTTTGAATACCTTGTCATGCCCTTTGGGTTAACAAATGCACCAGCCGTTTTCCAAGCCCTTGTCAATGACGTCCTCCGTGACCTTCTTAATCGCTGTGTTTTTGTTTACCTCGATGACATTCTGATCTTTTCTCGCAACAAGGAGGAGCACGTTGAGCACGTCAGGCAGGTGCTTCAGCGTCTCCTGGAGAACAGACTCTACTGCAAGGCTGAGAAATGTGAATTCCATGTCACCTCCACAACATTCCTTGGGTTGATCATTGAAAGTGGCCAGGTGAAAGCAGACCCTGCAAAGGTACGAGCAGTGGAGGAGTGGCCTCAACCCACTACATTGAAAGATCTTCAGCGTTTTTTGGGTTTCGCCAACTTCTACCGGCGTTTCATCAGAAACTACAGTCGTGTAGCTGCACCGCTGACCAAGCTGACCTCCACATCCATCCGTTTTGCTTGGACTGCAGAGGCCGAGTCTGCCTTCAAGGAGTTGAAGAAGCGTTTCACCACGGCCCCTGTCCTCATTCATCCTGACCATTCACGTCAATTCGTCGTGGAGGTTGACGCCTCAGACTCTGGGGTGGGGGCTGTCCTGTCCCAGCGTTCAGCCGATGACCAAAAACTTCATCCCTGTGCGTTCTTCTCCTACCGCCTAAACCCTGCTGAGCGCAACTACGACGTGGGTAACCGAGAACTGCTCGCAGTCAAGCTTGCTTTGGAGGAGTGGAGACATTGGCTAGAGGGGGCAGAACATCCATTCATCGTATGGACAGATCACAAGAACCTCGCCTACATTCAATCAGCCAAGCGTCTCAACTCCCGTCAAGCCCGGTGGGCGCTGTTCTTTGGCCGGTTCCGGTTCACCTTAACCTACCGTCCAGGTTCCCGCAACCTAAAGCCTGATGCCCTGTCACGCCAGTACTCTCCGGATGTTTCCTCCAGTCCTGAATCTATCCTTCCCTCGTCCTGTGTGGTGGCTGCAGTGACTTGGGAGATTGAATCGGTGGTTCGTGTGGCTCAACGGACTCAGCCTGACCCCGGTAATGGCCCAGCTAACAGACTTTTTGTGCCTAATTCAGTCTGCTCACAGGTCCTCCAATGGGTTCACGCATCTCGCTTTGCATGCCACCCTGGAATCAACCGCACCCTGACCCTTCTCAAGCGGCACTTCTGGTGGCCCACCATGACCGCTGACACCCGGGCCTTCGTTTCTGCCTGCACTGTATGTGCCCGTGGAAAGTCTTCCCACCAGCCACCTGCAGGCCTACTTCGTCCCTTGCCAGTTCCTAGTCGCCCCTGGTCCCACGTGGCTCTGGACTTTGTTACTGGTCTCCCTCTATCTCGAGGCAACACAGCAATACTCACCATTGTGGACAGATTTTCTAAAGCAGTCCATTTTGTGGCTCTCCCCAAGCTACCCACAGCCCTAGAAACTGCTGACCTCATGGTGCACCATGTGTTCCGGATCCATGGCATACCCCTGGACATCGTTTCAGACAGAGGACCCCAGTTCATCTCCCAGGTGTGGAAGTCTTTCTGTCGTGCTCTTGGGGCCTCTGTGAGCCTGTCTTCTGGTCATCACCCGCAGACTAACGGGCAGACGGAACGGGCCAACCAGGATCTGGAGGTAGCCCTCCGGTGTGTCGCTGCCAAGAACCCCTCCTCTTGGAGCACCCACCTTGTGTGGATTGAATATGCCCACAATTCCCTGGTCAGCGCTGCCACAGGTGTATCACCATTTGAGGGCTCTCTGGGTTACCAACCGCCCCTGTTTCCAGCTGAGGAGGCAGACATTGCTGTTCCCTCTGTCCAGACTCACCTGCGGCATTGTCGAAAGGTGTGGAAGGATGTGCGTGCCGCCCTGCTTGGCTCAGTTGACCGCAATCGTCGCTTTGCTGACCGCCACCGAACTCCTGCCCCTGTGTACCAGCCGGGACAACGTGTGTGGTTGTCCGCCAAGGACCTCCCCTTGAAGACGGACTCCAGGAAGCTCTCGCCCCGTTTTGTGGGTCCCTTTGAGATCCTCTCCGTCATCAACCCCACTGCGGTCAAGCTCAAGTTACCCCCTAACATGAAGGTTCATCCCACCTTCCACGTCTCCCAGCTGAAACCAGTTTTGACCAGCCCGCTTTCTCCTCCAGATGAGCCCCCCCCACCCCCCCGTGTCATTGATGACCATCCGGCCTACACTGTCCGGCGGCTGCTGGACGTGCGCCGCCGGGGTAGGGGATTCCAGTACTTGGTGGATTGGGAAGGTTACGGCCCAGAAGAGCGATGCTGGGTGCCACGTCGCTTCATCCTGGATCCGTCTCTCATCTCCGATTTTCGCCGCGGACACCCTGCTGAGCCTGGTGGATCGCCCGGGGGCGTTCCGTGAGGGGGAGGCACTGTCACGGCCCCTGCCAGTGTCCTGTCTGTGTCTATTTGTGTTAGTCTGTCTGTCTGTGTGTGAGCATGTGTGGGCGTGGCTTGGTTCCTGGTTTTCCAGATTGGCACACCTGGCTCTGATCTTCCAATCTCACTCACCTGCCTGCCATCTTCCCATCACCACCACTCCATAAAAGCCCTGGTTTCCCAGCCGCGAGCTGCCAGATCGTCCCACAGTTTTCCGTGCGGTAATTCTAGCTATTATCTCTTAGTGTTTCCCAGTGATATTTATCCCTAGTGTTTTTGCTCTAGGCCTACTTTACTTTGTTCCAGTGTTTTTTGGTTTTTGACTTTGGTTTTTCCCTCTGCCTCAGTTTGCCTGCCAGCCTACCTGCTAGCCAGCTCCTGCTAGCCAGCTCCTGCTAGCTTGCTGGAAAGTAGCCAATCTACAAGCTCACCCTGGACCTACTGCCTTTCTACAAGCTCATCTCTTGTTTTGAATAAACACCCTTGGACTTTGCCCTCCTTGTCGTGTCTGCATTTGGGTCTGCCAGTTTGGTTAAACGTGACAAGGTGTGCTACATCAAAACAAATCCGACTCAGTGTACTTTTTATTATTGATGAAAACAAACATTAAACCTGTATATAGCGCCCCTCAAAAACTCAAACACGTGTGAAGTGAGGGCCGATCTTATCATCGTACATCATCATACATCTCATTCAAGTCAATCAGAATTTGCGTCCTCACCATCGTCTTCAATGTTTGTGTTTACACGAACAAAAAAGCCAAACATATTTAACACCAGTAAAACAATTTTCGAAAAATTGCAAAGTGTGGTTGCCGTAGTCACTTACATAGGCCCCTCCCTAATTTGAAAACTTGAATAGTTCGGCCTTCTGCTTCTTCAATGGAACTCATGTCTTTATAAACGATTGTAGAACATAGATTGGTTACGTAACCAACAACAGCCAATTAGCTACTACAAACGTTATGCAAAGCCCGGCCAATCACAGTGGAAGTTAGATTACTCCGGAATAGCCAATTAGCTATTAGTGTGGTTGCCCTTTGGAATAGCCAATTAGCTATTAGTGTGGTTGCCCTTGGCAACCACACTAATAACTAGAACTGCACTTTGTCGAGTGCCTACTTGCTTGTTGCACACAAGTAGGCCATAAATGGCCTATTAGTGCGCAAGCAGAGCGCGCAAGTACTGTCGACTGCTACAAACCGTCAAATCTCAGCTTCTCTGTGAAGAACGTTTGAAATATTGAATTATTAAGTTAAGCTATTTGCTACGTACCTAGTTTTTGGAGGTAAAAAAGTAGTATTATGAAGTATGGTAAAAGTGACGGCTTTCGATGGTGACGTATGTGTCGATCAGTGTCGGGTGGCTTAAAGGAAATGCCTCTATGTATATGTATATGTAATTTGTAAGTTGATTAGCGGTATACTGTGGTTACTTTGCGCCCCGTTTGATGTGTATGTATCGTCCCAGCATATGACGTCAGGATATAACTGGTATAACTAGCTCTCAACGATGACGTAATAAAGATGTGGATTAAAGGACCCAATGCCAGAGTGTAATTGGTTTTCGATGGTGACGTAATGATGATATGTTTTAGTGTTGGGAGGATTAAAGGTAATGCTCCTATGTATACATATATGTAATCTGGCACCACTGCCGTATCAGGCACAATTTGCTGGGACGGTGCATACGCATCAAAATTGGCGGGACGGCTGGGATGGTGCATATGAGTCCCGGGCGAAACTAGTACTTGCGCGCTCTGCTTGCGCAAGTAATAAAAGGTAGGAATACCTACTGTCTGGTGGCAAGCTAGAAGACTTATCTAGGTCCCACCTGTTGTGAATTGCGGATGATGAATGGTGGTTTTGAATGAAGTAATGATAGTATTGAATACTTCAAAGAATGTGGAATACTTCAATCAGAAGCTTTGGTGAGTGGATGTATTTTTGCCACAATAGCATATTTCTTCCCTCATCAACAGAAACATTTGTCTTGCAAGTTGTAAGCAAGAGTTTGTTCATATCAGCATCACGTTGAACCGTTATGGAGTTATGGAAAATAAGTTTTTGATTGTGCTACATATGTGTTACGTCACACACAACACATATATAACAACATCCAGCATACACCCAGGCAGTATTAAAGTGTTTGACAGCAGCAGTTCGTATTGTGTTAAGTAAGACACTCCCCAATAAATGAATAACAAAACGTTAACTAGCTATGCTGATCTTCCTATAAATGTCAGATACAAAATAGAGAAACATGGAGGTACACATGACAGCCCGTGCAAGAGCCACATCTCGGGAGATGAATGAGATGGTGGACGACAACATACAAGTTTCGGGCAATGAGAGAGATGAACATTTCACAGAACTAAATATGTCTAGGGAAAACCAGATCTTGATGGAACACTTAGAGAGCCGCAGGGAAAAGATCTCTGCAGAAGCCGGGGAAAAGGAGGCTTTGGCAAAGAGGTTCTTCTTGGAACTCCAGAACCAACTGTACCTCATTCAAAGAGAGCTGAGAATCAAAGAGATTGCATTTCGTGAACTTTCAAAATCGGTCAGGCGCCTTATTGGCACCAAGGATAGCCAGATCAAGCAACTTCATACTGAAAAGGAAGCGATGCTGGCGGAGCTTTATAATAAAGAAAATGCAGAGGAGGCCAGTCTCAAGAAAGACACTGGGAGTCGAAATACTGTTGTGGAGAAACTTCAGACTCAAATGGGTATAGCCATGCAAGAGATGGAAAATAAGGACAGGATTATACAACAGCAACAGTTCAAGTTTCAGGTAAAGGACGAGACCCTGCTCAAAGTCCAAACAATGTTGGAAGAGAAAGAGGAAGAGATCACTGGCCTCAAAGAGAGTCTTTTCATTCAGGTGGAGGCCTGCAAGAGGAGTCTGTCTAAGAAAGAAAAAGCCTGGAAACAGGCTAGCAGGAGAGGAGAGCAGTTGGATGACCTGTGGAAAATCAGGGAACAGATGTATCAGGAGGAGCACATGAAGATGATAAGTGAAAATAGACAACTCCAGTACAAGCTGGAACAAACCCAGGAAGAACTGAGAACCAAAACGATACTGTTTGATGAACAGTCAAAGATGATGAGTCTCAAGGCGCAGGACCTGCAGCGCCATATTGCTACCAGGGATAACCAGATAAAGCAACTTCAGGCTGGAAGGGAAGTGATACTGACTGAGCTTCATGCACGTCCCACAAAGGACAACAAGCTGGAAAGCCCAGGGGTAGAAAAGAAGACTGTGGCCAAAGACGAGCAACTTCAGAATGAACTGGACCTCATTGAGGAAGAACTGAAAGCTAAGACAAAGGACGAGACCATCCTTCTACTCCAAAAACAATTGGAGGAGAAGGAGGAAGAGATCACTGCCCTTACAGAAAATCTCTGCATTCAAATGGAGAACTTCAAGAGGAGTCTGTCTGAGAAAGACAAGGCCTCACAAGAGGACGTTGAAAAACAGTGGGAAATATATGAAGAGATGATATATCAGGAGAATAAGATGGCCAGTGACACCTCTCGGAAGGAAACACTTATCACAGAGGATTATGACTCTAAGGTGGAGAAGGAAATACAGGCTTTGGCTAATAAAAATGAGCAACTCCAGAATGAACTGGACCTCATTAAGAAAGAACCGAGAACCAAAGAAGATGAGATCCGCCTACAAAATGAGGCTTTGGCTATGAAGAATGAGCAACTGCAGAATGAACTGCACCTCATACAGGAAGAACTGAGAACAGAAGCAGACAAGTTCCAGACAAAGGACGAAACACTCATACAAGTCCAAAAGGTGTTGGGGGAGAAGGAGGAAGAGATCACCACCCTTAAAGCGAGTCTCTGCATTCAAATGGACGACAAGAGGAGTCTGTCTGAGAAAGTCAAAGCCCGGAAAAAGCTAATCGAACAGTTAGAAGGCGAGTGGAAAATGAAGGAACATGTGTATCAGGAAGAACATAAGAAGATGATCCGAGAAACATTAATAATAATCACAGAGGATAACAGACAGAATATCCAGGACGAACTGAACACCAAAGTGACTCCTTGCTTAATGGAGGAGGAGTGGGTTAAGGAGAGAGATGCAATAGCTGGAGAAAGAGATTCTATTGCTAAGAAGAATGAAGAACTCCAGAACAAAGTCGACCTCATCCAGGATGAACTGAGAAACAGAGATGATGAGTTCCATGCAACACTCCTACAAAATAAGGCTTTGGCTCAGAAGAATGTGGAACTCCGGAATGAACTGGACCAAATCCAGGACGAACTGAGAACCAGAATCCATACAACACTCCTACAAAATAAGGCTTTGGCTCAGAAGAATGTGGAACTCCGGAATGAACTGGACCAAATCCAGGACGAACTGAGAACCAGAGTAGATGAGTGTCGTAGAATGGACGAGAACCGGCTACAGAACGAGGCTTTGGTTCACAAGCATGAGCAACTCCATAGTGAACTGGACCTAATCCAGGACAAACTGAGAACCAAAACTCACGAGTTGAATACAAAGAATGAGACACTCGTACACATCCAACATGTGTTGCGGGAGAAGGGGGAAGAGATCACCACCCTTAAAGAAACCATGGCCATGCAAATGGAAGACTACAATGGGAGACTGTCTGAGAAAGACAACGCCTGGAAAGCAGACATTGAGCAATTAGAAAACCAGTGGAAAATGAGAGAACAGATGTATCAGGAACACAAGATGAACAGTGACAGTTCTGAGAAAGAAATACGTGTCCCAGATGATAACATCCAGGAGGAGGTGGAGGAGGAGAAAAGGGGGAATGAGAGACATGGAATAGATGTAGCAAAAGAGGCTACAAAGGACAAGAACCTCCTAAAAGTAAAAAAACTGTTGGAGGAGAAAGAGGAAGAGATGACCGCACTTAAAGAGAATCTCTGCATTCAATTGGAGGACTACAATAGGAGACTGTCTGAGAAAGACAAAGCCTTGCAAGATGAAATTGAGTACTTAGAAGGCCAGTTGAAAATTAGGGAACAGATCTATCAGGAGGAGCACAAGATGATCATTGACAACTCTCAGAAAGAAGCACTCATTACAGGAAACAATAACACAGAGAAGGGAAAATGGGTGCAGGAGATGAGACTGGGACTAGCTAGAGAAAAGAAGGCTTTGGCTAAGACAAATGAGTTACTCCTGAATAAACTGGACCTCATCCAAGAAGAACTTAGAACAAAGAAAAAGGATGATACCCTCCTACAAGTCCAACAACTGTTGGATGAGAAGGAGGAAGAGATTGCCACCCTTAAAAATAATATCTGCAGTCTGTCAAAGAAAGAAAAGGCCCACAAGAGGGAACTTGAGCAGTTAAAAGGCCAGTGGAAACATAGGGAAAAGAAGATAATCAATGACAGCCTTCAGAAAGAAGCACTCATCATAGAGGTGGATAATAAGCATGTCATGGAGAAGGAGAAATGGGAGGATGAGAAACTGGCACTAGCTATAGAAAAGGAGGCTTTGACTGATAGGAATGATCAACTCTGCAACAAACTGGACCTCATCCAGCAAGAACTGAGAACCAAAGAAGATAAGTTCCAAAGAAAGGATGAGTCACTCATACAAGTCCAAGAATTGTTGACAGGGAAAAATGAAGATATCACTGCCCTTAAACAGAAACTCTACACACAAATGGTAGCGTACAAGAAGACTCTGTCTGAGCAAGAAAAAGCCTCGCAAGAGGAACTTGAGAAGTTAAAAGACCAGTGGGAAATTAGGGAACAGATGCTACATGAGGAGCACAAGAAGATGATCAGTGACATCTCTGACAAAAAATCCGTTATCAGAGAGGAGGCTAGACAACTCAAGTACAAACTGGACCTCATTGAGGTGGAACTGAGAACCAAAGAGGAGAAGTTCCAAACAAACTACAAGTATCTCCTCCAAGTCCAAAAACGTTTGGAGGAAAAGGAGGAAGAGATCACCGCCCTTAATAGGAGACAGTCCGATAAAGACACAGCCTCAGAAGAAGAAATTGTGAAGTTAAAACGCCAGTGGAAAATAACGGAACAGACATATCAAGACCACAAGAAGCTGATCAGTGACAACAATGATCAGAAGGAAACACTCATAACAATGGAGAATAACCATAACATGGAGAAGGAGAAATTGGAGGCAGAGAGACAAAGACTAGCTAGAGAACAGAAGGCTTTGGCTAATATTAATGAGCAACTTGAGAACCAACTGGATCTCATCCAGGAAAAACTGAGGGCCAAAGAGTCTATTTGTTCAATGGACAAGGACAAATGGGAAGAGGAGAGACAGGAACTAGCTAGAGAAAAGAATGCTGCGGCTAAGAAGAATGAACAATTTCAGAACCATCTGAACCTAATCCAGGAGGAACTAAGAGCTAAAGAACACACATTCCAGATAAAGGATGAGACTCTCTTGAAAGTCAAAAAGCTTTTGGAGGAGAAGGTGGTAGAGATCACCACCATTAAAGAGGACTATAAGAGGGATCTGTCCGAGAAAGACAAAGGCTGGAAAGAGGCAATTGAGAAGTTAAAAAGCAAGTGGAAAATTAGGGAACAGGTGTATGAAGAGGAGCACAAGAAGTTTATCAGTGACAGCTCTCAGAAAGAATCACTCATCAGACAGGAGACTAGACAGCTCAAGTACAAACTGAACGTCACCCAGGAAGAACTGATAACCAAAGAGAATAATTCCTTAATGGAGAAGGGCAAATGGGGGAGGGAGAGACAGGGACTAGTTGTAGAAAAGGAGGCATTGGCTAATAAGAATGTCCAACTCCAGAGGAAACTGGATCTCATCCAGGAAGAACTGAGAACCAAGACAAAGGATGAGACCCTCCTGCATGTCCAAAAGCTCTTGGAGGAAGAGATTACCACGCTAAAAGACAATCTCCGCCATCAAATGGAGGATTACAATAGGAGTTTGTCTGAGAAAGACACAGTCTCACAAGAAGAAATTGAGCATTTAAAAGCCCAGTGGAAGATTAAGGAAAATATCTATCGGGATGAGCACACAAAGTGGATCACTGACAGCTCTCAGAAAGAAACACTCCTCACAGAGGAGAATAGACAGCTTGCCTACAAACTGCATCACATCCAGGGAGAGCTGAGTACCAAAGAGGATATTTGCTTTAAGGATGAAGAGACATGGGAGGAGGAAAGACAGGGACTTGTCAGAGAAAAGGGGGCGTTGTCTAAAAAGAATGAGCAACTCCAGGGAGAACTGAGAACTAAAGAACATAGTGTCTGGACAAAGGAGGAGACCCTCCTACAAGTCCAAAAACGGTTGGACGAGAAGGAAAAACAAATTACTGCCCTTAAAGACAATCTCCACATTCAAACGACAGACCACATGAGGAGTCAGTCTGAGAAAGACAAATCCTTACATGATAAAAATGAGCAGCTTGAAGAACAGTGTAAAATTACGGAACAGATGTATAAGGAGGAACACAAAAAGATGGTCAGGGACATTTCTCAGAAAGAAAAACTTGCGAGAGAAGAGGCTAGACAGTTCAAGTACAAGCTAGATCTAATCCAGGAAGATCTGAGAACCAAAGAGACTATTTACTTAATGGACAAGGATAAATGGGGGAGGGAGAGACAGGGATTAGTTTCAGAAAAGGAAGCTTTGGTTAAGAAGAATGAGCAACTCAAGAGCAAACTGGTCCTCATCCAGGATGAACTGAGAAGCAAGACAACGGATAACACTGTCCTACATCTCCAAAAACTGTTGGATGCGAAGGAGGAAGAGATCACTGACCTTGAAGAGAAACTCCTCGTATGGAAAGTGGAAATTGAGCAGTTAGACAGTGAGTGGAAAATTAAGGAACAGATGTATCAGGAGCAGTACAAGTTTATCAGTGACAGCTCTCAGAAAGAAACACTCATCGTAGACGATAGAATGGCTAAGAAGAATGAACAACTCCAGTCTGAACTGGATCTCATGCAGGAAGAATTCCATATAAAGGATGAAACCCTCCTACAGGTTAAAAAACAATTTAAGGAGAAGGAGAAAGAGATCACCCTCCTTAAACAGAATAACAGTATTCTAACTGGGGGCTACGAGAGGACTTCTGAGAAAGACAAAGGCTTGCATAGTAAAATTGAGCAGTTAAAAGGCGAGTGGGAGATAAAGGAACATATGTATCAAGAGCAGCACAAGAAGATGATCAGTGACAACTCAAAGAGAGAATCGGACATCAGAGAGGAGGCTAGACAGCTCAAGTACAAAGTGGAGCTCATCCAAGAAGAACTAAGAACTAAAGACACTGTTAGCTTAATGGAGAGGGAGAAATGGGGGAGGGACAGACAGGCACTAGATCGGGAAAAGGAGGCATTGGCTAAGAAGAATGAGCAAATCCAGAACAAACTGGACCTCATCCAGGAAGAGCTGAGAATCAAGACAAAGGACGAGACCCTCCTGCATGTCCAAAAGATGTTAGAGGAAGAGATCACCACCCTTAAAGACAATCTTCGCAATCAAAAGGAGGACTTCAAGAGGAGTGTGTCTAAGAAAGAGGAGGAAATTGAGCTGTTAAAATGCCAGTGGAAGATGAGGGAACAGATGTATCAGGATAAGCACACAAAGTGGATCACTGACAGCTCTCAGAATGAAACACTCCTCACAGAGGAGAATAGACAGCTCAAGTACAAACTGGATAACATCCAGGAAAAACTGAGAACCAAAGAGGCTATTTGCGTAATGAAGGAGGAGGAATGGGCGAAGGAGAGACAGGAACTAGTTGGAGATGAATCTCTGGTTAAGAAGAATGAGCAACTCCAGAATGACGTAGACCTCATCAAGGAAGAAATCAGAAACAAAGAACACGAGTTCCAGACAAAGGATGAGTCCCTCCTACAAGTTCAAAAACTGTTTGAGGAGAAGGAAAAAGAGATTGCTATCCTTAAAGCGAATCTCACCATTCTAACTAAAGGCTATAAGAGGACTCAGGCAGAGATGCAAAAGAAATTTGTGCATTTAGAAGACAAGTTGAAAATGAGTGAGAATAGCTCTCAGAAAGAAGCACTCCCTGCAGAGGAGAATACCCATAACGTGGAGGAGAAATGGGAAGAACTTTACTTGACCGAAAAGGCGGAACGGGAGAAGGAGAGACAGGGACAAGCTGGCGAAAAGGAGGCTTTGGCTGAGTCGAATAAGCAACTCCAGGACGAGCTGGACCTTATTCGGGAAGAATTGAAAACCTTGACAAATACTGAGACCCTTCGTGTCCAAGAGCTGTTGGAGAAGGAGGAAGAGATCACCACCCTCAAAGAGAATCTCTTCATTCAAATGGAGCTCTACAAAAGGAGTCCCACGGAGAAAGATAAATCATCATCAGAAGAAGAAATTAAGCCGTTAGAAAGCCAGTGGGAACAGAAGGATCAGGAGGAACACAAGAAGGTGATCAGGGACATCACTCAGAAAGAAACACTCATCAGGGAGGAAGCTGGACAGCTCAAATACGAGCTCGACCTTGTCAAGAAAGAACTGAGAGCCAAAGAGACTATTTACTTGAAGGAGAAGGCAAAATGGGAAAAGGATAGACAGGGACTAGTTGGGGAAAGGGAGGCTTTGGCTAAGAAATATAAGCGACTCCAAAAGCAGCTGGATGGCATTCAAGAAGATTTGAGAACCGAGACAAACAATGAGACTCTCCAAATGCAAGAACTGTTGGAGGAGAAGGAGGAGGAGATCGCTTCTCTCAATGAGAATCTCCACATTCAAATGGAGAACTACAAGGTGAGTCTGTCTGAGAAAGAGAAATCCTCACAAGAGGAAATTGACCAGCTGAAAGGCCAGTTGAGTCAGGATAAGAAGGCGATCGGTGACAGCTCTCAGACAGAAACAGCCATCAGGGAGGAGGCTAGGCAGCTCAGATTTGATCTTGACCTTGTCCAGAAGGAAGTGAGGGCCAAAGAGACTATTTACTTCAGGGAGAAGGCAAAATGGGAGAAGGCGAGAATGGGTCTAGCTGAAGAAAATGAGGCTTTGGCTAAGAAGAATGAAAAACTCCAGCACCGCCTTGACCTAATCCAAGAAGAACTGCGAACCAACACAAAGGACGAGACCCTCCTATGTGTTCAAAAGATGTTGGAGGAAGAGGTCACCTCCCTTAAAGAGAGTCTCCACATTCAAACGGAACACTACAAGAGGAGTCTGTCTGAGAAAGAAGACGACATTGAGCAGTTAGAAGGCCAGAGGGAGATTACAGAACAGATGTATGAGGATAAGCACAATAAAGTTATCAGTGACAGCTCTGAGAAAGAAAGAGTCATCACAGAGGAGAATACACAGCTCAACTACAAACTGGGTCAGATCCAGGAAGAAATTAGACTGAAACAGTCTCTTTACGTAATGGAGCAGGACAAATGGGAGAAGGAGAGACAGGGACTGGCTGGAGAAAAGGAAGCTCTGGTTAAGAAGAATGAGAAACTCCAGAAGCATTTGGAATTTATCCAGAACGAACTGAGGACCAAAGATTCTAAGTTCCAGAAAAAGTACCAGACACTCCTACAAGCCCAAGATCTGTTGGAGGAGAAGGAGGAAGAGATCGACACCCTTAAAGAGAGTATATCCATTCAAACAGAGGACTACAATAGGAGTCTGTCTGAAAAAGACAAAGCCTGGAAAGAGGAAGAAGACAAGTGGAAAATTAGGGAACAGATGTATCAGGAGGAACACCAGAAGATGATCAGCGACAGTACTCAGAAAGAAACACAAAATAGACTGTCTGAAAAAGACAAAGTCTGGAAAGTGGAAGAAGACAAGTGGAAAATTAGGGAACAGATGTATCAGGAGGAACACCAGAAGATGATCAGCGACAGTACTCAGAAAGAAACACAAAATAGACGGATTATGTATAAACTGGATCATATCCAGGAAGAACTGAGATCCAAAGAGACTCTTCGATTACTTGAGGAGGAGAAATGGGGGAAAGAGAGACAGGCACTAGTTGGAGAAAAGGAGACTTTGGCTTATAAGAATGAGCAACTACAGAACCAATTGGGCCTAATCCAGGAAGATCTGAGAACCAAGGAGACTCGTTGGTCCCTGACATTTAGCTTGGAGCGGGAGAAATGGAGCAAGGAGAGATTTGAACTTTCTGAAGATAAAGAGTCTTTGGCTGCAATGACTGGGCAGCTCCAAAACAAACTCCATCACATCCAGGAAGAGCTGAGAGCCAAGGATACTCAGCAGTGCATGGAAAAGGAGAAATGGGACGAAGAGATACAGGGACTAGTAGGAGAAAAAGAGGCTTTGGCTAAGAAGAGTGAGAAGAATGAGCAACTCCAGAACCAGCTGGACTTTGTCCAGGAAGAGCTGAAAACCAAAGAGACTAATCATTGCATGGAAAAGGTGAAATGGGATGAGGAGAGACAGGGACTAGCTGCTGAAAACGAGGCTTTGGCCAATAAGAGAGAAGAATTCCAGAACCAACTGGACCACATCCAGAGAGAACTGAGAAGCAAAGAGTCTCGTTGGTCCTTGGCATTTAGCTTGGAGCGGGAAAAATGGATGAAAGAGAGACATGAACTTGTTGGAGACAAAGAGACTGTGGCTACAATGAATGGGCAACTCCATAATCAACTATGCCTCATGCAGGAAGAACTGAGAGCTAAAGATACTCATCAGTGCATAGAGAAGGAGAAATGGCAGGAGGAGAGACAGGGACTAGCTAGAGAAAAGGAGGCTTTGGCTAAGAAGATTGACCAAATGCAGAAGCAAGTGGACTTTGTCCAGAGAGAACAGAGAACCAAAGAGACTCGTCTGTCCATGGAGAAGGAGAAATGGTGGAAGGAGAGACAGGGACTAGTTGGACAAAAGGAGGCTTTGGCTGAAAGTAATGAGCAACTCCGAAACCAACTACAGAGCAACCAGGAAGACCTGTTCGAGAAATGGCAGAAGGAAAGGCAGGGACTAGTCATAGAAAAGGAGGCTTTGGCTGAGATGAATCAGCAGCTCAAGTCCCAACTGAACTACATCAGTTGTCAGCTGACATACAAAGAGGAAGAGTTGAGGCAACTCTCCCAAACGACCAGCATCCATGCTGACGAGAAATGGCAGAAGGAAATGCAGGGACTAGTAATAGCAAAGGAGGCTTTGGCTGAGAAGAATCAGCTGCTCAATAACCAACTGAACTACATCAGTTGTCAGCTGACATACAAAGAGGAAGAGTTGAGGCAACTCTCCCAAACGACCAGCATCCATGCTGACGAGAAATGGCAGAAGGAAATGCAGGGACTAGTAATAGCAAAGGAGGCTTTGGCTGAGAAGAATCAGGGACTAGTAATAGCAAAGGAGGCTTTGGCTGAGAAGAATCAGCTGCTCAATGACCAACTGAACTACATCAGTTGTCAGCTGACATACAAAGAGGAAGAGTTGAGGCAACTCTCCCAAATGACCAGCATCCATGCTGAGGACTTGTGCCAGAACATCAGAAATGTCTATCCGCAACACTGTTGTGAACAGACGCGGGGGTAAAATGTCCGGTGGAATATTTAATATAATTACATGATTACAACAAAAATACTTTCTGCTACAGAGATCTTTAAAAAAAAGCTTTTTTATTATTATTAGAGTAGATTAATGCTGTCAGGACAACTTAGCCAGTTACCCTAGACCTGGCTAGGTTTATCCACGAAATAGTCACATAATTAAGTTACCATTAGGATTTATTCTGTGAAGAGCCTGCTCCAGACCAGATTAATACCCACCAAACCAAAGAGTTGTTCTATATTCCATGTTCTTATGTGTATGTTGCCTGATTGTACAGCCTGTATTAAAATACCAAAGGTTTGCCATTCAGTTGACTGCTTAAGCGGTTGACCCCATTTTATACAATGGCTATTAGAAAATATTCAATCTACGAGCTCACAAAGCTTGCATCATGGTGAGATGAGTAAGTATCTGTTATTTTCCGCCTATATTTTTTTATTTTGTTTTTGACGGGCGCTAGCCACTCCTACCATGGAATGTGATGGTGTATGATGATGTATGATGATAAGAGCACCCCTCACTTCACATACGTGTGGTTTTTTAGATTATCAATAAAATGTTAGTGATTTGCCAATCATTTGGACATCCATTTTTAAGATTACTAAGGTACTATTAAATGCTTTTTTTAGTGCCTGGATCTTGCTCTCTTTTTTCTTTATTCTACTATCGCCATGCATGATCCAGGAACATGTTAGCTCTTAAGTTTAGCCATAGTAGGCTAACTGTTTGGCTTCCTATGCTGTTATTATTGTTTTTATGCCTTGCTTTAAAGCCCTGTAGCACATAATATGCAAGATTTAAGGTAAATCAATATAATGTCTATTATTATTATTATTATTATTATTATTATTATTATTATTATGGCCTTTGATCTTTGTGCTTCTTTCCTTTTAATGTGTTGTGATTTGGTCAAATCAACTTTTTTGTTAAAAATGTAAAGCTTGATAATTATTACTAACAATCCCCCGTCTTTCCTAATCCCTAATAAACAGAAAATAAATTTTCAGTCATGTTGCCAACTTCAGCCAATGAGAAGAGAGTAGCCATTTATCAGCTTCGTGTCACAGTGTTCCAGTTACCCGTTGTGTCTGGTCACCCCCATCATGTCACAGTGTTCCAGTTACCCATTGTGTCTGCATGGTCACCCCCATCATGTCACAGTGATCCAGTTACCCGTTGTGTCTGGTCACCCCCATCATGTCACAGTGTTCCAGTTACCCGTTGTGTCTGGTCACTCCCATCATGTCACAGTGTTCCAGTTACCCGTTGTGTCTGGTCACCCCCATCATGTCACAGTGTTCCAGTTACCCGTTGTGTCTGGTCACCCCCATCATGTCACAGTGATCCAGTTACCCGTTGTGTCTGGTCACTCCCATCATGTCACAGTGTTCCAGTTACCCGTTGTGTCTGGTCACTCCCATCATGTCACAGTGTTCCAGTTATCCGTTGTGTCTGGTCACTCCCATCATGTCACAGTGTTCCAGTTACCCGTTGTGTCTGGTCACTCCCATCATGTCACAGTGTTCCAGTTACCCGTTGTGTCTGGTCACTCCCATCATGTCACAGTGTTCCAGTTACCCGTTGTGTCTGGTCACTCCCATCATGTCACAGTGTTCCAGTTACCCGTTGTGTCTGGTCACTCCCATCATGTCACAGTGTTCCAGTTACCCGTTGTGTCTGGTCACTCCCATCATGTCACAGTGTTCCAGTTACCCGTTGTGTCTGGTCACCCCCATCATGTCACAGTGTTCCAGTTACCCGTTGTGTCTGGTCACCCCCATCATGTCACAGTGATCCAGTTACCCGTTGTGTCTGGTCACTCCCATCATGTCACAGTGTTCCAGTTACCCGTTGTGTCTGGTCACTCCCATCATGTCACAGTGTTCCAGTTATCCGTTGTGTCTGGTCACTCCCATCATGTCACAGTGTTCCAGTTACCCGTTGTGTCTGGTCACTCCCATCATGTCACAGTGTTCCAGTTACCCGTTGTGTCTGGTCACTCCCATCATGTCACAGTGTTCCAGTTACCCGTTGTGTCTGGTCACTCCCATCATGTCACAGTGTTCCAGTTACCCGTTGTGTCTGGTCACTCCCATCATGTCACAGTGTTCCAGTTACCCGTTGTGTCTGGTCACTCCCATCATGTCACAGTGTTCCAGTTACCCGTTGTGTCTGGTCACTCCCATCATGTCACAGTGTTCCAGTTATCCGTTGTGTCTGGTCACTCCCATCATGTCACAGTGTTCCAGTTACCCGTTGTGTCTGGTCACTCCCATCATGTCACAGTGTTCCAGTTACCCGTTGTGTCTGGTCACTCCCATCATGTCACAGTGTTCCAGTTACCCTTTGTGTCTGGTCACTCCCATCATGTCACAGTGTTCCAGTTACCCGTTGTGTCTGGTCACTCCCATCATGTCACAGTGTTCCAGTTATCCGTTGTGTCTGGTCACTCCCATCATGTCACAGTGTTCCAGTTACCCGTTGTGTCTGGTCACTCCCATCATGTCACAGTGTTCCAGTTACCCGTTGTGTCTGGTCACTCCCATCATGTCACAGTGTTCCAGTTACCCGTTGTGTCTGGTCACTCCCATCATGTCACAGTGTTCCAGTTATCCGTTGTGTCTGGTCACTCCCATCATGTCACAGTGTTCCAGTTACCCATTGTGTCTGGTCACTCCCATCATGTCACAGTGTTCCAGTTACCCATTGTGTCTGGTCACTCCCATCATGTCACAGTGTTCCAGTTACCCGTTGTGTCTGGTCACTCCCATCATGTCACAGTGTTCCAGTTACCCGTTGTGTCTGGTCACTCCCATCATGTCACAGTGTTCCAGTTATCCGTTGTGTCTGGTCACTCCCATCATGTCACAGTGTTCCAGTTACCCGTTGTGTCTGGTCACTCCCATCATGTCACAGTGTTCCAGTTACCCGTTGTGTCTGGTCACTCCCATCATGTCACAGTGTTCCAGTTACCCTTTGTGTCTGGTCACTCCCATCATGTCACAGTGTTCCAGTTACCCGTTGTGTCTGGTCACTCCCATCATGTCACAGTGTTCCAGTTACCCGTTGTGTCTGGTCACTCCCATCATGTCACAGTGTTCCAGTTACCCGTTGTCCGTGTCTGGTCACTATGTCTCATCACTTCCATTTTACTTGATTATTTTCTTAGTTTTCTGTCCTGATTGGATAAAAATTGTATTCTGACCTGAAAATGAATATTCAATATACTAAAGGAGAGACAGTCACAGGGAGACCACTGTTCTTGAACAAACAGGGCATAGCGGTGTCCATTTTGTGGTTCCAAGAGTCGAAAGCACATATAAATTGTGTAAAGGACGACTTCACCACTTTTCAACCATATATTTGGTCCCCACTAATGTTCATGATAAAATAGCACATTTGTTTCTGTGTCTGATAGCCAGGAGCATAGCAGGGCTGTGGGCAGATCAGAAACCTGTCATCCACTGACATCATTGATGAGGTATCCAAGCTGTAATAGAAACCATCGTTCTCGTGAGAATACAAATCTAAATATAGGCCTATATATATATATATATATATATAGGCTATATCTTATAAAAACGATTTTAAATATATAAATAAATACAAAATAAAAATATGCCTAACGATGATGTCACTGGAAGACAGGTTTCTGAATTTCCCACATCCCTCCTATGAGACACAGACTGAGTAGAAAATAAATGTTCTATTTTATCACCAGTGAGGACCAGGTTGAAAAGCGGTGAAGTCATCCTTTAAGCCTGGAACCAAGCCATTCAGGCTCCTTCTCTTCGCAGATGAGTAAGCCTGGGACTGAGGCTAGGCTCCTGGTGAAACATTTGATTCTGTGATTTGATTCTCCTATGTCCAGCTTTTGGTTTGCATGTAAACATAAATGTCCTAACGCAAACATTAAATCCTATTGATAATGAATGTCCAGCTGTTTTAAGTCAGTGTGTAACAATAAAAGCTGGACATAGGATGTGATTGGCCCGGATTAAGATGATTTATGATGATAAGAGCGCCCCTCACTTCACACAGGTGTGATTTTTATTAATATTCAATTAGCCAATATAATAGACTACATTTAATAAATACCTAAACAGTTTTCAAATATATTTCTTTCACAGAATCAATGTTTTATGGTCATGATTCACCAGGAGCCCTGGGGCCTGTTTCACGAAACTTGGATTAGAGATTAAACCGGGATTTAACACATATCCTGGTTTAATATATCCTGGTTACCATGGAAACTAATGCTTTGGATTTAGCCTGCTCCGGACCAGGCTAACAGCCAGGTTTAACCTAATCCTGATGTCTTTACTGTTCATTAAGCAGTCAAACTGATCACAAACCAATGATGTTTTCCAGATTTATTCAATTACTATGGGTTTATGTTGCCTTATTTGTATCGGTCTGCATTAAAGGACTAATTTAAGCACTATATGAATTCAAATAACCAAAATATATTGGCTGCACAACATCATGACAGCTTGTGAGCTTGTAGATCAGCTGCTTTTGGTGAATGTTCCCCATGAATAGGTTTGCTGTCGTGCAAGTGCACGGTTAAGAAGAATTATTATATTATATTATAATATATATATTATTATTTTTGTAAAAGTGAAAACCACTAAATATTACCATTACTCATTGTTTTACAACATATTACCATTGTAACGTTTCACCCACTACTAGTCCTACATACTTACACCTAGAAACACCATTCAAACCTATTTAGGTTCATCCTACGGTGGACATGTGTGCCTGAAAAGGAATCTTTGAAATGTTTCATAGTTCAATTTGGGGGTCCAATTGACATGAGAATGTTAGAGAAACGCAATGTAAAATCCTGTAAAAAATATTTAGTTTGAAAAAAGTTACTAGGCTGAATTGAAATGGCACCGATCTCTATGGATGCGACAGACTGCACTGTGTGCACTGTGCACTCTGCGTGATACAATCCACTAGATGGCGGCAATGTAGCGCCCCCCACATTTTCCTCTCACTGTAGTGTAGGCTATGTTTATTTTCCCTTTTTACCTCCTTTATGATGAATTCCTGATCTTTGACTATATATAAGTGTCTATTTGTGTTTTGATGAATTGAAAATGGTGGACCCTCTTCTTTTAAACAAGTGTTGGCCTAATGCTTAATTTCACTCGTCCACTCACAGTTATCAGGCTTTGTATTGAGTTTGTGCTTGAAATGTACTGTAATTCTGCAAACTGTTAATAAATATTTCAATCAATCAATCAATCAAAAGGCTGGTTTCCTAATAATGCCCAATTTAAACCAGTGGTTCTCAAACATTTTCAATCCAAGTACCTCCAAATGTATTTGGCCATACATATGATGCTGATTTCCTTTTTTCATATAGACATGTACATTTGTACGTCTTTAAATGTTCAGATGAATTAAAAATGGAGGATCCTGATGATGTCTTCGTGCTTTTTCTCATCATCATCATCATCATCATAATTTGTATAGGCCTACAATAAAAGTATGTAGGCCTGGACATTTTTCAGAAAATCACCCACTGTGTAGATTACCTTTAGTTTTTCAGATTTTAGTAATGAAATTAATTTAAACGTGGGTTATAAAATTCTGCTTTTATCCTCGTAGCCATGTATACCCATTCTACAAACTGAATACAAATTTCAATCAATCAATCAATCAATCAATCAATCAATCAATCAATCAATCAATCAATCAATCAATCAATCAATCAATCAATCAATCAATCAATCAATCAATCAATCAATCAATCACCAAGGCTCTGGGATATAAAGTGGGCTTGTTTTCATAGACCTACATCTACATAGAAATGTCTATTTGTATGTCTCTAAATGTCTGTATGTCTTTAAATGTTTTGATAAATTAAACAATGTGGACCCTGTTGTAAACATTCTCAGAGACTCAGCCTTTTCCATAGCTCCAGTCATCACCCATCAAACAGGGACAGGTCCCCCAAGATTTTAAACTGGCCAAAGTAACCCCCTTGTACAAAAAAGGGAGTAAATTAGAACCCGGCAACTACCGCCCTATTTCTATTCTAAGCTCCATCTCGAAAGTGATGGAAAAAATAGTCTATGAACAGGTTGAAAAGTATCTTGCCACTAATAAATTGCTGTACGAGTTCCAATCTGGTTTCAGAACATCCCACTCCACTGACACATGCCTCCTCTATTTGAGCGACCACATCAAACACGAGGTGGACGCTGGAAAATACTGCGGCATGGTCATGCTGGACCTCCAAAAGGCTTTTGACACCGTGAACCACTCCATACTGGTTAACAAGCTTAAAGCTATTGGTTTTGATAGCACATCAGTGAGCTGGATGCAATCCTACCTGGAGGGGAGAGAACAGATGGTGGAGGTGAACGGAACACTGTCCCCTCCCCTCCCAGTGAGCTGTGGCGTCCCACAAGGAAGCATACTAGGGCCTTTACTGTTCCTAATATATGTTAACGACATGACTTCAGCTTGTGACTGCAACTTGTTCCTGTTCGCAGATGACTCAGCACTGCTGGTCTCGGACAGGAACAAACTGCAGGTTGAAAAGACCCTCAGCTCTGAACTCGGTAGAATCTGCACCTGGCTCGCTGATAACAAACTATCCTTACACCTGGGAAAAACTGAATCCATCCTCTTCGGATCAAATAGTAATCTCAGCAAGGCAGATGGCTTCTTGGTTAGAGTGGGTGACAATATTATCACACGAAAAGATCAAATTACCTACCTAGGTTCCATCCTGGAGGCCAATCTTTCCGGTGATAAGATGGCCACCAACGTAATCAAAAAAGTCAATCAAAGAACAAGATTCCTTTACAGGATCTCCTCACTGGTCAGCAAAAACACCTTGAAGACCTTAACAGGAGCCCTCGTACAAGGTTTCTTTGACTATGCATCCACCTCTTGGTACCACAGCACCTCAAAGGCCCTTAAAACAAGGCTCCAGACCTCCCAAAACAAACTGGTCAGGCTCCTACTTGGCCTCACCCCCCGAACCCACCTCACCCCTGCCCACTTTGACAGGCTGGGATGGCTTAGGGTCGACGACAGAGTACAGCATCTTGCAATGGGTCTGGTCCACAAGATTCGATACACCACCAAGATACCCATGTACCTGTCTAAATACTTCCTTAGTGTAAACGAAGTCCACACCCACAACACCAGAGGGAGTACAACAAACCATGTACAACCCAGATTCGGCACAAACAAGGGACTAAATTATTTTCGCTCCTATGCCACCAAAATGTGGAACGCCCTACCAACAGTCATTAAGACATGTGAATCCCTTGACTCCTTCAAAACCACTCTCAAAGGGCACCTACGGATGGCTGCAATTCGAAACTGGCCTCTGTAAAATCCGAATCCCCCCCCCCCACCCCATTTCCCCTCACTGTATATGTATCTTTTCCCTTTTTGCTTCCTATATGATGAATTCCTGTTCTGTTCTTTAGCTACATAGAAGTGTCTATTTGTATGTCTCTAAATGTTTTGATGAATTGAACAATGTGGACCCTGTTGTAAACAAGTGTAATGCTTAATTGGGTCGTCCACTCACAGTTAACAGTCTTTGTATTGAGTTTGTGCTTAAAATGTACAATTTACAATTTACAATTTAGGCATTTAGCAGACGCTCTTAATCCAGAGCGACTTACATTTAGGCAAGAACAAAAGCATGGGAATACATCACATAAAAGCATTTATCATGAAACATGCGTAAGCTAAGAAGGTAACAGTGGAATATCTATATGATGAAACTATACATACACTATACATAATAAACTATACATATTCACTACTATGCTATACATATGTACTATGGCGTGCTATGACTATATACAATACAATTATAGTGCTGTCTACATAACATGCTATAAGTCTAAGTCAAATGCTATCTAAGCCAACAGAAATTCTATCTAAGGGGTTAGGGTAAGTGCTATGGGCCATGATGGAGTCTGAAAAGGTGGGTTTTCAGGCTACGGCGGAAGATTGGGAGTGATGCTGCAGTTCTGACTGCAATGGGAAGTGCATTCCACAGTTTTGGAGCCAGAAGGGAGAAGAGTTTGGGACGTGTGGAGCGTTGTCCCGGTTGTACTGTAAATTCTACAAACTGTTAATAAATATTTCAATCAATCAATCAACAAGTGTAATGCTTAATTGGGTCGTCCACTCACAGTTGACAGTCTTTGTATTGAGTTTGTGCTTAAAATGTACTGTAAATTCTACAAACTGTTAATAAATATTTCAATCAATCAAAAAAAAAACCTGGTTACTTATTTTGCTAAATCTGGCAACACAGATGATGACAGCTTCCTGCGCGGGAGATTTCCATCACATCCTGGTGTGCAACAAGGAAGCTTGGTGTGTAAATACATAAATAATACTTCAGTGCGTTGGTTCCTGCTGCAGCATGGAGGCACACACACAACAACACGCTGCGTCAATGAACGGGTAACGTCATGTTTATGTCATTCATTCATTCACACACGTTGTTTCAGTTTCACTTTTCTGTAGATGGTTTGTGTTCAGTTTTATGAATTTGCTGTGTTTGTGTGTGTTGACTTGTCACTTTGTGTGCGTGCGTCTGTTAACGTTGGTTGTCTGCTTTGCGCACGCACGCACGCACACACACACACACACACACACACACACACACACACACACACACACACACACACACACACACACACACACACACACACACACACACACACTTACACACACACACACACACACACACACACACACACACACACACACACACACACACACACACACACACACACACAGTGTTACAAGTGTGTTGTGTTGGTGCTGGTGGTGTACGTTACCGTTTGTTGGTGTAGAATAGATGGTGTTGTAGATTCCTGCAGTATCTCCTCACTGGTTAACAAAAACACTTTAAAGACCCTAACAGGAGACCTATACCCTAGTACACGGTTTCTACGACTATGCATGCACTAGTCCACACCCATAATACCAGAGGGAGCTATAGGGTGCATTTTGCATCCCAAAACGCAGATTATTGATAATGGACACATCTGTGGACCTTTCTGGGTGTCCCATGGACACACTACTCCACTACTGTACTCCGCACTGTACTGTAATTTGTTGCTATTTAATTTACTTTGTTTGAAAATACTTTGCACTGTTGTTTGCATAACTCTTTAGAAGATTTAGAATTGTGTTTATTTCTTTCAGATATATTTTATACGTGAATTTGTAAAAATGTCAATATGACTCCTACTGTAACTTCGTTGAAGTGGGACTCATAAAATGGTCATCATGGGAAGTTGGGAACCATCTGAAAGACCAACCCTGAAAATGTACATCACTGATGGAAAGTATAAACGGCACAGCTTTTAGCTTTTTTGATCGGATTTGCGTATTAATCTACTTGCCAGCCCATAGAGCCCCATTGTGAACCCGGACATGTTGAGTACACCAAGGTTTTATGTTAGAAATGTTGAGTATGGGTCCCCAGCAGGTAGAAACTTCCAGATGCTAACTTGCATATGTCCATGCTTTCATCATGGCCGTTTTAGCCCAAGGAGTGATTTTGTGCAAAACTAATGCTTGGAATGGATTCAGCATCATGAAAACCCCCTAGTTTGACATGTCACATGGCAGTCGAGGCACGACGTTCATTAAGCAGATTATATTAATGCTGGTCTCGTCATGAGTTGACTCACTGTCTAGGTGCTGCCACACCGCGGACATTCTCGGCTGTCCGCAGCTTCTTTTCCGGGTTTTTAGACAGCTGGTGGATGGAAATTAAGCTCCACCTCCGCGGCTGACTGCCGTGGAGGAGAGCGTTTCTGGGAATCTGTCCGTCGCGGCAGTTAGCCGCGACGTTATGGGAAGCCGTTTAGGCCATAAATGCATAGTCAACTCGCACATACATGTATACTTCTCTTATATATTGGTACTTCACTTGCACATACATGCATATCTCACATACACATACATGCATACTTCACTTGCACATACATACATTTAGGTACTTCACTTGCACATACATACTTCACTTGTACAATGTACATACATACTGCATTCGCACATATATAAATACTTCACTTGCACATACATACATACTTCACTTGTACATACATACATACATACTTCATTCACACATATATAAATACTTCATTCGCACATACATACATACTTAATTTGCACATACATACTTCACTTGCACATACATACGTGTGTGTGTGTGTGTGTGTGTGTGTGTGTGTGTGTGTGTGTGTGTGTGTGTGTGTGTGTGTGTGTGTGTGTGTGTGTGTGTGTGTGTGTGTGTGTGTGTGTGATATGTATATGCACAAAAGTATGTATATAACAGGAAGGCAATTCCTGGAACAGGAAGCTCGCAAGATGGTCACATAATTCGCCAGGACACCATTTTTTCCATAACAAATGAAAAGCTAATGGAAATGCAACAGTCAGGAACAGGCCTGTAATTGCTGAGTGCTGAACTGGAGGTAGTGCAAAAATGAAGACTGTCCACTTGATTTTTTATTTTATTTTTTTTTGCAAATCAATGTCTTAAATGGCAATAGAGACTTTGTTATTTTTTTTTCCCCAAAGTTTATTGAGATGCATCGAGTGCACTACAGAGAATGATACAGCTAGCCTAGCCCCTCTCGGAACCCTCCATAAAGCTTTTCTGAAATTTGGATGAGTTTTATGTAGGGTCCCTGTTCATAACTATATTTTCGTATGGGAATTTTGGAACGCGGACATAAATATGCTCCGTAACATCGTATCTGCGCCGTTTGACGGCCTGTTTTCCTTTGAGGGCTTCTGAATTTGTGAACTATAAGTACCTATACATTCCGCTGCGAATATCTCCTGTGGCGCGGAAGCCGGTAAGTATTTTTAATCTTTGTTTGACCGATTTGGTCGCTTTATTTCTTCTTGTTTGTTTACCGTTTATTGTACCGCCTCCCGGTGTGCGGTTGGCTTGTGCCGGCTACGTCCCTGCCTCTGATCTGCTCTGTCATAGCTATAGCGCCACAAGCTAGTTGGCTTAGATAGCATTTGACACAGACTTATAGCATGTTATGTAGACAGCACTATAATTGTATTGTATATAGTCACAGCACGCCATAGTACATATGTATAGCATGGTAGTAAATATGTATAGTTTATATGTATAGTGTATGTATAGTTTCATTATATAGATATTCCACTGTTACTTTCTTAGCTTACGCATGTTTCATGATACATGCTTTTATGTGATGTATTCCCATGCTTTTGTTCTTGCTTAAATGTAAGTCGCTCTGGATTAAGAGCGTCTGCTAAATGCCTAAATTGTAAGCTAGCCAGATAGGCGGTACAATGAGGTGTCAATAAACAAGGAAGGAAGAGAAGAATCAAAGCGACCAAATCGGTCAAACAAATACTTAAATACTTAACGGCTTCCGCGCCACAGGAGATATTCGCAGAGGTATTTATAGGTACTTAAAGTTCACACATTCAGAAGCCCTCACACGAAAAAAAAGTCCTGAAAGAGCGCAGAAGGACTTATCCGAAGTTGTTTACGTTTATATATGTGTGCGTACCCGGTGGCAGGGTGGAGGTGGAATAGGACCCAATGCTCTGGGTCTAAAAAATGTCAGAAACTTCAGTAGCATTGGGTTCTGCTTGTAGGGCTACAGCTAGCCCTGGTCCAGGGCTAGATACAGCTAGCCGTGAGAGAAATTTCAGACTTCTAAATGACTACACTCAAGCCGTTGGCTGTTTAGCGCTATGTGATTAAATATTTGTAACTTTATTATTGCCATTGAAAAAAAAATGCTGCTGTGACGATGATGATGAAGAATATCCGTCTTTATATAATTGGCTCAGTTATCAAACCATGACATTGTTGTCAGAAGTTCAAACACTGATTCAGATTGTAAGTGTAGTGCAATTCTTAAGACAAAGCCAGAGTTTGCAAACTAAAGTAGCATAAACACAACACCAGCGCCATAACAAACGTCCCGAGGTATTTCCTTTCTCCCCGAGTTCTGTAGGTAAGGCTCAAGGCTTTTGTCACATGATAGCGCAGCTGATTCCAGGCATCACATTAGGGGTAAAAAGGTACCACGTGTATATAGCAATAATAATAATTACTATTATTATTATTATTATTAATAAACCATAGTATTAATTAACAGGTTACATGCAGGCATCATTTTAGGGGTAAAAATATACCATCTTGCGAGCTTCCTGTTCCAGGAATTGCCTTCCTGTTATATACATACTTTTGTGCATATACATTCATACTCTCTCTCTCTCTCACACACACACACACACACACACACACACACACACACACACACGTGCAAATGAAGTATTTATATATGTGTGAATGAAGTACGTATGTATGTGCAAGTGAAGTATTTATATATGTGCGAATGCAGTATGTATGTATGTATGTGTATGTGAGATATGCATGTATGTGCAAGTGAAGTACCAATATGTATGTGCAAGAGAAGTATACATGTATGTGCGAGTTGACTATGCATTTATGGCCTAAACGGCTTCCCATACGACGTGGCGTTCCTGTGGGTCTGGAAGTTCCGGGGACCCCCACACGGAGTTGCACTACTCTGTTCACACTGGTGTGATTTTTCCCTCTTTTGTTTATGCACTGTCAAATAGGTCTACATCTAAGGTAGCATATACATGTGTAGACACATTATCCTGCTCATTACTGTGCAGACATGTATTTTATATATACATACATCTTCGTGTTTGAGCACAACATGCATTTTGAGAACCCACAAAATGTCCGTGTGCGGACTGTGCGTGCACGCTGTGCGGGCCCCCCACACACAATCAATCTACAGTTGTGGCCCCCGGCCTATATCCCTACCTAATGTATCCTATAGTGTAGTGTGTGTAGTTTCTTATTATACTGTATACAGTAGGTCCTTTACCTATGATCCTAGATGACCATTTATACTGTATGCATTGTATTGCTTCGTGTTTTCCTTGCTTACTGTAAGTCGCTCTGCATTACGAGCGTCTGCAAAATGCCTACATTGTATAATATGAATATGAAATGATTGGTGTTCCTACTGCTTTTACCCTGTCGGCTATATGAGCATGCAGGTATAAGGGTGTGGGACGTGGGTGTGTTTGATGCGATTTGATACTGGAGAGAACTTGATGCAAACGCCTCCATCACACCTGACCTCAAGGCCCTCTCATTTTCTCCTCATCCCACCAAGAGAGTGCTGTTCAGGGATCACGTTGCAATTTACTGCCCCTCTCCTACACCACCTCTGCCCTCCAATCCATATGAGAGTAAATTCACACGCATACTTCAGGTCGGTAGAGTAGCAAAAAAGTACTAATAATAACCTGAGTAGAAGTACGATTTAGTAGTCAACCAAATTTCTTAAATAAAGTATTTAGTGAAAATTTCTCATAGCCTGTATCTGCCAACGCTTAAAAAAAAAAGATTGTATGTCCGGCCGGGGAAATTCCCCTCTGTCAGGTGAAAAGAAGCAGCTTGGACTCCTCATGCATAGAAGGAGGCATGAGGTCAGTCCGCTGCCCCCCCAGGTAGGCAGAGGAAGTGTAGCGCCCAGGATTATATTAGATAATTGGCACTGGGTGAAAAGAAAACTGGGTTACAAAATCGTGGGATAAAAAAAAGAAAAAAAGATTTCAAGTACTGAGTTACAGTACTTAATAGTATACCATCTGATTTATTGTTTATTTTATCAGCATGTAATTATAATGTAACATACATGCTTGTCCAATAGAAATAAACAAAATTAAACCATCTCTTGGAGAGAATTAAACGCATAGAATGTGCACAATCAAGAAGATGTAGCCAAATTATTTGAAAAATGTTACTTTTACTTCTTTAGATTTGTCCCAAATGTATTTGTTTTTTCACATATATTTCAGTACTGCACCTGAGTAAAGTGAAAGTATATTGCATTCAAACTCCACTTCAAGTATACAAATGATAAAACCAGTTACTTTCTAGGCCGGGGTAACTACCTCTCAGCACATTGAGTCCACAGCACGCCTACACATCCACTCATAATGTCATGTTAAGTGTAGTGTACCTCCTCTGTCTCACACACTGTCAGAGTTCAAGTAGGGGTGTAAAGTGTAGAACAAGGGTCGTTTTTCAGGCCAAGGGGCGAACACTATTTCCGTGCTCGGACGGACTCAGCCAGGGACACACATTACAATATTATGTCCATTAACATTATGCAAATTAATTCATTTTTTAATTAATTTTTTACATTCAATTTTTTTTTGCCAATTTAACACTGAGGTGCCCACAATGTTTTAGTTGCCCACTCTTCCTGCACCCTTTTGCAATGTGAAATGCCACTGACCGAATCGATAATCCTTTTCCACTTCGCTTGTCTTGTCAAATGGGCCACGTGAAAATGTAGCCCCATATACAGTAGCTCTCTTCAACTTGAGAAGCTGATGCGTTTATTGTGAAGGCAAAAGTTTCGGAACGTCTCACATCCTGCATATTTCCGTGTGCTGAAAATAGCCGATCTACAAGCTCACAACGTGTTGCGGAGGCAAGTCGCGTTGTGAGCTTGCAGATCAGCTATTTTCAGCATGCAACACGTCGTATGACGAAGCATAAGTCAGGCAGGCTTCACTTTGTTTTTAGACGAGGCGACATACACACATCGCTCCTCGATGCAAAATAAACAGTTAATGTAAGGGACAGTAGGTCGACTTGGGACACGGTATTGATAAGCTATGAGCTTTTTCCGTTGGCACTTTATGATTAATCCACCAACATTGGCCTGTGCAGTGCTTTTAATGAGCGAGATCCGTAACTTAATTACCCTAATTAAAGTGAAAGTCGATTTTCCGATTTTCATTTTTTTTTAACATCCAAACCAAAATATCCAATTTCGATTTAAATTTGATTAATCGTGCAGCCCTAATGTTGGGAACGGATTAATGTTAATGCTTTCTTCAACCATAAGCTTTCTTTGGCTCTGTACTTTGTGTTCTGTTTTCTTTCCAAATTACCAAATCTCTTTGTTACCAATAGCCAATGCGACTCATTGTGAGCTTGCAGATCAGCTACTTTCAGCGAATGTTTCTCACAGAATATTGATGTTAGGGTTCAAGTGGTTAGATGGAAAGTTGTGGCGGCCCTGTAGTAACTCTGGTAACCCCTGGTCTACAAGGTTGGATTTCCCTATGTGCCTTCGTGTCATTTGCACTCTTCAAGTCACTGACTTCAATTGAATATCGGCTTGTAGTCTGTTGGTCACAATTATGACATAATTGCCTAATCACAATTATTTGAGATAATCACTTTCTTTTGCATAATCTTCATAATTGTTTCCATGCTGAGAAAAGGTTCATACATTTTCAGAAATGGTGGAAATAGCTGATCTACAAGCTCAATGAGTTGACATGAGGCACATTGAGCTTGTACATCCTCCATTTCCACACATTGTGTTAAATCTAATTGCATCTATTTGTTTGTTTAAGTTATTTGTCATATCTGCCACACAGACAATTTAATTGTTAATCAGTTATTTGTTTGACAAAATCGTCAAGTAAAGTTGTATAACCGTGACAGCCCTAATATAATGTGAACCCAGGATTAAATGTAACATCTTTAGGTACAGTATGTCTAATCTCCTCTTTGATGGCGTCTTCTGTCTCTAACCAGTGTCACCAAGAAGAGAGACGACTACCTAGAATGGCCCGAGTATTTTATGGCTGTGGCCTTCCTGTCAGCACAGAGAAGCAAGGATCCAAGCTCCCAGGTACTCTGTTGCATTGTAATTAATGTGATTGCCCTAACAGGGCAACCAGACTATAGTAATTGTCACACTTTTTGGCCCTTTGTTTGTGTGAATCAGTGTTAATTTTAACAGCAAATTGTTTAGTCATAGTCTGTTGAATAAAACGGTTGATTTAGTTGACACAAATGTATTTTGGGGGGCCATGATGGTGTCGTAATGGCTGATTTTACACTTTGTTGAATGCTGAATTTGCAAGCTTGTAGATCTACAATTTTCAGTTAACAACTTAGCGCAACCAAACATAAAATGACTTATGACCCCTACACACTCCACGATATTTGCGCTGATTATGCTGTTGGGGAGGTTTTTGGTAATTGCAAAACCCCCGATCTGACGCAAGATAGCCTAGGCTTTGATAGCCAAGGTTTTTCTCGCTGTGGGTGAAGGGCTCTGAGAGAAGATCCAGTGCCGATAAAAGTGCTCTCTCTTCCCGAGAGTTTCTGAATATCTAGCAGATTTGATATTTGACACTCGCCGACTGGACATCATACAGTATGAACATAGTTGCTACGTGGCACCCCAAGAAGGTCCATATTGCAGCCAACGAGAGCACAGGACAGATGTGCTCACAGACAGAAAGTCTGTCTGTCTGCTTCGATGATAATATAAACCCTTATTCTATGGGTAAATTCAGGTTACTTATTCCTTGGGTAAATACAGGTGTCATACATACTGGTAGCTATATTAGTCTAATATGGCTGTTAAATCTATAAAACCAACACATCTCACTTGAGTAATGTCAATATTGAAACTGCGTCAGGACTTGGTGTGTGTGTGTGTGAGTGTGAGATAAAAATTGAGAGGTCCTGTCAGTCTCAAGCATGTGTCATGGGATTCTGCACCTAGGTGAGACGTCAAAATGAATTGAAACTAGAAAAAGTGCCCTTCTGGGCACAGGTCTCCACCAGGATAGGAATGTAGGACATTGCAGCTTGCCTTCATCTGGTGGTTGGATAAAAGGGCAACAAAAGTAAACTAGGGAGTTGGCATACAAAGTTATCCACAGATCCGTGCAGTTAGAGGTAAAAACACTTTTCGGCCAGTTATAGCGCCACCTTGAGGCTGAGTTGAAATTGTTCATGTGGCATTTCTTCCTCGGCCTAGTGGGAATGTGCGTGCACAATTTCACGGAAATCACGCGATGTGTTCATGATTTGCAGCATTTTGTTTGTAACTGAGCACTCCTGTGAGCACTCCTGTGAACTTTGGAAGCCAATCTTAACCAATCAGGATGGAGTCTGAGAAATCTGAAAGAGAGACTGTGTACCATTGCGAGATGTTTGGACAAAATCTGTAGGTGTACTGTGCAAAAACTTGTTTTGCACAAAGCGGCCTCCTGGTGGCGCTATAACAGGCCGTTCTGGAAAGTTTGGGGCAGAGGTTCATCGTTGGCATCCAGGGAGTGTGTGTGCAAAATTTGGCATCGACCGGGTTAATGGTGGCCGAGATTAGCTGCTCACGGACACACACACGGACGGACACACGGACACACGGACGGACGGAGTGCAAAACATACTCTCCCCCATGCCTTCGGCCTGGTGGAGACAATAAAAGGCAAATGTAGCTTATATTAGTATCGGGTCTGGATCTTGGTTAATTTGTTTGTGTGTGTGTGATCAAGTCAGCTCAACACCACCGCTCGGTGGCTGCAGCTGCTGTTGCCATACTGATATGGACAAACAAAATGTGCTGATATAGATAGAGTATAGAGAGATGGACACACAGATGGGTCAAATGTTGGAGCGGCTTGTACCGCTCAATAATACAAATAAGAACATAATTATAATAAAAAATACGAAAATAATATAAGGAAGAAGAAAAATAATGAGCAGGGCATGTCATTATACTGTTATGTAAAATATCAAAGTAAATTGAATAACCTGTACCGAGTGCAGAAAGGTTGAGAACCACTGGGTTAAACCTGCCCTATAGGAAACACCTTTTAGACAAATAAAATCGATTTGACCTTCAAGGTAGGATAAACACTGCCTGTGGTCTGTCTATGGTGGTAGAACTGTGTTTCCCAGAATTCAGTTTGAAACAAAACTACAAAAATACATTTTAGAACAACGGCGTTCCATTTCCGGCACATTTTCATGTCAATGATGTAATTTTGCCGTCAGTGTCCAGAGACTAAAAACTAAAGTGTGTGCTTAGAGGAGTTTAGAAGTTGAATCTGTAGAAGATAAATGGTACTCAATTTGTATTTGTCACTGTTTATCTTCAAACCCTCATCAGCAGAACAGTAGAACTGAGCACTATACAAACGTAGTAAACTAATGACAAAAGCAACCCATGTGATACTAATATACATTTGAATATAAAATTAATTATATAAAATTATCCATGTGCACGTGCAGCACCTGATTGACAGCCAGAACAATGAAGATTAATAACACACTTGCTAGAAGACTAATGGTACACAATTAGTCTTTGGATTGCTACTGCATATCTCCAACTCTGTGCAAAATTAAAAACAATTTAACTTCACATTCCAAAGAAAAGCAATGCATGATGCAATCCTCACGTTAGTTCCAATCTGTGCAAAATTTAAAACAATTTAACTTCACATTCCAAAGAAAAGCAATTTAACTTCACATTCCAAAGAAAAGCAATGCATGATGCAATCCTCACTTTAGTTCCAACGTGGTGAAACAAAATACATTTACACAATTATTACTTTCAATCATATTGACACCAACATAATCAAATCATTCTGGATTGTGTTTCACGTTACAACTGAAATGAGTTTAGTGTATAGTGAAACCATAACATAAAGCAGTGTTCAGAGCATAACTTAACCCTCAGAACAAGAACTGAACTGCTGAGGCAGCTACAGCAACACAACTAGGACATACATTGTGGTATGCAGTGGAACAAATAGATAGACAAGTGTTGAAACGCTAGTACTGCTCAATACAGGAACACTTAAATCAAATTAAACTAAATACTTGATACTTAAAATGCTGACTTTTACTTTCTTTTTCTTTTCTTCATGTGACTCTCCTTTAGTTTTCTTTTCCTGGTTTTCAAAGCGGTTAGTCCTTTTCTCAGGAGGATTTTTTCCTGATTGAAAGCAGTTAGTCCTTTGCTCAGGAGGAATGCTTCCTGATTGGGTTCACGACCCAAAAAGTTCTTCAGCATCTCCTTGGCATCCTTGGAACCACCAGGCTTCAGGATGCAGTTCCTGTAGTCCAAACCCACCTTAGGGTTCATGATGCCTTCCCGTTTGAAACGACTGTAGAACATGTCCATGGCCAACACCTCGCTCCACAGGTAGCGATAGTCCTTGGCTTGGTTTCCGTCTACTGGGTCCCCAAACGTAGCTGATATGTTGGTCATGGTCATTTGAGAAGCAGGGACTCCCAGAATCTCCTTTCTGAGCCTGGCATATTCCTTACCCGGGTCCAGTCCAGTCTGAGTGTGAAGGGCCTGGTCCAACTTAGCCTGGACTATATCCTGAAGGTAGTCCATACCAGTGTTGGCGAGGCGAGACTTGATGAGTTTGTCCAACAGGTCGTCTGGAATCGGAGCTCCAGTCTTGTAGTGTTTAGAAACTCTCTGTAGAGGTTCCTTCTCCCAAACCCAGTTCTCCCACATCTGTGAGGGTGCCTCCACAAAGTCCCTCTCCACCTGGGATGAACTGAACACTGCGTAGTCAACCTGAGCACAGAGGTAGTGCATGACATGACCAAACTCATGGAAGTATATCTCCACCTCCTCGTGATGCAGGAGGCAGGGGGTGATCTTGGGTTTACTGAAGTTGGTCACTATGGCGGCGACAGACATCTGTCTGCTCCCATCAGACAGCAGACAGCTGGGCTGCAGGCCGAAGTAAGCTTCTCCTCTGTACTTTCCCTTTCTGGTGAACAGGTCGAGGTAGAACTGTCCAACAGTCTGTCGAGAAGAGTGGTCGGTGACGCAGTACAGGGTGACGTCGGGATGCCACACAGGGGCGCCGTCCACCAGGCTGAACGACAGTCCCAGCAGGTCTTGGTAGATGTCAAGCAGACCCTGGGTCACAACCTCCAAAGGAAAATACTCCTTCAACTGGTCGTGATCCACTCCATACTCCTTCTTAATCACCTGGGACATGTAGTATGGCAGGTCCCATTCATACAGCTTGCCGTTAAATGGCAGACCACTCTTCTGACACTGCTCCTTTTTTAGTTTGAGAAGGATCGCTCTCTCCTCGTCTCCCAGCGGCTTCAGCTTATGGGCCAGCTCCTCCAGAAAGATGGAGACCTTCTCTGCGGAATTTGCCATGTTCATCCCCAGGACAAAGTCGGCGTGCGTCTTGAAACCCAGCAAAGCGCTCATCCGAGCATGTAGCTTCACTAGCTTCTTCAACGTGGTTGAGTTCTGCTTTTTACAGCCGATACATAGTTGTATTAACTGTTTGTTAATGTCCTTTATTTCGTCTTGTTTATCTTCGGGCAGATGCAGTCCGTAATTTCTGCCCAGTTTAAGGTGTCTATCCATGTATCTCTTGTCCTCTGACGTAAGACTGTCAATATCCACCTTCATGCTCAGAGCCTCAATCCTCTGGTAGACGTCCTTTCTCATGCTCATGTCCACGTTAAACTCGGACAGCTTTTTGTCCGCCCGTGTGCTGGCGGTCCTCACCTTTTTACTGGGAGACACGTGTCGGTTGAAGTAAAACGTGTTCCACTGGACGAGGTACTCCACCTCCGCCTCGGCCAGGGCCTTCACAGTGTTGCTGAAGGTAACGTTGTCCAGGTCCAGGGAGCCCACGGCATCGTACACCTCCTTGGTCTTGCTGATGAGCTCGTCGGACACCTGCTGGATCTGCTTAGGGCTCAGATCCCAGCACAGGCGGTTCTCCGTGCAGACCCGAGTAGGACTGCTAAAAACCACCTCTCCTGCAGCTCCCATCTGACTGAAATCAAATCACGTTGTTTTGAGCTCCATGAAAGTCTTGTTGCTCAGGTGGGTCTGTGAAGCACTCAGTATTCAGCTTAAGACTGGTGCTATGCCTGTGATGTCAGGGACAATCCTGAGGTTCATGTTAGAGTGAGAGCCCCAACTCGATGTTTTCCTGTTCCTATTATATGAGGTTGCTGTTGTAATGTTTCCATGACGTAGACGTCTATATATGGTGATGCAGATGGTAACCGGAATGCTTGCCCCAAATCACACTCGCCCCCAACTTATTCTGCGGACCGCTTGCCTCCAAAGGTCCTTGTATTATTATTTACTAAGGTCAGGAATTAGTGGTGCACAATTATGAAATTATGACCCATATCTCTGATTATTTGCAGGATCATATCTGCCGATACCAAACAAGCCTAGGCCTTAGGGGCTTGGCCCAAAGCCTGTTAATAAAGTATTCAATCAATCAATAAATAGCCTATACTCTTTTCCGGGTACAGGCTTTAGTTTAGACATAATATTGGTCTGACTGTCATTTGACAGACAACCTACTTCAAACCCTAACGTAACCCTAAGTGCAAGCACGGAGCAGCGCATGTTCCATCGCATGTCCGACCGTTGTTTCCACATGTCGGTCCATTGGTGTGTCTAATCTGCGTGTGCATCCCCTCTTTTCCAAGTGTGTTCACAACTGAATGACTACTGAATGAGAGGAGTACACAAATTCAATGTAGACAAATGTAAAGTTGTATTTATTTAAGATTTACACCATATTTGATTTGACTTTTAGACTAGCGGTACTAGACACTTTCGATTTATATTGAACTCATTGATGAGTTTTTACATATTTATTATTTTTTTGCTGGTGAAAACCAATTAAATAATCTGTATTATTTTGAGACCGATCCGATACCGCATTTTTATGGCCGATATGGCCAATTCCGATTATGCTACCGAATACTGTATATCGTGCATCCCTATTAGGAATAGTTCAGGCATAGTTCACTGAATAAGGTTAGGTTTAGGCATAAGTTTTACTGAAGTTAGGTTTAGGAGCCAAATAAGGTTGAGTTTAGGCATACCGGTAGTTTTACTGAGGTTAGGTTTACTGAATGTTTTACTGAATACTGTTGAGGTCTCCGGATTTGACCCGGAACGACCGTGTTTTGGAATGAGTGTTCTTGTATTCCTGCACATGTGTAGCAACACATGGGTAACATTAACAGTGCTACTAATACTAGTTAGTTAGTTTAATCCTGAGACCTCAAAGGTATTATTGCTCTGTGGCACTCTTCAGTTTTCTCTCTGGTTTTCCTGCTCTCAGAGAGGCCACAACACTTCAAACGGTATAGTGTTTCACATCGACACCGTGTACACTCATTATTCTGACCACCATCCATGGCGTTGCAAGTTGCAGTGTCACTGCTAAACGCTAACATAATTGTCCGGTAATGAACAACAAGCAGCTGAAAGTGTTATCTCAAATTGGCTTTCCACTGTGTTGTCATGGATGTTCCGATTTGTTGTAGCAGTAAATGCTGTGTAATTCAGTTAATGCTTAAGATATTTTTGTTATCCAAGTATTTGACCCCCGACCCCCCTTTTTCCCTTTATTATTATTTTTTGGAACTGAAAAGGGGAATCGATAATCAGAATTTGAATCGATATAATTGAATTCTAACGATGCCCATTCCTAGTCACACAAATCGATAAACAGAATTGGAATCGATACAATTAAATCCTAACGGTGCCCATTCCTAGTCGCACAAATCGATAAACAGAATTGGAATCGATACAATTAAATCCTAACGGTGCCCATTCCTAGTCACACAAATCGATAAACAGAATTGGAATCGATAATCCTAATAGTGCCCATTCCTAGTCACACAAATCACACATTGGGAGTCATGAGATTTTCTTTTTCACCCCCTTTTTTGTTATTTATTCTGTGTAACCCTATCACCCTCAATACCCCGTCATTCACTCTCTCTCCCTAACCGCACACACGCAAGCATGCACAGTAAACCCTCATGTGGCTGTTTTAGGTGTCTGTTGGTAAACCCCTGAATTATTAAGCGTCCTGTCAAGGACCCCTGCCCCTTTCTAGCCAGGCATCCGCACGGACACCTCCGTAGGTCATAGTAGTTCTTTGAGGTTTTTGAGCTGATGCCATGTCCATTGTCCACACACACGCACACTGTGTGTGTGTGTATATACAGTATTCTGCCAGGTGGTGTCCTTGATGGACTGCAATTCACTTGTAAAGATGCACAGAAACAAACGGTACTGTGCTTTTGACACACACACACACACACACACACACACACACACACACGTGTTACAGTGCGAATTAGTGCAAAAGTTAATTTATTCTTTTACTATAGTTAAAGGGATTATAAGGCTGACTTCATCTTAAATTGTAGGGAGGAAATGAGCTCCTTCAGCCTTTCTTTTTGATTTCCCTCCCTCATCGCCTCTCTGTTCCTCTATCTTTGCTCTCGCTCTCTCTCTCTCTCTCTCTCTCCTGTGTCTTTTATTCTTGCATTATTTTCATCTCATTTTCTTTGCTGTGTCTTTTACTCTTGCAGTACTCTCTAATCTTAATCTCTCTCTCTTGCTTTGCTCTATCTTTCTCTCACAGTATTCCCATGCTGCAGCTGTCTATATTGATAGATTGTAGGAGGGTCAGAAGGATGAGGTCAAAGGAAGGGTTCAGAGGTTTGATGGACATAACGGACAGATGAGGGGGTTGTGAGAAGAGCGAGAGAGAAGAGGTGGAGGGGAGAGCCTGGCAGGGAGTCTGTGTTTGAAGCACTGAAAGCTTCCCTAGCACTCCTCTACCACTTGATCAAAGAGCGCTAGCCTGGGGAAACGTTGCGGGGGGTACAGAGAGAGGGGTGGGTGTGTGTGAGAGAGAGAGATGGTGAAGGGCACAAGGGAAGGTGAATGTTCAGTTCTTAGTTTGTAAGTAATTTTGAACACAGTTGGCCATAGGCCACAGCTAGTTACTTGACCTCAGAGAGCAAGACGATGCAGGGCTTGACACCAACGCCTGCCCGATTGCCGGGGGCAAGTAAAAAAAATGGTCGGGCAGATGTGCATATTGTGTGTGAGTGTGGATACAACCGTCTTAGTTCGCTATAAACGCAACATGAGATATATCTGTCTTGATCATGGTCAGAGCGCTCTGCATCTCTCGATCTCTCTACCAAGTCCCTCTCCTCTGCACTAGCTAGCTCTCAAGGCTAATCTAACTGCAGCATTTGTGTACACCGTGTGTAGTTAACTACTCTTTTGACACAACGGTACGGGGCGTCGCTAACATAACATTCCAGAGTGCCTTGGGATTTCAGTGTGTCAGAAAGTACATTATTTTAAGCGTAAGCGTTCAGAAACTATCCGCAAGCCTCGAGTCAGCTACGGGCGAACGAGAGAGAGTCTCACTCTACTGTGTTGTCAAAGAGAAGGAGGCAGAGCCGTGTGTGTGTGTGTGTGTGTGTGTGTGTGTGTGTGTGTGTGTGTGTGTGTGTGTGTGTGTGTGTGAACCCTTCTTTTACTTAGTATTACTTTACTTAGTAGCAGGATTGATACTTTTACTTAATTCAAACATTTGAGTAATGTTTCCACCACTGATTAGAAGTGAGTAGGCTAAGCTATAGTCTGTGCAATATGTAATGACAAATATGGGGGGTCAGATCAACATAATGGAATTAATTCTGTACTGGCCATACAGTATGGAGCGTGTCTTGAGTGTACTGTACAGGGTTTGATGAGGTCAGATCAACAAGAGTTGCTGGCCGGCTATGCAGATCTAGGAGATGATCCAGTCTTCATGTATGGTTATCCAGGGTTAGATGACGTCCGTGTCATGATCTTCATATATGGAGATGGCCATATACAGTATGGTGGCGTGACGTGTCACGAGGGGTGACCATATATGGTGGCGTTAAGGGTCTCCATGATGCCACATGATGTCACAGGGTCAGATCCATCTAAGGGTTCTCCATGATGTCACGAGGCATGATGGATTGGCAACCATATATGGAGGTGTGACGGACGGACGCAACAATATATGGTTATATACAAGTAAGACGCGAGAACGCGGGAAGCGAACGCAGATCGTAAATTGCAATAACAATTAGAATAAATTACGAATTAGTGAGAAGTGTGTGGTACTGTGAAATTAGTGACTACTTAGCAGTGTCGTTGTTAAGCAGCGGCGGGTGGTGTAACAGCGGGACACACAGACATTCAGCCCTTGCTGTCTAGCTGCGCCCTCTGGTGTGTCGTTGTTGAGCAGCAGTAAACAGGACTGTGACTGGTTAGCTAACGTTAGCCCATATGCACACACTAGTACACATAGCCTAGTTACAGACAGTGTCGTTGTGACAGTATTATTTTTATGTTGGGCCTAGTACAGCAAGTTACAGACAGTGTCGTTGTTAAGCAGCGGCGGGTGGTGTAACAGCGAGCAAGTTACAGACAGTGTCGTTGTTAAGCAGCGGCGGGTGGTGTAACAGCGGGACACACAGACATTCAGCCCTTGCTGTCTAGCTGCGTCAGCCCTTGCTGTCTAGCTGCGCCCTCTGGTGGCGGGCGGGTGGTGTAACAGTGTGACACACAGACATTCAGCCCTTGCTGTCATACTAAGTGGCTCACTGCGTTCGCAATGATGAAATTGAAAACGAAGTTCACTTTTTGTTTTACTGCTCTAAATATAACGACATAAGGGATATTTTGGTTAATAAGATGTCTTATATCTGTGGGGATTTCCAAGATTTAAATGACTATGTAAAAATGGAGATATGTTTTGCCAAAGGGACTTTTGTTGTGGCAGATTTTATTTGTCAAGCTTGGGAAAGAAGACGGAGTACTCTGTATAAATCTGAGTTGTAATATAATGAATTATGTAATGTAAACATGCTGTAAATGCAATTGTGAAATGGTGTCTTATAAACCCATGAGGGTTGGGCACAATCACGTGTGCAGGACACGAAAATAAATAAACAATCAATATGGACGTGTGACGGACAGACGCGAGATGCAGGATTTCATAGTAATTGTGACCTTCTGTTGCAACAATGGTTTCCAATTTCCATTGCGGTCCTATCAATTGCTTGTGGCTGTGTGTTCCTAGGTGGGGGCGTGCATTGTGAACCAGGAGAATAAGATCGTAGGCATCGGCTACAACGGCATGCCCAACGGCTGTGATGATGACCTCATGCCCTGGTCCCGCTCGGCTGACAACCGCCTGGATACCAAGTACCCTTATGGTGAGAGGACTGACGCACACACACACACACACACACACACACACACACACACACACACACACACAAGCCAATTTAAAATATCTTGTAGATAATGCTGATGTTTGCCCTCAGAATAGGAACACTAGGGTTTGGTTAAACGTAGGTTAAAGGAGAATTCCGGACCCGCACTTTTCTTAGTTACCATATAATCGTATCTTATTATTATATCCAACAACCAGTGGTGGAGGTGAAAAACAAACACTCGGAGAGGACTGCAGCTCAGAGAGGACTGCAGCTCAGGCCAAATGGAGAATTTTTTTTAACCGGTTACCGTCAGGCCTTGCCAGCTAATTAACCGTTAGCCGTCAAGGAAAAAATGCGCTATTTGTTTTTATCCTTTAAAAAAAGACAAATACAACAGGGTTTTTTGATTCCCAGTCCACCCGGACGGGGGAATTGGCAGCCACAATGTTAACGTGCTTCAACGTGGACACTGTACTGTGATGCAGTGTTGTTTTCGTCAGGACTGACGATAACGTAAATGACGACGTCAACGCCCCTTTTTCCAGGACTAAGACGGACTAAAACGAACGACCCTAAAATATTTCGGGACAAGACTGACGCTGACGAGCTAAATACCGTAGCTCTGTTTGATGACGATGACGAGACGTGTGTGTGTTATTGTTGACAAGACGAGGCTACACGGAAATGTTAGTGGATTGACAAACAAAGTTTTAAATGCATGAAAATGTTCCGCCAATAATGTCACTGCTCTCGCCGCTATCCTCCTCTCCAGTCTCCTTTCCTAGTTGGTCACGCCCATCTGCATGCATGCACACACACACACACACACACACACACACACCGTCCCATTTCGATTGGAAATAGGATTTAAAAGGCTATCCGATGATAGCGTGGATTACAGCACAGTTGTGTGCAATTATTCAATAAATAATTCACATATCACCGCACCTCGTCAAGCCTCCAGTGTTGGCTCAATGCGAAACATGTTGCACCGAGCCTAGCCTGGAAGCTAACGTCAATCAACAACAGTAGCTCTGGTCGATAGTGTAGTTAGGACTCAGGAGTTCTATGGTACTTAATTTGATCCTTTCCCCTCACTCACACCCGCGGAAGCTGTGCAGCCCCTCGTTTTTAACATAAAAAAGATGTGAAAGCCTACTTTCCTCCTTCTAACACTATGGATCAGAGCTAATGTTATTCCAACTCCCAGTAGCAGTAGACCAGATGACATGGTTTCTAACTAAACGGTTATGGCCAAATACAATGTAAAATCTGCTATGGCTGTTACTGTATGTCCACGGAAGAAACACAGAGGTGTTTTCTTATGGTCATGTCACATATTTGCTGCACCAATTGAAGCCCCCCCAAAACCCTGTAGGATGCATTCCCCAAAACTCTCAGAGACATGCCCCCACCATCCAAAACTTCAATATTACTTTCCCCAGCTATTTATTTTCATTGTCTCCACCAGGCCGAAGGCATGTGGGGAGAGTATGTTTTGCACTCCGTCCGTCCGCGTGTCCGTCCGTCCGTCCGTGTGTCCGTGTGTCCGTGAACAGCTAATCTCGGCCACCGTTAACCCGGTCGATGCCATATTTTGCACACACACTCCCTGGATGCCAACCATGAACCTCTGCCCCAAACTTTCCAGAACGGCCTGTTATAGCGCCACCAGGAGGCCGCTTTGTGCAAAACAAGTTTTTGCACAGTACACCTACAGATTTTGTCCAAACATCACGCAAATTGGTACACAGTCTCTCTAGAGCCATTCAACGAAACGGGTCTTTCAGATTTATCAGACTCCATCCTGATTGGTTAAGATTGGCTTCCAAAGTTCACAGGAGTGCTCAGTTTCAAACAAAATGCTGCAAATCATGAACACATCGCGTGATTTCCCTGAAATTGTGCACCCACATTCCCACTAGGCCGAGGACAAAATGCCACATGAACAATTTCAACTCAGCCTCAAGGTGGCGCTATAACTGGCCGAAAAGTGTTTTTACCTCTAACTGCACGGATCTGTGGATAACCTGGTGGAGACCTGTGCCCGGAAGGGCACTTTTTCTAGTTTACTTAGTGTTTTTCCTTTAATAAAGTTGTTTTTGATTCATGTCCCCCTTGTAAAGCATTTTTGGGTACTCAGAAAAGCTGTATATAAATTATAAATTTTGAGATATTATTACTACATAAACAATGTTTTATTGCTTAAACTTATGTATTCACTATTCATTGATTCACTAGTATACCAAAATCCATTAAAAAATGGCTCTCTCACAGTTCTTGGGTCAAATAATGATATGCGATTAAAATGTGATTAATCGAGATTAACTACAAAGCCTCTGATTCATTAGATAATTTTTTTAATCGAGTCCCAGCTCTAATTAATACCTGTACGCTATAGACATTTTATTTAAATATTTTTTTAATTTTTTGACAAACTGGACTAAAACCTTTTACTAAAATGACTAAAACTGACTAAAACCCTTAGGAGTTTCCGTGGACTGACTAAGACTAATTAAGCATTTTTCCAAATGACTAAGACTGACTAAGACTAATTAAGCATTTTTCCAAAAGACTAAGACTGACTAAATCTAAAAAATGCCTGCCAAAAACAACACTGCTGTGATGCACACACTTTCCCAGTAGCATAAAGGTGTTTCAATACCATAAAATGGAACGACCAGGGCCATTTGGTTACACTCCCAATGTTAAATTACTGTGTACTTAGCTGTTATATCAATCATATAGTGGGCTTTTATTTTTGAGGTGCACTAGCCTCTCCTACACAGGTTTAATTTTTGTCTTTAGTTCAATGTTTGTTTTGTAAACGCCATTGACAATGAAGGGAAAATTTACGTCATAATGTGCCAGTTTATATCATATTGTCTCTTTATTGTTAATGGCGTTTAATGTTTGTGTTTGCACCGTTTGTATTACATCACCTAATAAACATGAGCTAGACTTTAATATATTAGCGCCCCTCACTTCACACAGGTGTGATTTTTATTGTATCTGTTCACCATTAGCAGTTACCCGTTGTCGGTTGGCCAGCACTAGCTGAGTCTTAGGCTCGTTCGCTTTGTTATGGCTCATACACACTGCACGATATTTCCTCTGATTATGCTGTCGGGGACCATTTTTGGCGCTCGCCGACAACTCCTGATCTGACGCAAGATCGGGCTTTGATCGCCAAGGTTTTGCTCGCTGATTGTGAAAGGCTCTGCGAGAAGAGAGAGAGGCGTCCTGTGTCTGTCTCGCGCTTGTATCACGGTATCCTGCACGTGCGTGAGATGTCAAAATGAATTGGAATAGAAAAACAAATGATGTAGCCTATATCGGGTCTGGATCGCATCTTGGTGAACTCTTGCAGTGTGTGTGATGCCTAGTCGGCGAGGGGACCCTGACAAAGGCTTGACAGCCGAAGCGTGTTGGTCGTTTTTTTATGCTCTTTGCCGAGCTGATGCCATTTAAATAAAGGTCTTTTATACTTGACTGCAACAGAGTGCCTTGGACCTCCTTTTGTTTTTCAGGTAGGTTGCAAAATGTCAGCCAATCAGGAGAGGGTACCCATTTATCAGTTCCAGTTCCAATTTTGGTCTGCTCATTTCCTTCTTTCTCACTGGATGAAAATGGTATCCCATCCTGAAAATGCATTAGAACTGGAGAGACATGGTGACTTGGTTTTATATTTTTCTCCCCCAGACCCAAATGTGACAGTTGTAAGGCTTTGTGGCCTGTAGGGGGAGCTATTGGATAAATAATGCCCACAATAATGACAAGTCCACAAGCCTTGTGTAGCTCTCCCTCCCCCCTCTCTCTTTCATGTTAATGGCTTAATTAGGATTGGCTGCCATTACCATATCATGGCATTTTTTACCATAGCAGTTACTGCATGTAAACATTGTTTTCAATTGTGTGTGTGTGTGTGTGTGTGTGTGTGTGTGTGTGTGTGTGTGTGTGTGTGTGTGTGTGTGTGTGTGTGTGTGTGTGTGTGTGTGTGTGTGTGTGTGTGTGTGTGTGTGTGTGTGTGTGTGTGTGCGCCTAGCTTTGTGCATTTGATGCATTACCTCCGTACCTCATGTTTACCTTGCTTACTGCATCTGTGTCATTTCAGATTTTTGCGTTGGCTATTCTCCAAAAATAGCAGATATACAAGCTCACAACGTGTCACTTTGTGACATGCTGCATGCATTTTTAACAGTTTTGAAAAAAGTGTGCGAACTACTGATTTAGAAAGCAATTTTTTGTAATCTGCCTCAGGTATGCTCAATGCCTAAATTGTAAATTCTAATTTGTGTCGGTCTGTATTATGTGTCAGTGTTTGTGTCATTAATTTAAAAGATCGTTGGGCATAACTTGAAGCAGCTGGGGAGCAGCTGTGTGTGTTATTGATCACAATGTCTCACCCCGTTTTAAAGAAATGGACTGGTCACAAATTACAATACGCACAGATTGGGCTCAATTGGGGCTGTGTGTGTGTATGTGAGTGCGCCATATTATTGTGTTTATTATATCAGGGCAGTGGTGTTCAACCAGTCGTCCTTGAGGGGTTATACATTCTGGACCAAATAGATCCGCGCGGGTCCATTTAATTTAATTTCATGCTCTCTAGAGGTCAATTATTGTTAAACATCTGCATTATTTAATTTACAAGATCAACATTTGCCTGTTATCTCTCCTATAGTACCAACATTATACAATACAGCATGGAATTGTAGACAAAATCCAGTCCGACAACAAAATATTCGAAGTTTTGGGTCTGAGAGGCTAAATCTCATCACTTGGTGGTCTGAGGCTCAAATGCCAAATACATAATGGGCATTGATATGGAAATGGTTGAAAACCACTGTATTAGGGGTACAACGGATCTGTGTGTGACTGTGTGTGTGTGTGTGTGTGTGTGTGTGTGTGTATAATTGTAAAGACCAACTGTACCTGCAACTATTGAATAATATGTTTTTGTTTTGTGCGCAACCACGGAGGTTGGTTCGAATCCATCTGATCTGTTTTGTCTGACTACTCTAACGCGAACACAGTTGGCCCATCTGGGTCCGTTTTCAGGGGAAGCCAGGCAGAGAGGGTGATACTGGTTGTTGCACAGTGGTGGATTACATACTCTATTGTTTTACTTAAGTAAAAGCATTCTATACGGCCATGCAGAAATCAGAATCAATCTACAAAGGAATAGTAACTAAAGTTTTAAAATAATTGTAGTGGAGTTAAAGTATATTTTTTTCCTCTGAGATGTAGTAGATTAAAAGTATTGGAAAATGGAAATAATCCAAAGTAAAGTACAAATATCTCAAAATTGTACTTAATTACAGTATGTGAATGTACTTAGTTACTTTCCACCACCAGTTCTAGTTTCATTAATTGTAAAAATAAAATAAAAGTAATCGATATCATAACCACTATCACTCTTTTTCCACCAACCTTCCCATGGTGGTGGCATTTTGTGCAGCTTTTCTAATCATCTCAGACTCCCAGACACTCTGTATTGTGACATTCTCAGATGAGAGATGAAACGGCTCAGAGTTCAAGCCTATAATCTTTATTTCTTTATTTTTTCAGTCGCATGCAGAGGGCTTTATGTTGACATTTAACTGTCAGAACAACCTCTTAAAACACTCCGTGATTATTCACTGCATGTGCCCCGGCAACAAAGGTAGCGTTGCTGAGTGGTGGAAACCTTGCATGTCCAAAACCTTTACCTTTTCATCATTATTGTGAATAAATATAAAAAATTAAGTAAACAAAACACGCGTCATGTGAGCTTGTAGATCTACTATTTTCCCTTTGATCATGTGACACTCTTGCTTGAATGAACGAATAGTTTATTTCGGTGCTTTACATTTACATGTTAAGTTTCATCATTTGCATTTAAGTTTTTTTGTTTCTTTTTACAAAGAGGTAGTAGCATGATGAAGTAGGGCCATTCATTTATGGAAAAATAAAGTTTAAATATTGGAGATGCAAGGTTTCTGTCCAGCGACAAAGGCTGTCACTTATGACGCACAGCTGGAGCTCCATCTGTCTTATCTTGTTGTGTCAACATTATGACACTCAACAAGTCATTGTTAAGGTGTTTGTTTATGCCTCCCGGGCCAAATCTGATAATGTATTTAGTTCAACCTCCACTGGTATGTACCAGTAGTAAGGACAACCTCCACTGGTATGTACCAGTAAGTAGTACCTCCACTGGTATGTACCAGTAGTAAGGACAACCTCCACTGGTATGTACCAGTAGTAAGGACAACCTCCACTGTATGTACCAGTAGTAAGGACAACCTCCACTGGTATGTACCAGTAGTAAGGACAACCTCCACTGGTATGTACCAGTAGTAAGGACAACCTCCACTGGCATGTACCAGTAGTAAGGACAACCTCCACTGGCATGTACCAGTCAGTAGTAAGGACAACCTCCACTGGCATGTACCAGTCAGTAGTAAGGACAACCTCCACTGGCATGTACCAGTAGTAAGGACAACCTCCACTGGTATGTACCAGTAGTAAGGACAACCTCCACTGGCATGTACCAGTCAGTAGTAAGGACAACCTCCACTGGTATGTACCAGTAGTAAGGACAACCTCCACTGGTATGTACCAGTAGTAAGGACAACCTCCACTGGTATGTACCAGTCAGTAGTAAGGACAACGTTCACTGGTATGTACAGTAGTAAGGACAACCTCCACTGGTAGGCTATGTACCAGTAGTAAGGACAACCTCCACTGGTATGTACCAGTAGTAAGGACAACCTCCACTGGTATGTACCAGTAGTAAGGACAATGGACAACAGAAAGATTTAACTAATTTTATTATCTGAACTTTTTCGACAATTCAAAATGGCACAAAGGATGTTTTAAAATGGATATTTGTACGTTTATTTTTTTTATTTCAGAAAATCTATTTAAGCCTTACTTTATTTATACTAATAAGTAACAAGTTAGCTTATACTGTACATGGTGTACTTCAAGTTATGCCATGAATGCAGGTGTGTTCCTTGAAATTCTGACTAGCCCATTGGTGTGCTTTGGGCATAAAAGTGTGTGTGTGTGTGTGTGTGTGTGTGTGTGTGTGGGGGGGGGGGGGGGGGGGGGGGCGGCATTGGATACTACTGGTATCCAATGCATCTGCTAGAGCTGTATATGGCCTGCAGGGATATGCTGATCTACTGCTGACAGGGACTATTCATAACCTCATAATTAGTGCTGCAAAGAACCATACCCCACACACACCCCTTAGGGATGCACGATGTAGACATCCTGGCCCTTATCTGATAATAGCCGATTAATTGCATGGTATAATGAGTCTATCAATAATTATACCAATATAGCAACACTGCTTACACGTGTGGTACAGTAACTGTGATTCTACTGTAACTACAGATGCAGATTGTGCATTCGTTTATTGGGCGTTTATTTATTCGCTTACACTAGTTTATTTGGCGGCAGGCCTACAGAACGCTCTTGCTTAAAAGCGTATATTGTCGCCGTCGGGCAGAAATCTCTTATCTTCACATCCTGGCTTTTTGTGTCTTACTCTTTTCACAAATTAACGTCCTACTTGATCATACTACGGCGTCCTACAAAAGTATAGGTCGAAACACCATGCGAACCGATGCGTTTTTGAGCTTTCAGATCTGCTACTTTTGTTATTTTGCGATTTGAATCCTGAAAAGTAACAGTTTTGGACAGTGCCAATATGACAAATGCCACATAGCAAACTATAGCAATTTTAAGATGTATGAATGAATTATTTCTTTCTTGTCGTAAAGAGGTTAGGGTTAGTGTTACAGAATTATAAGACACCAAAAACATAAATATACAATATCACATTCACTTCCCACACAGAAGTTTTGTTTATTTTTTTACCATCTTGTTATTAGAGTAGACGTAGTAGTAAGCTTCCCCATAAAACACTTAGCCTTCAATCACCACAAAAGGCTTTTTAAAATGGAGAAATGCATATGAAATCTATATTAACTTGTATTTGTTTCTTTCTTTATTACACAGTAATTTTTCAAACCTCACCACTGACAAATACTATTATAAAAAATTAAATGCAAATGAATACTAAAACATAAAAAAATAAACTAACATACCCACTTTAATAACAAATGAACTTGTCCACAGTAGGGATACCAGACTGAAAGTGGTCAAATGAATAAGTTGATCTCCTGGGTTTTAGTCTGGCTATACAGCTATGTAGTGGAGGCGTTGCATTGACTCCCAGCTCTCTCTCCCTCTGTGTGTGTCTTTCACTAGTGTGTCATGCTGAGCTGAATGCCATCATGAACAAGAACAGTGCCGATGTGAAGGGTTGTACCATGTACGTGGCCCTGTTCCCATGCAACGAGTGTGCCAAGCTCGTCATTCAGGCTGGTAAGTGGCGCCGCTTGTGGCACGCACTTAGGGGCGATTATGACATTTTACTTGCCGATTAATTGTCACTTGTAGGTTGTCAATTGTCAAAATAAAGCATTGGAACTTTAAGAATAAAAATTACATTCTGTTTGGCTTTAGGCTGAATTAAAAAAAAAGTTGCACAGGGATTCATATGACAAATGATGACATTCATATTTAATAACTTTATACTTTAATGGTGAAAATAGACGATTTACAAGCTCAGTCTACGGTACAAGCTTGTATATCTACTATTTCCAGTTTTTGAAAATATGAACATTTATGACTATATGGTGATTATGCAAAAACATTTTGCGACAATCTCAAATTATTGCGATTAGGCGATAATGTCATAATTGTGACAGACCTTGCAGGCATGTACGCACACACGTTTGTATTGCTATACTTCTGAGGACGTCCACATTTTTATAAGCTCATAGTGTGACACTTGGTGCCACGCTATGAGCTTGAAGATCTTTGAATAGCCAAAGTATAAAATCATGATTAAAGTGGTTACATAGATGCTTTGTAACCATTTAATCTCTGTCTCCAACTCACCCACAGCACCTCACCTACAGTACAAATGCCTCTACAGCAAGCAAGCAACATACTCATGTTTTTACCATTTGCTCTAGGTCAGTGGTTCTTAAACCTTCTCACTCTAAAATCATTGGTTGTGGTTTGTAAAACTTTTAATTTCAAGAACCCCCATAACTCTTAATAAATTGAGACTTCAGTCTCAATGTGGTTTTTACTGGTTAAATAAAGCTTAAATAAATAAATAAAACTCTGAGAGGGCCCATTTGGTTCAATGTGTACTCCATTCTAACAACCATGCAAAAAATTATTAGGTCAAACTGATAGGACTAGTTCCTTGAGGTGGTTCCAAATTAAACCCTACAGTTCTCTATCTTATATGGGGTTATATGGGGTTCCTTAATGAGAACCACTGGAGTAGACATTCCTGTCTGTGTCAATAGGGGGTGCTGTGGTTTTACTGTTGAGACTGAGCACTTAGCTGGATTATTATTATTTTTACCTCATTCTTTTGTCATAATTTTTCCAGATTCACTTCTATCAGACATTAAACGGAAGCTTTGCAATGTAGTCCGTGTCCTTCTAGCTCACCTCTTAGATCTTATAGCCAATGGATGGAGTCAGGCTCAGGGGACAGGAGTGGGCAGAATTCTTTCCCAGAGGACCGTACTGACTTTAATTGTGCTAAAACCGCATGGATTTGGTAAACATGACCGGGCCAGGGGTGTCCACACTTTTCTTTTCAAAGGGATATTATATGAAAATACCTTGGGGCCGACTGCATCTCTGTTTGTCATTCTGTATCTTTGAACCATAACAAAGTTGCATACAAACCAAATTGTATTTGAACTACAATACAATATCGGTATCACTAGCCTGTCTGCAGAGTGGCCAAATGTAAGCCACTCATGTGTGCTTCTGAACAAAACAAAAAACATTCAGCTTTTTTTTTCAAATGCATGCACTCTGCATTGCTGCATTTACAGTCCAAAGAAAATAATTTTTGTCCAAATGGCAGTGTAGCCGAAGGTAACCAGGTGTGCGGAAAATTGGTCTCTACAAACAATTCACATAGAATGAGGTAACACATGGAACAAGCAGTTAGGAATCCTTCCTTGCACATTTTACTGAGAAATAATTTGCCCAGGTTCATGTTAAAACAATACATTTATAGGACTGATCCGTTTAAACATTTCTTTATTCAAAATCGTGTATGCTGTCACTGTGGAACGTCATTTAAATGGGCCATAGCAATGGTGGCGATTGTGTGGTGCCACATAGAAAACCCATTTGTTTTTCCCATTTCCTAAAAGTGTGTGTGTGTGTGTGTGTGTGTGTGTGTGTGTGTGTGTGTGTGTGTGTGTGTGTGTGTGTGTGTGTGTGTGTGTGTGTGTGTGTGTGTGTGTGTGTGTGTGTGTGTGTGTGTGTGTTATCCTTTTTACAGAATGTTTTGTGGTCATGATCTATTTTTATATAAAAAGTTCTATGCTGTACAACTTAAATCTCTCTCTGCACCATGGTTGGTGCTGAGAAACGCACTCTTATGCAAGATCAAATGAATGATTGCTTCCTACATTATATCTTACTTTATATCCTCGTTTTAATAAGGTTGGATAATGTAATGGTTTAAATAAAAGCCCAGGATATTAATTAAAAGTTTTATAGAGAGCAGACGCTCCGATCAATGTGCAGTGATAAAAGGGAACAATCCAATTCCTTCCATTGTACTTGATATAGCCTGCAATGTTTTCTTTCATTTGTTTTAAGCGATGAAAAACCAAATGGGCAGACAAAATTGTAACTGAAAACACTATAGAATTGAAGCTGAGGGCCTGGGCCATGGCTCAGTGGTCCAGGCACCTTGGCTGGTAATCCAGTCTGGCTGTGTGCCAGACTCCCGATCCCGACGGCCCTTACTGCATGTCTTCCCCCCCCATCTCACTCTCCCCACTCTCGCCTATATAAAATAAAGGCGAAAGCTACAAAGAAAAACTTAAAAAAAGAACTGAAGCTGAGATTATTTTCTCCTGATGATGAATGTGGGTTCAGTGTCGCTCCGTTTGCATTGCATCACTTCACTGACATTTCGTGGCGGTATTTAAATTGATGCCGTCGTCATTTTGAAATAACCAGGATTTAACAGATTACCACTGTAGCTACCGCCCGACCGCAATCTTCACTGACGGTGTGTTCTTCTTCCCTCTAACCCCCTTCCCTCTCCTCACACACTGTGCGTGTGTGCGTGTGCGCGTGCGTAGGTATTAAGGAGGTTATCTACCTGTCTGACAAGTACCATGACAGCCCAGAGATGATTGCTTCCAGGAGAATGCTCGGCATGGCTCGTGTGGAATACAGGTTTGTAACACACACGCACACATGTTGCCTCTTAAGTAGGGCTGTCACATTATTACTTGACGATTCATTATCACTCAAATAATATGTGTAAAGATAAGATAAAGATAATTACGAGTAAAGATTTTATTGTGTTGAAGTGAAATCATCGTTAATTGAAATGATGTATTAATGTAATCTATCAATAAGGGAAGGCTGTCCCTTAACATTCAGGGTTTGATGGGCTTGAACCATTCGTTTTCTTTTCTTTTTTTTTAACTCTAAAATATATCTCGGTGAGAATGCGATATGCATAATGAGTACTAGGTTCATGCTGTGTTTACATGTTCATGTTTAGATGTTATTAATCAGGGGGGTACGCAACCGGTGGCGGGTGGCCAGTGCGCATACATGTCAAAATGTTTTCTGCGTGGTAGATGCAAGGCTCATTTGAGCACCAACAGCTGAGTTAGTTATGTAGAGAAATCTGACAGGCATTCAAAAGGAACTCAAATGAGATGTTAACCTCCTGTAAGTAGACTTTGAAATAAAAACTAGTGTTGACTAATCGTTACATCTGGCTCTTATTTTGAAGAGGAAGTTAGTGCACAGGAAGTCCGTCTAAGTTGTAAATGAGCTACTATGACACTCCCAAAAGTCCCAAAGTTACGTGCTCCTCTCATAGTGGTAGTCGTCGCTAATCCACGCAACGATAATTATTTACAATATAAAAAACATGCATCTTGAACAACACTGGGATTATTTATGGAACCTGAAGCAGTAGGTGAGTAATTACTTTTATCTATGTTGGACGTTTGTTTTGGTTTCAGTGGTTGAGCTGCTTGGTGGGGTTGAGCTGCATAACGACTACACTGCTACAAATACAGTCTGTGATCTTTATCTTTTGCATCTGCCCGTGTGTGTGAAGCATATAACAATGGGGACAGAGTAGTAATGTCCGTAAACTCCGTGTGCACCCAGGTTATTTTTTAAAATGAATTACAAGTGAATGGGTCGGATGTTCGCTCGAAAATTCCTGCCGAAGTTCGAGTCCTAAAAACAGGGCTAGGGTACAGCCTTAGTGTGTTGTGACCCAATAAAAAAGAAGCAACAATATTTGTACATATTGTAGTAAGCTATTCATAGACTACCCAGCCATGCTTTAAATTGAATAAATACAACCAGTAAGACACCCTGAGGGCAAGAAGCAAAGGGCGAGGCCGCGTGCACGCGTCCGCCTGGGTGACGGCGAGCGCTGGCTCTTTGGCATGGTGTTCAGATCAACACATGGAATGAATTCTGTACTGGCCATATATGGAGCTTGTCTTGAGTGTACAGGGTTTGATGAGGTCTTGCCATATATGGAGTGTGTCTTGAGAGTACATGGCTTGATGAGCTCAGATCAACATATGGAATGTCAGAACAGGTCAGCTCCATATATGGAGATCTAAGGGTCGCAGCGGGGGCCAGTGTCTTGAGTGTACAGGGTTTGAGGTCAGATGAGGCCATTCCCCCCCCCCCCCCCCCCCCCCCCCCGAGTCATCGCCCAGTTTGAATGGAGACTGTACGATAAGAGCGCCCCTCACTTGTGATTTTTGACCACACTTGTAACTGGACAGCAACGTATACACACTGACCACATAGAGAGAGCGAGAGAATAGGGGGAGCATACATCTATGTATAGCCTCCGCTTGGTTACTTCTGGAGACGTCTTGGGCACAAATTGTGTTAATCTCTCTCTCTCTCTCTCTCTCTGTGTTGCAGGCAGTTCAAGCCCAGGAGGACGCAGATTGTCATTGATTTTGACTCCATCAACCAGGCTGGAGTTTTGAATGCACCACCAGCCAGCCACAATGGCACAGCAACACTCGCGTCAGGGAGCGAGGGAGGAACAAAGACTGTGTGAAAGAAGAGTTGGCCATGATGATGCCTCTTATATTTTTCTTTCCTTTCTTGTTTGCTTTGTCCGACGGCAGACACTCAAGGATATCTTGACTTTCTATGTCTTTGATATCAACCAGATATTCTCAAAGTTGAAGAAAACATGCGTCGCCTTTCATGGCTCGGCATGGCAAGACATCTTTTTTCTTTTTTACTTTTTTGATGTTTGCTGCATTTTCTGGGTTTCTGGACCCTGGGAAAACTATTCACTGTGGGGCGGGGGGGCTAACTCGGGCCCACTTTCCCACCCTTGCTTTAAGAGTTTATGTGTGAGACAGTTAGTTGTGTCCCAAAAAATGTGATGTATGTTTGTCAAAAAGAAGCTGCGTCAGATACTAGGTTACATCTGTGGGTCAAGTTACAGAACTACAAACCGGCGTAGTACAGTCAACTATAGCTCAATTTATATTTTGTTGTGTGACGCTGTCAGGCGTTAAAAAAATGATATTCTGAGCTCATAGACCGGCTGGTCAATATATCTGTATAGAGACGAATCCACGGAGGGGTGCCCTGGGCACGGAGGAATCCCCAGAGGGGTTCCCTGGCCACGGCCATTACTGAGGTGTACCATTAACTGATTAGCTACACCTGGCCTACAGGGCACTAATCCCTGGAGCAGTGCAGGGATCAGTTAACACAACGGATGCGCCAGCATATTTCAAAAAATTACTTTGATTTTATTCTGAAAGAAAAAAACGGGAGGCATAATCTTCCATTCTTACCTCATGCTGGTCACGCTAAAGTCTCTCGGTATACCATTAAGCACAACTTTACACCGCAGCACTATTTACTACACCTGGCTTACAGGGCACTGCTCCATGGATTCGTCTATATTGATAATCATATGACTCTAGATGATGTCTAGGATTTTGTTTTGTATGTCCTATATTAGATTTTATATTCCTATTTTATACTTTACAAAACATTTTTATTAGGTATTAATAGGTATTGGCTATTGGTCACTCGTATTCCAATATGGAAACCCATTCGGTAAAAAAAAAAGGGGGAAACCTTTTTTTCCCCCCTTAACTGTGCCTTTGCCTCTGGCGGCACCACCTCCTGTGTAGGATCAGGATGTTGGTTTGGCTCCTCCCTGCTCTTAGTCCACTTCCTCGTGGTTGCTTCTTTGTTTATTCCTACCAACGGCAACACTACGTCTTTAGGGTAGTGGTACAGATTGTTTATTCCTTCCAACGGCAACACTACGTCTTTAGGACAGTGGTACAGATTGTTTTGAGGGATTACACATATTTGGATATTGCCCAGCCCTAGCTTCTAGATGCTATTTATGGCATGCGACACCGCCATATGACTAAGTAAACATCAAACATATACAACTTATTATACACTCTGTAGACCCGCACTCCTCAGCTGGCTCAAGTTTACGTTGACCGTGAAGTCAAGAAGCAATCGGTTAAAGTACACAGTATTCCTCTGGTCGAGTTCTTCGAACCTGTGAGAATATTCTGAACCATGTCATGAACCACAGGTTCAGAGTGTGGACCTTCTCAAAGCCAGTCCGCTGTGCAAAGATTGACTGTACCGTTCTGCTCCACTGACTAGAAAGTTGACACTTTTGTCTTCTTCCCCCCCCTCGAAATACTGGCCGTTGGTTCCAGAGCCCGACCGATGCCATGTTTTTATGTCTGATACAGAGCCCGATTTTTGGAGTGTTTAGACCACCAATTGCAGAATGTTTTGACTCGTATTTTGTCAAAACATTTTCTAATCTAATTGGAAAAAAATACAAATCGTTACATTTTCTATTTGGGAAGAATAAATAATAACCACAAGCCGTAATAATTTTGTTCAAAGATATCTGCAAGCTCATACCTAGATGCTCGCCAGGACTGATTTCAGTCATTTGGAGCTTGTTTATCGGCATAAACAGCAACAGTTAAAGCCTCAGTTTGTGATTTCTTCACCTAGTCGGCTGTATGTAGAACAGTTGGAACAGTATTACTACAACATCTGTTTTTACGTCTGGAGACACATGCATTGCATTAGGTTTACACATTGTGTTCATTGTTTAGGAAACGGTGCATTGAGATGCATTAAGGTCGTAAGATTTTATTTAGCTTTCATTCATGGACGGTATTTAATTTTGAAAATGCTGGAAAATGTAGTCAAAACAAGTCAAACGATGGTCAATAATCGGATTGGGCTCCAATTTGTTCAACCCTGTTTAAGGACCATTTCTACACTCAGGATTGATTGTAAGTGTGTGTCCACCAGTTCTCAGCCAAGAGAGTGAAAAAAACCCATTTTATTCACAGCTTTATTAGGGTAATTTATCTCTGCAAAGTGTTTTCTTGTGGTCATTCCACTTGATGTAATGGTTCCTTTCTGAGGGTCATTTAGCCAGGGGAAGCATTTGTTCTCATTTAGAAGACGAGTTGTTTTAAAGTAATTTTATTTATTTTTTGGCTGGGGGGAAATCTTTTCGGTTTTAGTCCAAATTAAGTATATTTATAGGTGCTCCAATTATGTTCTGTAGCACAGTGCTTCTCGACCCCAAATAGGGCTGTCATGATTATAAGTTGACCATTTCATGTATTCTTCTTTTTTTTGCATCATTTTTTGCATCTTTTAGTCATAAATTACACAATAATCTGAAATGCTTGTAACCCACCCGTTAACACGTCAGCCGAGTGCTTTAGTTTAATTAATTTTATAGTTTAATTAATTTTTACGTGGGCCCTGGTCCAGAAAATATTGAGAATCACAGTTGTATTACACTGAAAACCATGTTTTATTTAATATTTTATTTGCATGTAAAGAGGTGTGGTGGTTGAGCATGTGTTTTATTTTTTCCATCTGTCTGTTGTGTATACGTATAATGTGTACGGTACAGGTCCACAGGGTGTGCTAATGGACTAATTACTTAAAACATTGCCTACTGTTAATGTTTGACTGTAGTGTACTTAACGTTTTGGGTCCAATATGGAATCAATAAAGCCTGCATAACTCCCGTGGGCTCTTGTGTAGTCTGGGTGATTCTTTGTACACGGCTTGTTATGCTTGCAGTAGCAGTAATTCGGTGCAAAAGTGAAACCTTGTGTTAAACCTAACTGTTAACATAGAACATGGTGATGCCAACCTCCTAGGCATCCGCAAAGCAAAGAAATGCACTTGGGGTGACTGACGGGGCTTTCTCAGTTGCAGCCCCCTCCCTTTGGAATTCACTCCCACCTCACACCAAGGCCCAATCCTTGCTCCCTCAAAACCAACCTTTTTCAGACTCTATTTCCCAGCCTAATTCAAGTCTCCCTTTCTGCCCTTTTAGTTGTAGCATGAGATGGATGGATATAGATAAATAATGACGCATTCATTCCTGAGCCAATAATTTCTTCCTGGAAATAAAATCGTCTGTTTCCGAGGATAATAATTTAATGATAGAAAACAAGTCATTTGTTTTTGGTGAACTTTATTTTGTTTTGCTGTATAGCAACTGAGTGCTGAGAAAAATGCTATATGCATAATGTATGAAGCCTATAAACATTATGTGAAGTCGGTAACATTCATTCTGTAAAGGCGGAGGCAGAGATGGCATTTTGTTTAGATTTATTTCCCAGACCAAACATACAAAAATAACATCAAACAAATAGACTAAATTGTGAGTATGGGAGACTATTATGTTTAGGATAATGTTTTTTGGGTCTTTGCTGGTTTGCTGGAGTCATGTTGATTAGGTGATGTAAAACAAAACAAACGATCCCAACACAAACATTAAATGCCATTAACAATAAAGAGACAATATGATGTAATTTTTCCCTTCATTGTCAATGGCGTTTTTAAAACAAACATTAAACCTGTAGGAGGCCCCCTCAAAAATATAAGACCACATAAACCTTCATCGATCCCCGAAGCCAAATTCAGCTGTCGTACAGCAACAAAATCACCCCTTTCTTTTCTCTACTTTTCAAAAATGCTACCACCTACAAGGCCCACAGAAACCTCTTATCAGTTAGCTACTGCAGACTACACTCCCAATCTTCCGCTGTAATCTGAACCTGAACTCACCTCTTCAGACTCCACCTCAGCCTGTTAACCTTATGCAATGGTTAAAATGTAATTTAGATAGCATGTTAATTAGACAGATGCCATGTTCATTTGTTGACCCATGGCATCCTATAGTTTGGTAAATGTACAGATTATACATTTTTGGATATACTGTTGAGACTGATGATCGTTTCTTGGTTTACCTATGACCCTATTGATTACCATCTCTATGCATTTGATGTATACCTCTTGTCCTTGCTTATACTGTAAATCGCTCTGGATAGAGCGTATGCTAAATGCCTACGTTACATTGTACTTGTGTCACAGCACTTAATATCCTTGTATGAAACATGGTACTTATTAAACCCTCACCTGCACGTTCCTCTGGATAATAAGAGCATCAGCTCTCTACAGGCAAAGTGATGAAGAGGATCTTATCAGCTCAGTGAAACAATGTTTTCACTGAATGTCAATGTTCACCCCAGAATGTAGAGATAATAAGGTCCATGTGAAGAGGAATGTTCAGTGTTAAGACAGTAAAACCATCAGTGTTTAATATGTCTCACTGATGAAAGTGATATTGGGGCATGGGATTTTCTCTTTCTTTCTTTCTTACACTCAAGGCCTATGATGTCACTGCCAACCTACTTCTGACCATAGGATGACCGTGCACACATTGTACCAGAGCCAAGGTGATGACCCCAGACATCAACAGTGAGGCGTTTGACATTCTGATATGCAGGGATGTTGCAGGGGACACCCTCACTTGTATGGGGGGCTCTTGAGTCTGAATGGCACATGACCAGTGTGTGGAAGTCCAATCCCCCCCACTATATCAAGCTCAGCTTCTTCTCAGGCTTTAGATTTTTTTGAGGGGCCCCTCCTATGTCCAGCATTTTGTGTGTGTGTGTGTGTGTGTGTGTGTGTGTGTGTGTGTGTGTGTGTGTGTGTGTGTGTGTGTGTGTGTGTGTGTGTGTGTGTGTGTGTGTGTGTGTGTGTGTGTGTGTGTGTGTGTGTGTGTGTGTGTGTGTGTGTGTGTGTGTGTGTGTGTGTGTGTGTGCGCGCGTGTGTGCGCGTGTGCGTGTGCGTGTGTGTGCGCGCGCGCGCGTCAATTGCAGGATTGAAATGGTAAGTAATAAGACGAGGACAAAAAGAGACCGCTCTACTTCCTGAGCCACTGCTGCCCCAAGTCCCCAACTGATTAAGTCAAGTAGTAGATGGCTCAAGGTATAGTTTTTACTTTATTTGTTTATTTGGACAGGACAATGCATATTAATGGACGTAAATACACCGGATATAGCACAGTTGCTAATTGTCATCCGCAGTCCTCACAGGAAACACAAAATGGAAAAACAGACTACATAACATTACATAGGGAACACAGCATAAAAAAAAGAAATACACCTAAAATAATCATAAATGGTTGCAGCTTTGGTTTTCAAACAACCATTGTTTCAGATTGTATTTAAAAGAGGGAAATGTAGCACAATCCCTTATACGCAGAGGAAGGCCATTCCATGCTACACAACCCTGTACTGAGGGACATTTTGGCCGAATGTTGTTTGCCGGTGCGGCACTTCGCAGTCTCCTAGAGTGGGGGGGGGGGGGGGGGGGGTCTTCCTCTTTGCTGCTGCTTATGTTGTATGCTGTGTGTGTATACTAATGTGATTCAAGCTGATTGTTTGTCGTTTTGATGCCCAATGGCACGGTGGCAACGAAACATGTTCAGTGACTTTCTGCATGTCTCTGGATTTGAAGGCTCATGCGTGTTGTGTTGTGTCTGACGTCGAAGGTAGTGCATTTTTATTGTTATTTGGTCTCCCTGCTCTTCTATTGAGACATTTGGATCATGGCAAAGGTCATGTCTCACCTAGACACAGGATCTGACTGACATTTTGACCTTTTATCCCCTGAACAAGTAGGCAGGCTCTTAGCTCAATGGTAGAAAGGGAAGTTACACTAGTGTGGAAACCACTGCACTGCTGTGGATACTGTGCACTCTGTCTGTACACAACAATAGATAACTGAAGTGCTCTCTCTCTCTCACTCACTCACTCACTCGCACACACGCACACAAATATCCAAATACTGATAAATGGCCCGTATTGACACAGATGGATGCGGTGTAGGTGGTTATCGCTTATCTCTCCCTCTCTCACTTTCTCACACACAACTCTCCGCCTGATTCTTGGATAAACAGGTCAACTGCCACACATGGCACCTATTTCCTAATTTATGCGGCGGTGTCACATGCCGAAAATAGCAGATCTACAAGCTCTCCGGTTTTTCTACGTGCTGTGAGCTTCTGATGTATACATCAGTTATTTTCGGCATGCGACATCACCAAGTTTAAATCAGGCCAGGCTGATCTCCATTATCGCACCTTGACATTCAGCCGTTTCCTTTTCCTTCCTTTTTTGTGTTTTTTTTTTCTCCCTGCTCCTCCAACAGAAAGAAAAAGGGAAAGGGTGTAAATTGCTGTCAGTGTGGCTTCTCCTCCTCCCCTGTTGAATTCAAACCCTTTTGAACAGCTAGAGCCCGTTTGGGAGCAGGAGGAGGAGAAAGGAGCAAAGAAAGAGGAGAAAAACAACCTAGGAGGGAAATGGAACTGAATAGAAATGAGGATGAGGAGGAAGAATAACCTGAAGCAGAATTTGAGTTTACTGTAATTAGACACACAGATCCACTGAGGCACGATGATGAAGATCTACGGTGTCTTGCAACTTTCTTCAGGCAATAGAGACGATGAATGCAGGAACAAGGGCCAAGGTGGTGACCCCAGATGACAACAGTGAGGAGTTTGAAATCTTGGCTGGGGTACTGCAAGGGTACACCCTAGCCCCCTTCCTCTTTGTCATAGTCCTGGACTATGAGTTAAGGAAGTCCATCAATGGACGAGAGCAGGATCTTGGCCTCACCCTAACACCAAGGAGGTGAAGACGACACCCCACAGTAGTCCTGACAGACCTGGACTACGCGGACAACATCAGCCTGCTCTCCGACCACGTGGAACAAGCTCAGGAGCTCCTGAACAGAACGGAGTCAGTCTGTGGGTTATCACCTATATCCCATCCGAGCATCCATGCACCTCTGACAACAACAGGATGCACTGCTCTGAAGGAAGTCAAGGACTTCAAGTACCTGGGCTCATGGCCATGGGTCAACTCAATGGAGCGTGAGGAAGGCACTTACATGGAGGGCCCTGAACGGCCAGTGTATGGAACTCCAACCTCCCCGTCAAACCAAACTCTGCTTCTTTTATGTAAAGACAGAGTCTGTTCTCTTATTCGGCAGTGAATGTCGGACCCTGAAGTCTATAGATGGGTGCTATACACCAGGATGCTGCGTGCAGTACTTAAAGGGCCACTTCACCCCTTTTGCAACCAGATCTTATTTTAATGATGTTTGGGAGACGAGAAACACTTTCCCGGGGGTTTTTATGTGGGTAATATGTGTTTTTAGATATTTTAGTATTTCAAAGTGTCTGTGATGTCTTTGACACTGGTCTCACCGCTGGATTACTACAATTAGGCTACCATAATGCTCTGCTGCACTTACCCCACCTTGTGGATATGGCTGTCTTACTGAAACAATAAAGTCCAAGGAAGATTACGAGGAAAAGACACCAATGTAATTTTCTCTACCAATTTAAACCGGCAGATTCGTCACAGTGAGTGGCAATCTGCTGCCGAAACTGCGGGGGATACATTGAAGTGAATGGAGCTGAGTGGACAAGCACATAAACAAACCCATTTTAAAATAATCACTTCTCAAAAATAACAGACATACTGCCCGCACAGAATACAAAACTCTGATGCTGGCATTCAAAGCAACCAAAGGTATGGCTCCCCCATATCTTGCAAGTATGATTGAACCCTACAAACCCTCCCGCGCACTCAGATCAGCCAACGCAGGGAAGCTGGAAGTACCCTCACTAAAAACGCCGGGACAACGCTCCACACGTCCCAAACTCTTCTCCCTTCTGGCTCCAAAACTGTGGAATGCACTTCCCATTGCAGTCAAAACTGCAGCATCACTCCCAATCTTCCGCCGTAGCCTGAAAACCCACCTTTTCAGACTCCATCATGGCCCATAGCACTTACCCTAACCCCTTAGATAGCATTTGACACAGACTTATAGCATGTTATGTAGACAGCACTATAATTGTATTGTATATAGTCATAGCACGCCATAGTACATATGTATAGCATAGTAGTAAATATGTATAGTTTATATGTATAGTGTATGTATAGTTTCATTATATAGATATTCCACTGTTACTTTCTTAGCTTACGCATGTTTCATGATAAATGCTTTTATGTGATGTATTCCCATGCTTTTGTTCTTGCTTAAATGTAAGTCGCTCTGGATTAAGAGCGTCTGCTAAATGCCTAAATTGTAAATTGTACTGTATAACACATTGTTGTCTGCTGTGTTGCTTTTCGATGTGTACACTATGTAATTTCATAGAGCTATCCAAAGAGCACAAAGTAAATTTCTGAACGTGAAGACTGTCTGCAATTCCAGCCAGCAGATTTGTCACATTGGGTGGCAGAGAAGCAAACTGAAGCAGACACTGCGGTGGAATACGTTGGAGTCAATGGAGCCAAGTAGACAAGCAAAAACACCCACTCGGAAAATCTTTTATATTCCTGAACCTGACTATGGCGGGGAAATTTAGCAACTTGTGTGGGCCTGTGTGCGTGTGCGTATATATAGATCCATAGGAGCATTAATACTGTGTGTGTGTGTGTGTGTGTGTGTGTGTGTGTGTGTGTGTGTGTGTGTGTGTGTGTGTGTGTGTGTGTGTACGCCGTACGGTGTCTGCCTCTCTGCATGCCTGTCAAACAGCAGAGTAGTGAACACAGCATCAGCCAGAATTCCCACGGACATCAATCAAGTTGTCACAACAACACTGACCTTCAATTACTGTATGTATGCGCTGTGCTCTCCCGCGGTTACATTTAATTTGGGTTTTAGCACAACAATGACAGGTAAACTTTCACTATAATTATTGGCATATATATTATGAAGAGTTAACATTGCCCTGTGTTTACAATATATAGGCTACATGTTTTTATCCATGTCATCAGCCACTGGAATAGTGTGGTGGTGTTTGCGCGAAAAAGCGTTAAAACGATTGGAACGTGGAATTGCCGGGTGACCATTCATTCATCTCAATCTATAAATCATGTGTTGAAATGAATAGCTTTTAGAAACATGTGCAATGTTGTCCCTGAACGCGTTCAATGAACGATCGTTCACGACCCGTTCATAATTTGGGTGAACGTGAACTGAACGTAATGTATTTCTGCTTGATGAACGTTATTTCTGGTGCGTGTGAACGTTACACTCTCACAGTTTACTTCGTTCAAGAATGTGCCAGATTTCAATAGAGCCTTACAGGTCTTAATATGTAGCGGAAATCCCCCCAATAAACCCAAATTCGACCCCAAATCAACGTAATCTCTCTCAGCCGTGAACTTTCTCTGAAGCATGCAGCGCGCATCTAACAACTGGATGATGATGCTCGCACGGATCGACCGAGATGGCAGATGCAAGTAGTAGTAAGAGGCATGATTATTCCCCAGGGACCATAATGCCTCCCAGGGCGGTCCCTAGAGGGGTGGGCGTGGCATTTTAGCATTTTCCGATGACGTCATTATATTGATTGTGCTGATTGGAGCTTCCGGTATCTGAGGATCTCATCAGAATGATCCTGTTTGGGTGGACTTTGCCAGTTTGGCAATCAATGATCATTAATTTAAACTAATTCGCCGTCAAGATTATCTAGTATATATGTTTATTCATTAACCAGTGGTAGTGTGTACATGCCAGTGAAACTATTCTCGCCTCGTCTGGGGCAGTAGGTTCTGTACAGGCTGTGTGGCTGTGTGTGTGAGTATTGATTTTGCATGCTTGGATCAATAGTTCGTATATGGGTCGTGACAGGGACATGCTTTTGCTGGGTGTGTGTGTGTGTGTGTGTGTGTGTGTGTGTGTGTGTGTGTGTGTGTGTGTATTGCTCTTACCCCCATTTTTGGGAAAATGTATTGAATGAGTTATAAGCAGACAAATTATAGCGATGGTTTTTAACAGCTTAGATTATTTCCAGTTTGGTTATAAAAGTCAGAGAGGAACTGATTATGCAACTATCAGCCTGCTTATCCCCATCTTACTAGGACAGCTTTTTATTGATTTTACGTTTCCTTTCAATCGCAAGCAGTGGTCTCAGTTGTCTTACTGAGGAAGGGGGGACAGTGGGGAGGAATCATACAGAGCATATCTATTATCTCTTCAGAACTGGTGCGGGGAAGAAAAAAAAAACTCGTTAGGGATCAATGTGACAAAAACAAAAGAAGCTTGTCATTCATGAAGAGGAACCTGTGCAGGCCATTACAATTGGTGGACAAATAGTGGAGGTAGTAGACAGTTTTAAATACTTAGGCAGATATATTGACAGCAAACTCATTTTCAGTGAAAATACTGAACAGATTTTTAAAACTTGTAACCAACGTCTCCACCTACTACGCAAGCTCAACTCCTTTAGAGTGAGCAAGCATATCGTGGAAACAGTCTATAAAAACATGATAGAGGGAGTCTTGTGTTTTAACATGGCAATGTGGTTTGGCAATCTAAAGGTCAAAGGAAGAAGCAAGCTGCAGCGAATAGTAAATCTAGCCTCAAAAATAATTGGGAAGAGACACCAGCAATTAGGCTGTATCTACAATGAGATACTTCGTAAAAAAAAAAAAACTATCAAGATAGCAAACGACCCCGTCTCATCCACCCTGCACCGACTTCCAGCTACTTCCCTCTGGTAGACGGTACAAACTAGGCATGCCATGGTATGAGATTTTACAGTACGGTACGATGCCGATATTGATAATCTATACCTCGGTATTCCAAGGTATTTATATTTATAAAAATAAAATAAAGATTGCCCCCCCCTGACCTATGTCTAGTGACTACCTCCACATCCTTATAAGCCGTTCTTTGTCCCCCAACATGCAGGCCTACACATATATATATATATATATATATATATATATATATATATCATAATATATGCCATGATTATGAATTGATTACCCTGGACCGAATGGAAACAAGACAGCAAGGACTTTTATCAGTGATCCCTTTGGATATGTGGTTGACTGTATCCTATACTGATTACACTTCTGCCAATAAAAGTATTCAGTCAGTGAATCAATAGCTATTCCTCAGTCCCCATTGTATTTCACTGTACTATGGCTCCCCCTAATGGCCGTTTAATTTGTACCCAGTATGGTGGAGCAGAGGTGATGCAATCTGCGCATGATCACAACTGTCAATGTGTGCCTCCGTGTTGACAGTCCACACTTAGTTACTACATATGGAAATATGGAGTATACATTTGGATCTGGGTGTTTTTCAGCAACACTAACTCAAAGGTAGGAAGCAACTTTTCAATCTACTGCATCTGTGGTGTGAAAATATTTGTGTTAAGTGTTGTTGATGGTGTTGTTACCGTTTGTTTTTTACTGTTTGGTAAAGTTTTGCACGGTTCAGGTTGGGTTAAGGTTTTGGTTTAATGTATGACATGGGTTATTCTTGGTACGTGGTGACGTATTTTGTCACATTTGCATGGTTCATGATGTCTTATTGTTTTGTTTTAATGCATGACATGGGTTATTTTTGGTACGTGATGCGGTGTTTTGTGACATTTGCATGGTTCAGGGTGTCTTAAGGTTTTGTTTTAATGTATGACATGGGTTATTTTTGGTATGTGGTGGTGTATTTTGTGACATTTGCACGGTTCAGGTTGGGCTAAGGTTTTGGTTTAATGTATGACATGGGTTATTTTTGGTATCTGATGTGGGGTTTTGTGACATTTGCATGTTTCAGGGTGTCTTAAGGTTTTGCTTAATGTATGACTGGGTTATTTTGGTACGTGATGTGGTGTTTTGTGAGTTATGCATGGTTCAGGGTGTCTTAAGGTTTTGTTTTAATGCATGAGTTGTATTATTTTGGTATGTGATGTGATGTTTTGTGACATTTGCACGGTTCAGGTTGGGTTAAGGTTTTGGTTTAATGTATGACATGGGTTATTCTTGGTATGGGGTGTGGTGTTTTGTGACATTTGCATGGTTTAGGGTGTTTTATTGTTTTGTTTTATTCCATGACTTGGGTTATTTTTGGTACGTGATGTGGTGTTTTGTGAGTTATGCATGGTTCATGGTGTCTTAAGGTTTTGGTTTAATGCATGAGTTGTATTATTTTGGTAAGTGGTGGTGTATTTTGTGACAGTTGCACGGTTCAGGTTGGGCTAAGGTTTTGGTTTAATGTATGACATGGGTTATTTTTGGTATGGGGTGTGGTGTTTTGTGACATTTGCACGGTTCATGGTGTCTTAATGTTTTGTTTTATTGCATGACATGGGTTATTTTTTTTTTGGTAGATGGTGGTGTATTTTGTGACATTTGCATGGGTCACGGTGTCTTAATGTTTTGTTTTAATGCGTGACATGGGTTATTTTTGGTACGTGGTGATGTATTTTTGGTATGTGGGTATGTGGTTGGGGAATTTTTACATGGTTCATGATGTCTTAATGATTTGTTTAAGGTATGAGTTGTATTATTTTGGTAAGTGATTGTATGTTTTGCGGCATTTGCATGGTTCAGGTTGGCTTAATGGTTTATTTTAATGTATGACTTGGATTATTTTTGGTACATGGGAGTGTATTTTATGGCGTTTGCATGGTGCATGGTTCAGGCATCCCCCGGGCATGTCTGTGGCCGTTTGAGATGTGAGGTTGGGGTTAATACTGAGTAATGTACGGTTAGTTCATGGTAGTAGGGTACATGTTTAAAGTAATCATGTATATCATATTGGCGTAACTAAATTTGAAATGAGTTGATTGGACTATGTATTTTTAGATGAACACACTATGTTGTTCACCTACAATTATACGGATCGATGACTAGAGTAGATTGACGGCATTTTACAATAGCTACTATTAGGTATTATTGACATTTAAAGTTAGATAGACTATAGTCTATACTACATGGTGGTATAGGCATCCATGGATTTCCAGGGAATTCAACCCGAATCTGTAGACGGGGTCTGTACACAAAACACAATGTTTTGTGTTGACAATAACTACGAGGCAATAACAGCCATCATACTAGTAAATATTATTTATACTAGTTAAATTATCTAAACTCGGTGATCTGACATAGACATTTTTTCACGATACATAGGAAAACTCTAAACTACATGCATAATAATAAAATATGGTTGAATGTTTCAAATAGTGGATAGTTAGAATGGGTCATGCATGTTTTTAATACAAACACCTTAACATCACCATGTCTGATGGTGCAGTGTGTAAATGTAACAGGTTATCTACATGGTGTATACTAAACCATGTAATACTGATGTACCGATGTTTTTCCAAGAATTCAGAACGTATAGTTTAGAAAATTGTGTAAGTCTATACTATACGAGGTCTTTAGATCATGGTCAGCACCAAATATCATACCAAAAGTCTGTATCTTATGTTTATCAGGTTTTATTTTGATCAGAAAATAGACAATTATGCAGATGAACATACACTGTAGCACAACATGGAGCAAAATGTACAAGACAATGAATTCACCAGGACATCAAATATACTCAGTCATCAACTATTTATAATGTATGTATATATATATATATATATATATATATATATATAGATATATATACAACGATGCAATCAGGTCAATCATAGTGGCAATAGTTATGTCCTTGATTATTTTATTTTTTTTGATCATATCAGGGTAAATCCTTCCAGTAATGCAAATAAGATGTACATAGCCTATGGATTCTTGACATTGGCAGTGGTCCTACCTCAATACCGCTAGTTCTCAATATCTTAATAACCCCCGGTATAAAATCATCAGTCCACAACTTGTTCATTAAATCTTTAAAATGATTGTAGAAGTAATATCGGGGCGTAATATTCAAACATGTGTGCTCGGTTTGACTAGAATGGTCTATGCGGCAGCCGTTGCAATTATCCTTCATCTGTTCGGTTATAGCGTTTGCGAGTAGTTGACCAACATGTATTTTCAGAATATCTGTAAGATTTGTGGGGTTTGTCCCACCAAACTCATCCAAAGTCAGTGGCCAATTCAGGGGGTATGGCGGCGAAAGCAATGGTGTGTCGGAGGCTGGAGGGTCATGGGGAGCAGTTGAATTTGAGGCTGATAGGTCTACCGTCTCAAAATACTCTGTGTCCCCCGCACCATAGCCCCAAAATGCCCTCTCAAAATGTTCATCGTTCTCCGGATCATAGTCGCAAAATGCCCGGGCATCATCATATTCATCGCTGTCCGTATCTGCAGTACTGATGTTATGCCACCACGGGGGGGTGTATACACGGTCCATTGAGGGTCCATCCATCAAGAGCAGTCCCTTCATTCGAGTTTGATTCTCCCAATGAAGAAGTAGAATCCTCCATGATCCGTGAATGGCGCAATATACTGGCAATAATGAGTTAGCATTTTACCTATAGTGTAGGAGGGGGTGGGCTGGTAGCTGCAAATGTTGGTCCATCGGTTTCTAGATCAGAGTGGGGCGTGGGTGCATCGTTTTCTAGGGCGCTGTACGAATCATGATTTACAGGACGGTTATCCATTGAGAATAATGTAGCGCCAGCTGGCTTTGGGGGATCACCGAGCGAGAAGCTACTATGTCTGGGATTACCGAACGAGAACCCCGTAGGTCTGGAATGGCTTGTCTGGTAATCCACAAGCCTCAGTTTCTTTTCATTGAAGTAGTCCATTGATCGTGAATCCACACATTTGGCGCCTCTAAGGTAGCCTTCCAGTAGGTCCAGAGATCGATTCTCTATAGTTGTGAAGAAATCCAAGGCTTCACACATCACATGCTTTAGAATCCCTAAATCATCCACACCAACGGCTAGTTGGATTGGAAAGCATTTCTCTTTCTCCATGATACTCTTAGGTCTTTCAACTGGGGTACCGCATTGAGATTTGTATCTTAGTAGCAACCATAAGTTTGACCTAGAACAGTCAACGATGAAGCCCTCAGTGTCACTACGTGAGTGTATTTCAGAGCTCGCCCGTACAAATCGAGATGGCTTGATATAGCCAGGGTTTATCTTTGTATCCAATTGCAGGTACTTACAGAACTCAAGAATAGGAGGGACCAATCGCTCAAATTCAGATGCATAGATGCGTATGTAAGGCAACCGGTCTTCAAAGATACTGTCGCCTGTTTCCAATGTATAGAGTTCAATAAATCGATGATTCTTGAATGGAAAAAACGACAGACGAATTTTCCGGCCGTCAGATAATGTCCAAACTTTCCTATTCTCATCTTGGTAGCAGGTAGAGTACATGTTGTCGTTCTTTCTTCACGGGCAGCTAGTGTCTCTATTGTAGGATTACTCAGTTATGTAGGGTTATTCTCCGTATTTAACAACATCCACGGAGAGGTGGAGCCTAAAGAATAACTGCCATACTAATCATGGCCGACCTTTGAGGTCAAACAGGGTTTTGTATACAGTACCGGATACGTTACACCCTCCCCAACAAAAGAAAGGCAGGATCATCACCAATGCATAATCCTAACTAGTTACAATAGTCGCAAAGTTTAGTATACTACCACCGTAAGAACCTAACTAGAATCTAACAACGTTAATAGTGTAAATATATATATATATATATGAAATAAAAACAACAATGAAGATATGTTGATTTTTTTTTATTACTGAGAAACAGAGCATGTATTTACACAAGTATGTTACACATTACATTTAATAGACCCGTTCAATTCATTCCAATTCGATTTGGGAGTCGTCCCATCACATAATATGGATTTTAAGTGGCAATGTAGATTTTTACATATAGTAGTAAAATAAATAAATAAAATAAAAATAAAAATAAAAGGCAAAGAAGTTTAGCGATATTGGGTTTAGCATTGAGGAAATGACACCCTATGCACACAAGGGAAAACGTTTTCCTGCTCTCAGACTTTTCGTTTCCCTCAAAGTATGGATGATCCAAGCATTCCTCCACTGTAGGTCTTTTCTTTGGATCTTCATTGATCATCCTCTCGATGAGATCGTTGGCGAGCACATCCTGAACATGGTGCAGGTTGTAGATTCCATCCATAATGTTAACTTCACACCGTGGGCCTGTACCAAAGGGGTGGTGTCCTCCAGACAGGATGTAATATAACAACATCCCAGCCACCTTTAGAATGAAAATGAAATGTAGGGACAGATTGTATTGTTTTTCTTTGATTAAATGGTTCTCTCATACTGGAAAAAAACAAACCTGTATGTCGGCACTTCTTGTATATGGTACAACCGCACCGCCATAGTCTTCATCAATGGTCTCCTTCGCCTTCCAACATTTTCTTCCTGCACTACTCGTTGCATATATTGTTTGTCGGTGGTCCACCTGTCTACGTACTCCATAATCGGACAATTTCACCTTCCTTGTAACATCTGTAGGGTAAATTGTATAAATAAATAAAAATATATATATTTTTTAAATGACAATAATACAATAGTTTGCCTGTCTTATTTTTTTTTCATCTATAGCTTACCAAACATCACATTCTGGGGTTTGATATTACAATGGAGAATTGGAGGATTCTGTCGATGAAGTGTGTTTAAACTAATGAGAAACTGTTTTGCGATCAGGATTTCACAAAGACGGCCTCCAGGAAACTCGTCTCTTAAGTTAACGTATTCTTCCAGTGTGTATTCACATAATTCAAGAACAACGTAGGCAAAGTTTTCATCCTCTATAAAGTCCATATATTGTGCAATGGAAGGATGATCATGCTCTGGATGGCATGAAAGAACAAGGTAGGCAAAGTTTTCATCCTCTATAAAGTCCACATATTGTGCAATGGAAGGATGATCAAGCTCTGGACGGCATGAAAAGTATTTCTTCCCCTTCAGCATTCTCTTCACGGCGACTTCAGTGCCATCCTCTCTTAACCCCAAGTAGACCCCCTTTGCTATGCGGAATTCACCATCTAGCCCAATGATAAAATTACCACATTTGACAACGTCATCAACCTCGTGAACGTTTGCAAGTTTCTCTAGTTGTTGGCTCCATCTTTGACTGATTCTGTGCCATTCTTGTGGTTGTTTTGACTCTGTGATGGTCACTTCACTTTCCGAGGTTGGTTTGATGAGATGTGAGTGTAGTGGTCTAGACATGTCCATCTCAACTTCATTGCTCCGCATTTGTGCCTATGGGACAGAGGGTCAAGAGAGGTGATCCCAGACATAGTAGCTTCTCGCTCGGAGATCCCCCAAAGCCAGCTGGCGCTACATTATTCTCAATGGATAACCGTCCTGTAAATCATGATTCGTACAGCGCCCTAGAAAACGATGCACCCACGCCCCACTCTGATCTAGAAACCGATGGACCAACATTTGCAGCTACCAGCCCACCCCCTCCTACACTATAGGTAAAATGCTAACTCATTATTGCCAGTATATTGCGCCATTCACGGATCATGGAGGATTCTACTTCTTCATTGGGAGAATCAAACTCGAATGAAGGGACTGCTCTTGATGGATGGACCCTCAATGGACCGTGTATACACCCCCCGTGGTGGCATAACATCAGTACTGCAGATACGGACAGCGATGAATATGATGATGCCCGGGCATTTTGCGACTATGATCCGGAGAACGATGAACATTTTGAGAGGGCATTTTGGGGCTATGGTGCGGGGGACACAGAGTATTTTGAGACGGTAGACCTATCAGCCTCAAATTCAACTGCTCCCCATGACCCTCCAGCCTCCGACACACCATTGCTTTCGCCGCCATACCCCCTGAATTGGCCACTGACTTTGGATGAGTTTGGTGGGACAAACCCCACAAATCTTACAGATATTCTGAAAATACATGTTGGTCAACTACTCGCAAACGCTATAACCGAACAGATGAAGGATAATTGCAACGGCTGCCGCATAGACCATTCTAGTCAAACCGAGCACACATGTTTGAATATTACGCCCCGATATTACTTCTACAATCATTTTAAAGATTTAATGAACAAGTTGTGGACTGATGATTTTATACCGGGGGTTATTAAGATATTGAGAACTAGCGGTATTGAGGTAGGACCACTGCCAATGTCAAGAATCCATAGGCTATGTACATCTTATTTGCATTACTGGAAGGCTTTACCCTGATATGATCCAAAAAAATAATAATCAAGGACATAACTATTGCCACTATGATTGACCTGATTGCATCGTTGTATATATATCTATATATATATATATATATATATATATATATATATATATATATATACATACATTATAAATAGTTGATGACTGAGTATATTTGATGTCCTGGTGAATTCATTGTCTTGTACATTTTGCTCCATGTTGTGCTACAGTGTATGTTCATCTGCATAATTGTCTATTTTCTGATCAAAATAAAACCTGATAAACATAAGATACAGACTTTTGTTATGATATTTGGTGCTGACCATGATCTAAAGACCTCGTATAGTATAGACTTACACAATTTTCTAAACTATACGTTCTGAATTCTTGGAAAAACATCGGTACATCAGTATTACATGGTTTAGTATACACCATGTAGATAACCTGTTACATTTACACACTGCACCATCAGACATGGTGATGTTAAGGTGTTTGTATTAAAAACATGCATGACCCATTCTAACTATCCACTATTTGAAACATTCAACCATATTTTATTATTATGCATGTAGTTTAGAGTTTTCCTATGTATCGTGAAAAAATGTCTATGTCAGATCACCGAGTTTAGATAATTTAACTAGTATAAATAATATTTACTAGTATGATGGCTGTTATTGCCTCGTAGTTATTGTCAACACAAAACATTGTGTTTTGTGTACAGACCCCGTCTACAGATTCGGGTTGAATTCCCTGGAAATCCATGGATGCCTATACCACCATGTAGTATAGACTATAGTCTATCTAACTTTAAATGTCAATAATACCTAATAGTAGCTATTGTAAAATGCCGTCAATCTACTCTAGTCATCGATCCGTATAATTGTAGGTGAACAACATAGTGTGTTCATCTAAAAATACATAGTCCAATCAACTCATTTCAAATTTAGTTACGCCAATATGATATACATGATTACTTTAAACATGTACCCTACTACCATGAACTAACCGTACATTACTCAGTATTAACCCCAACCTCACATCTCAAACGGCCACAGACATGCCCGGGGGATGCCTGAACCATGCACCATGCAAACGCCATAAAATACACTCCCATGTACCAAAAATAATCCAAGTCATACATTAAAATAAACCATTAAGCCAACCTGAACCATGCAAATGCCGCAAAACATACAATCACTTACCAAAATAATACAACTCATACCTTAAACAAATCATTAAGACATCATGAACCATGTAAAAATTCCCCAACCACATACCCACATACCAAAAATACATCACCACGTACCAAAAATAACCCATGTCACGCATTAAAACAAAACATTAAGACACCGTGACCCATGCAAATGTCACAAAATACACCACCATCTACCAAAAAAAAAATAACCCATGTCATGCAATAAAACAAAACATTAAGACACCATGAACCGTGCAAATGTCACAAAACACCACACCCCATACCAAAAATAACCCATGTCATACATTAAACCAAAACCTTAGCCCAACCTGAACCGTGCAACTGTCACAAAATACACCACCACTTACCAAAATAATACAACTCATGCATTAAACCAAAACCTTAAGACACCATGAACCATGCATAACTCACAAAACACCACATCACGTACCAAAAATAACCCAAGTCATGGAATAAAACAAAACAATAAAACACCCTAAACCATGCAAATGTCACAAAACACCACACCCCATACCAAGAATAACCCATGTCATACATTAAACCAAAACCTTAACCGAACCTGAACCGTGCAAATGTCACAAAACATCACATCACATACCAAAATAATACAACTCATGCATTAAAACAAAACCTTAAGACACCCTGAACCATGCATAACTCACAAAACACCACATCACGTACCAAAATAACCCAGTCATACATTAAGCAAAACCTTAAGACACCCTGAAACATGCAAATGTCACAAAACCCCACATCAGATACCAAAAATAACCCATGTCATACATTAAACCAAAACCTTAGCCCAACCTGAACCGTGCAAATGTCACAAAATACACCAGCACATATAAAAAATAACCCATGTCATACATTAAAACAAAACCTTAAGACACCCTGAACCATGCAAATGTCACAAAACACCACATCACGTACCAAAAATAACCCATGTCATGCATTAAAACAAAACAATAAGACATCATGAACCATGCAAATGTGACAAAATACGTCACCACGTACCAAGAATAACCCATGTCATACATTAAACCAAAACCTTAACCCAACCTGAACCGTGCAAAACTTTACCAAACAGTAAAAAACAAACGGTAACAACACCATCAACAACACTTAACACAAATATTTTCACACCACAGATGCAGTAGATTGAAAAGTTGCTTCCTACCTTTGAGTTAGTGTTGGTGAAAAACACCCAGATCCAAATGTATACTCCATATTTCCATATGTAGTAACTAAGTGTGGACTGTCAACACGGAGGCACACATTGACAGTTGTGATCATGCGCATATTGCATCACCTCTGCTCCACCATACTGGGTACAAATTAAACGGCCATTAGGGGGAGCCATAGTACAGTGAAATACAATGGGGACTGAGGAATAGCTATTGATTCACTGACTGAATACTTTTATTGGCAGAAGTGTAATCAGTATAGGATACAGTCAACCACATATCCAAAGGGATCACTGATAAAAGTCCTTGCTGTCTTGTTTCCATTCGGTCCAGGGTAATCAATTCATAATCATGGCATATATTATGATATATATATATATATATATATATATATATATATATATATGTGTAGGCCTGCATGTTGGGGGACAAAGAACGGCTTATAAGGATGTGGAGGTAGTCACTAGACATAGGTCAGGGGGGGCAATCTTTATTTTATTTTTATAAATATAAATACCTTGGAATACCGAGGTATAGATTATCAATATCGGCATCGTACCGTACTGTAAAATCTCATACCATGGCATGCCTAGTTTGTACCGTCTACCAGAGGGAAGTAGCTGGAAGTCGGTGCAGGGTGGATGAGACGGGGTCGTTTGCTATCTTGATAGTTTTTTTTTTTTTACGAAGTATCTCATTGTAGATACAGCCTAATTGCTGGTGTCTCTTCCCAATTATTTTTGAGGCTAGATTTACTATTCGCTGCAGCTTGCTTCTTCCTTTGACCTTTAGATTGCCAAACCACATTGCCATGTTAAAACACAAGACTCCCTCTATCATGTTTTTATAGACTGTTTCCACGATATGCTTGCTCACTCTAAAGGAGTTGAGCTTGCGTAGTAGGTGGAGACGTTGGTTACAAGTTTTAAAAATCTGTTCAGTATTTTCACTGAAAATGAGTTTGCTGTCAATATATCTGCCTAAGTATTTAAAACTGTCTACTACCTCCACTATTTGTCCACCAATTGTAATGGCCTGCACAGGTTCCTCTTCATGAATGACAAGCTTCTTTTGTTTTTGTCACATTGATCCCTAACGAGTTTTTTTTTTCTTCCCCGCACCAGTTCTGAAGAGATAATAGATATGCTCTGTATGATTCCTCCCCACTGTCCCCCCTTCCTCAGTAAGACAACTGAGACCACTGCTTGCGATTGAAAGGAAACGTAAAATCAATAAAAAGCTGGCCTAGTAAGATGGGGATAAGCAGGCTGATAGTTGCATAATCAGTTCCTCTCTGACTTTTATAACCAAACTGGAAATAATCTAAGCTGTTAAAAACCATCGCTATAATTTGTCTGCTTATAACTCATTCAATACATTTTCCCAAAAATGGGGGTAAGAGCAATACACACACACACACACACACACACACACACACACACACACACCCAGCAAAAGCATGTCCCTGTCACGACCCATATACGAACTATTGATCCAAGCATGCAAAATCAATACTCACACACACAGCCACACATCCTGTACAGAACCTACTGCCCCAGACGAGGCGAGAATAGTTTCACTGGCATGTACACACTACCACTGGTTAATGAATAAACATATATACTAGATAATCTTGACGGCGAATTAGTTTAAACCAGATTGCCAAACTGCCAAACTGGCAAAGTCCACCCAAACACAATCAATACGATGAGATCATCAGATAACGGAAGCTCCAATCAGCAAAATCAATATAATGACGTCATCGGAAAATGCTAAAATGCCACGCCCACCCCTCTAGGGACCGCCCTGGGAGGCATTATGGTCCCTGGGGAATAATCATGCCTCTTACTACTACTGATGCAGAACATGTCGATGATGTCCCCAAACACTGTGGTAAACTTGTTGTTGTTTGATTCAACATAAATGTGACACCGGAAAATAGCTTCCAGTAGCTTGTTATTTTGCGTCGAGGAGCGCTGTGTAAATACTGTACATGATCGCCTCAGCCAACAAAAGACATCTCCCACAGTGAAACTTTTCTTAAGTCTCGGTCTATAGGAGTTCTCCTTTATTTTTATACGAGCGAGAGAGAGAGGGCCAAGGGTGGTGGGGGGTTGACTGACGCCTGGCAGTCAGTCAGAGCTCGGAGGCCCCCCTGAGGGTGGATGCCCATTTCAATTGAAACTGGTGAAACATAGCAAAGGCCTCCTGTGGAGCCACGGGTGAGTTGTAACCAGCCATGCATGCCGGCAGTGACGGTGTTGTCGGACTAATGCCTGTCGGACTGTTAATATGTCTAACCAACATATGCACCCCAAAGTAGCATACCAAATCTGCAAGCTAGGTTACTACACCACATACTTGTAGCAGTGTAACAAGTAGTTTGAGAACCGGGCACGTGCACGCTCATGGTCAAAACACTGGTGGAAGGGCAATATTTTCTGTGAAATATTTAGCTAGGTTTGTAAACGTTGCATGCACCGTGCAGTTTGTGAACGAAGCATATTGTGCTAATGTGAGCAGCAACGTCAGGGGTCGTCAGGGGAGCTGCTAGCATGCTAATGTAGGCTTTTAGCCTACATCTTAAAATGTCAATTGAAAACATTGCTCAGTTCAGTCTTACTGCATAATTACTTAACTTCATCCTTTTACATTTTACATTGATATGCACATAACCAGTTTGTTGTCTACTAAATCTTGCTGAGCTTTAATTGCTGCAACAGCATCAGCTGAGTGCTAGTCAAAGCTTTGATTGGGGAAGCAGGTTAATCTGAGCTGTGTTACTGATTGGCCTGCTTATGTGACTGTGATTGGTGTAGCAGCATCAGGTGAGCTGATCAGTTTTCTGTGATTGGTGTACTTTTGTGGGGGCAGTTGTGGGAACCGTAATCAACCTCTCCTAAGGTTGGCTGATGCCTCAACTCTGGAAAACCATCTGCATTGTCTCAGTACCGAAGTTGTCCCACCCAAGATGTCCCTCGAATGACATCTACAGGGCAGAGGCTCTGTCACTGCAAGTCATAAAGAACTACCTCGCTCTTATGCAGTTTACTTACCAGGCAAACATTGAGGCAGAAGTCTCTGCATCTACCTGCTAAATCGAGACTATACCCACCAAGTCCCAAAGAGCAACATCATATTTATAATCTTTTTTGACTTCTCCAGCACCTTCAACACCATCCAACCACATCACGTAGTCAATGAGCTGTCTGTGATGGCCATGACTATGCCTCGGTGGCCTGGATTATGGACTACCAGCAGACCAAAAAATATTAGACGTTGCCGTAAAGAAAAGTATAGCATGCTATGCTAGCAGTATGCTAGCAGCTATTGTGCGGTTAAATTCTGCATTTTATAATTCTACTATGCTACATTTGCTGGCTAAATCGCTTTACAGATTTGTGAAATTCCAGTCCAACTGCATTATCAGACGGTGGTTTTGGATGTACTTTGAAAGGTAGCATGCAGTGTACATGAGTGATGAGTGAACACTCAAGAAAACGGCTGATGGTGTTTGGACTATCCAGGTGTTTGGACTATCCAGACAAGTTTAATTCTTCATACAACTGTAAGGTGGTCACCATGTTTCTGGGACCAGGCTACATCAAAACACTATGCAGAGACTGTAGTAAATTATCTTATGCACTCATCTATGACTGTCCTGAACACCTTTCTTCAAACTTTAGATGTTCTGTTTGGATGCTAAATTAATTAGCCAATACATCACACCAAAGCTCATTTGGAGGAGGATTTGGCGCTTGTAAAGTCTGGACCTACCACTGCTCCTGTCTCCTCTGTCTCCCTCTTCCATCTGGATGTGCTTCTGCTTCAACCACTGCTGCTCATCCCTGCAGGACTGTTGGATGATTAGCCAGCCCTCCTGGTGCCTTTTCCGCTGCTCTTGCTTGTCCCTGCGGGATTGTCGTACAAACAGCCTTGTATCATATATTCCTGCCAAAATGAGAGGAAAGTGAGCCAGAGTGCGAGAAGGCACGATGGATGAGATGGATGGATGGATGCTAGAGAGGACCTGAATAAACGTTCGGACAGGGATGTCATGAGTATACCATTTTGTTTCCATTAGAGGGTGGGGCAGGGTACTGTCACGCTGATTGCAAGACACGCAAACAATGCAGGCCAGCTGTGAGTTTCGGAAGAGTTGACATCGGTTAAACGTGCCTGGTCCAACCAGTCGGTGGAGGCTATACTGATCAACCAATGGGATTTCACTTTAGTTTTATTGTTTTATTGTGAATCAGGTCAATCTCATTGTGAAAGAGAAGATAATTTGGCCATCAATGATTTCCTGCAGTTATTTGAATTAATGTCAAAATTCATACCGGGACCTAAATAAGAAAGCCACCGCATGGGAGCTTTGTGGCTGCCAGATAACAGATGGAAATACAGACAAACCAACTATTTACTCGAAAAACCCAAGAAAATAGTCTAGCATCCCGGGGTGTGTATTGGACGAAAAAGGAACTTCCCAGCATGCCTCGGGGTGCACACACATGTTATCGTGTTAATATTTGCAATGGGAATGTGCTTGGCGGCGATTCATGTGTCGTTCGTGATTGATGATGTTGGTTTATGTTCATTTCACCATTTGTTTCATGTATGTGTTAATTTGGGGGAGAAAGCGTGTTGGATAGGGGGTACCTGCAGGGGGCCCTCCCTTTCCTGCTCAAGTTTGAATGAGTTACTTTGGTGTTTGTGTGCTTCACAGTCACCTTTAAAAAATAGGGTTTCTAGATAATTTGCTAGCGTGCTTCGTTAACATCATTCATTAAATTGTTGACAGAAGACATGCATTTTTTGCATCAATTTGAGAGGCTAAAAAGTGCATTGCGTTAGGCCAGTAAGGAGAGAGTTACAATAGTAAAGTTTTGATATGACTGATGTCTGGATAAGGAGCTGGGCTGACTCCTGGTTGAGGAAGTGTCTAATTCGTAAACCTACAGGATCGAGTGGCCGCTGTAATGTGTGCTTTGAATGAGAGCTGACTGTCCAGGGCACAGCTGTTGTAACCAAAGTCACCAAGGTGTTGTCTATGGAAATAGTTAGCTCCTGCATGGGGCAAGAGTTAACTGGGAAGAAGAGATGCTCAGTCTTGTCTGGGTTCAGCTTGAGGTGGTGAGAATCCACTGTGAGATGTCAGCCAGGCATGCATTGATGCGCTCTTCCACCTGAGTAGCAGAGGGGAGGAAGGATAGAAACAGTTGAGTGTCATCGGCATAGCAGTGATGAGATTTGGTGTACAGGGATAAAAGGAGTGGACCAAGTACAGATCCCTGTGGGACCCCAGTTAGGAGCATATGGGGGGATGAAAGCAAACCTTTCCAAACAACCTCGTCCGGTCTGTTAGGTAGGAGGAGAACCACTTTACTGCCGTCCCAGCAATGCCTAGATCAGCTAGGGTGTCTAGGAGCAGCTGGTGTACTGTGTCAAATGATGCTGATAGGTCTAGAATAATCAGTACTGCAGAGTGGAGGCAGCCTGGGCAGCATGTAGTGCTTCTGTGACTGCAAGGAGTGCAGTTTCCGTGGAGTGGGCCGGTTTGAATCCTGGCTGGTCTGGATCCAGCAGGTTGTTCTGTGAGAGATGGAGAGAAAGCTGGTTGGAGACAACATGTTCAAGAGTTTTGGAAATAAAGGAAAGGAGCGATACCAGTCTGTAGTTCTGAGGGGTCAAGAGTAGGTTTCTTGAGTTGCGTTATTCTGGTTGACTTGAAGGCAGATGGGACCCAGGCTGAGATTATACCAAAGTGTTGATGATGGAGGTGATGAAGGGGAGTAGATCAGGTGTTCATATACAGCATTGTAGGACAAGACACCAAAGGTCATATCACAACCACAGGAGACACACACAACTTGCTTTGACTGTGTGACCACCAATTGCCAATCAGAGTAGACCTGCTTATCTGTGGGTGAGCCTCCAGCCACCACCACCCGCTGAAAGAGTATCTCAAAAATGTAGTTGGTTCAGTATGAGATGACATCGGAAATGATCCCCCAATCTTTCTACAGAGCATTATGTAGAGGAGATGACAACAGCAGGGATAAATTAATCCTCCAAAATTACAATTGGAGGTTCTACATAGATGTCAGACACAGTAAAAAATCATACCTGTTGGTCTGCATCAAGCTGGTTCAGCTCACTGGACCGCGAGTGCCGGATGGCCTTCACGTTTGAGTAAATGGTCACTCCCCCCAGTTTTAGACCGCGACAGATGGCAGATCGCCATCTCAAGTGAACTTGAGCCACGAGAGACACTGCGCGAGTTGACGTGTCGAACGTTGCGAAGTTCGCTTAGCCGACATAGCCCCGTTCGCATTGCGAGCCGATATGGACAGAATAGTAAATCATGTTCTGGCGAGAGCGTTTGCCCTGACTGCTACTGAAAGTGGCCGACTGCCACTCAAAGTGTCTACTGGCCAATCACAGCGCATCCGTGCACAAGTGCAGTGGCCAATCACAGTGCGTCCTTACTCAAGCGCGAAGGCCATTCGGCACTCGCCACTGGACCTATGGAGAATGTTCTGGGAAATGCTTCTCAGAGCTGCTGTGCCTGAGATGGCATTCTGCCAGGATGTCTGTGTACTTCTAATGAGCCACAGTGCTTTTTTTTTTGTTATCTCGAAACCTTGGCTGTCATCTGTCAAGCCTCCGGTCATGCACACTCAGGTATATATACAGTATATTGATTCAGGGGTTTGAATTGCAATGTTCAAGCTACAGCTGGCCTACTGGAGTTTTGTTTTGTACATTATGTGTGTGCCACAAAGATTTGACAGAAATATATTGTAAATATATTACAAGCTGCACTTACTTACGTTGAATTGATTACTTTTGAGAAGATCTGGATCTCCAACGTCAACTGTGAAATAATGTGCATCAATCAAATATCACCTTCGTAAACCTCTAATTTTCTCTAAATGTGTCAGCTCTCTGCAGTGTTTCTATAATTCCCATCTCTAATATCTCTTACACACACACGCACGCACGCACACACACACACACACACACACACACACACACACACACACACACACACACACACACACACACACACACACACACACACACACACACACACACACACACACACACACTTCTTTCACAACTGTCAAAACATAATTTTCAAGACAAGGTTCTGTCAACTGAACTTATAAAGTAAAGGTAGAGAATATTGAAGTTATATGCATTGCTTGAGTTACACCTGAACTCCCCAGGAGATTCTATATCTAGCCAATCGCATACGGATGCACACAGCTAGTCGACCAGTATATTAAACAGTGCTGTTGCCACAGGATCAGTTTAGGACATAGATTTCCACCAACCATTGATGAACTTTGATTTGATATTAACATTACTGTCAGTGAGCACACAGTTCATAGTCCAGTACTGTCACACGCCTGCACTAGTTGACGTTCCGTCCAAATGTGCTGTGTGGTGGCTGGAGAAGATCTTGAACAATGTCCAAAGATTCTGATGTACTGATGTGGAAAACTGCCCTGGTGATTGAAAGGTAGCCCTACTGGGATTTCCCTAACAGTGCAGGGAGGGAGTTGCCTGAGAACACGGCAGGTGCTGGCAGGACGGATACGTTGCATGGCCGATTTGCTGTGTGTGTGTGTGTGTGTGTGTGTGTGTGTGTGTCCTAAGTACAGTTTCAAGTGAACTTGAGCCACGAGAGACCGCACTAGCACTTTCCACCCCCCCTCCACTATATTTCCTTCCCACCAACATGAGTTTGGACATGCAGTCCTGCCGTCTCGCGTCTTGTTTTCCATGTTTGATCGTGTCTTTTCATTAAAAGCCTTGTGTTTGTTCCGTCTGGTTGAGTTAGTTCAATCCTTTTCTTAAACAGAGCCAGTGCGAGTATATCTGAAAAATTGCCTGCCAGAAGCAGATAGACGGCAGTTAGGTTTGATCTGGTGTTCATCTCAGAGTTGACAGAGCTGCTTATCGGCTAACAGCTTTAAATCATCCATCTCTCCATGACAGTCTCAAGCTGACGTCCTGACGGCAGAACTGTCAATATGATAGATTTCCAAGGCATTGTGTTGTTTTTACGTTTGGAGGAGGTTTGGATTATTAGCGGTTTCAGTTATGTCAGTACATGGATGCAGCGAGTAGCGAGAGCGCCTAATGTATGTATATAATTGCTGTCTGGCAGAAACCTCTTATCTCCATTTTGTTTGTGTTTTTTTCTTAAATTAATGCCCGGTCAACTTGATCATACTATACAGTGTCGCGCAAGATCATCAAAATTGGCAGATCAACAAGCTCGAATTCAGACTGCCCGCTATATCGGCCATTATTTTACTTTTAGGACTACAGTACATCCGTATCTACAATTTTGCATGTCTGCATGTTTGTCATATCTAAATTAGGTCAGTCGCTATAGCATCAATCAATTCATCAATTGGCTGTGAATGGACACATACTCACATGGGTGAAAACTCCTCAGAATTTATTTTATCTTCCCTAAAGTGCTAGGTTGCGTGCACGCATCCGCCTCATTGGCGGCAGACTGATGGGGGTCAGATCAACATGGAATGAATTCTGTACTGGCCATATAAGGAGCATGTCTTGAGTGTAGTGTAGAGGGTTTGATGAGGTCAGATCAACATAATGGAATGTCAGAACAGGTCAGCTCCATACAGTATATGGATCTAAGGGTGGTAGCGGGGACATTCTCTTGAGTGTACAGGGTTTGATGAGGGCCCAGGTAGGGCCGGGCCTTAATTTCCGGGCCTGCTGAGAACTCTAGTTTTCGCCGGCTGCCGGGCGCGGCTGCACTAATAACTTTGGGGCAGGCCCGTCTAGAGTTTGAATGGACAGGTATCAGTCTGGGAGACATCGAAGAGGAAGGATGGATGGGGAAGGATCAACATATGGAATCATGTCAGAACAGGTTCTGACATATATCCATGTATGGAGATCTAAGGGTTTGACGTTTGATGTCAGATGTAGAGTTGCTGGCCAATATTGATGACATCAGGGATCTCCATATATGGGCTTAACTGCGACAGCAAAGGTCGCATTTACTATGACATCAGGGTCTCCATCTCCATCCCTCTATCCCTCATATGATGTCATGGGCCTGGGCACCATATGGTTCCCGACCAACAGACACTGGTGCCGACACACTGACGACCTTCAGTCGCTATTATTTTTGTGGTTGCCCTAACAGGGCAACCACACTAATTGTAATGGTAACACTTTATTTTTCTTCTTTCTAGAGTAACCCTAAACTTTGGCACGCTACTCCTCCCACAGTTTTGACAGTACTCACTTCAGTCAAATTGACCGGAAAAATCGAGAATCGTGTGCTTGTATTTTTCTAAGAGAAATGTTGTATAGTTTAATTGATATTAATTTATTCAAGCATTCAACACCACAGGCATGTCGTGTTTCAATGACGCGGCTGGTCTAATCAACCCAGAGCAAAAACCAATTCCATTTTCATCCATAGGGGTTGCAAATGTAAAAATATTTACCGTTCGGTGCAAAAATATGATTTAGGCTACGCCCATTTGCGTTTTGTCCAAATCTCACAGAAATCGGTACACACGATCTCTGGACCTATCCGATTAAAACACCACGCGCGTAATGTTGGTATAGTCCGTATCGTTTGGCCGTAATTGTCGTCTGAAGTTAGTGGGAGGGGCCTAGTTTACAAAAAATGCCACAAATCACGAACAGAATGTCCAATCCATCCCAAAATTCACGGGTGGGTTAATCAGCCCAAAAGCAATTCCATTTTCATCCATAGGGGGCACCGCAAATGCAAAAATAACCGTTTGTTGCAGAAAAATGATTTTTGGAGGGATAAATCTTCCCAAAAATTACTTCCGCTTGATCGCAGGGGTGACGGGACATTGTAATTTGGTAGCAAAAATAGTGGGAGGGGTCTATGTAAGCGATTGCGGCAACCACACTTTTCTATTGTTGTACCCATTATGATATTATACTGTAGCAAGAAGCAGTGTGTGTGTGTGTGTGTGTGTGTGCATGTAAGTGTGCAATAGCAGTTGGATGCTTAGAGGATAGGGGTGGATGATGATATGTATGCCGTTATGTGCATACACTCTACACACACGCATAATGAGACACTCATTATGAATACAGACATGGTGCAAGGGATGAATGGTGATGAGACACACGCATGCACACACACTCGCACGCACACACATGTCAATGTGCTGACAAATCTGTCAAAGGACCAATTTGTTCAGCCCCCACCAGACAGATGTAATTGAGTCGTTCCTCTCATATCCGGCTGCACAGCTCGCACGCACGCACACACACACACACACACGCACACACACACACGCATGCACACACACACACACACACACACACACACACACACACACACACACACACACACACACTGTGCCAGCACAGGTGATGTGCCATGTGTCTATCTCTGAATCACATCCCTCACTGTGCTCGCGCCAGAAACTAATATTGATTTAGAAGACTCCCATGGATATACTGAGCGTGTGTGTGTGTGTGAGCGAGCATACAGATAAAGAGACTTGCGAGGTGAGACAAAGGGAGAGAAAGAAAATGAGAGTGAATGATAGTGATTCCCTACAGGAAACATTAGTCATTGACCGTCTCATCTCCTCTCCTGAAGCACTGACCTCTACTGCCTTTACTCAGTTTGTCTGCCATCTTGATCCTGCTTGCCTTTCTATGACCCCTTGCCCTCATGTTCAATTCCGAGCTGTCTAAGTGGCACGCACACCATACCACCAGGTAGGGGCCAGGTATGTCCGGGCCATAATTTTCCTGTCGAGAACTCTAGTTTTCGCCGGCTGCCGGGAACGGCTGCACTAATAACTTTAGGGCGGGGCCCGTCTAGAGTTTGAATGGACAGGTATCAGTCAAAAGGGAGACATCGAAGAGGAATTATGGATGGAGAAGGATCAGCATATGGAATGTCAGAACAGGTCAGCTCCATATGGACACCTAAGGGTTTGAGGTCAGATGTAGAGTTGCTGGCCGGCTCCATATGATCTAGGTGATGATCCAGTCTTCTCCATGTATGGCTATGCAGGGTTTGATGACATGTTGTGATCTTCATATGGAGACGGCCATATATGGAACGTGTCACGAGGCTTGACAGACTGATGGCCATAGTGCCGTGATGTGTCACGAGGTGTGGCGGACTTACGGCCATATGGTGGCGTCACGGACGGACTGAGTGACTGACTGACATGTTTTGCAGGTTTGCATATAATCTGCTACCTATGGTCGCAATAATACCATGTTTGATTTAAACTAATATTTCTTGTTTGCCATGCAGTCTCAACAACCGTGTGTGTCCGTGCGTGCGTGTCTGTGCATTTGTGTCATGTACCGTATATGAGAGATAAAAAAGTGTCTTGTGTCCAGTCATAATCGTTGGTACTGCCAGAACACTGGAGTGGAACACATGGGCATAGGGGTGTGCCATTCAACACGGTTCACACACATTTGTTTATGATTTGCCTCCTCGTCTTCTAGACTAGCAGGGCGAGACCATATCACGTTCAATACCATGGCTGTGCGGATGAACAGATTACATATGGTCTTTAGACAAGCCATTGGCAGATCTGGAACTGCCACACAAAGAGGTACTGTAGAAATGGACTGGATAAATGTGGATGACAAAGCATTTCATGTCCACTCATCTCCTTTCAGAGGCAGGGGAGTTATACAGTAGGTATGCAAGACAGTGTGGAAAGGAAGAATGAAAGCGAGACGGATTAGCAACCCTGTATTAGTTCATGTCATCTTCAACACTGCAATAGATAAGATAAGATGTTGAAAGAAACGGCATCTTCGAATAATACTACCAGCCTATCTAGGTTACTGTCGCTGCCCGGCTGAGCCTGACCAAGCCATTTGTATACAAAGCCTTACAAATCCCTAGAGCAATAACAACATTTTTGGACAGAAAAAAAAGATCCAATATTTGTTGTGCGTTAAACCAAATAATTTTAGTTCACTTCATTTCTAAAATGCCACCTCAGGTGGCACTTTAGAAATCAACCTGCCAACAGTTGGCATAGTAGGATTTGAGAAATAGACATTTTAAGGGCAATCTCCCTGGTGTTCACAAGATACATTTGTGTTTTTTATAGTCAAAAGAAGTTGCATTCATTTATACTTACTGTAGTGTAGCCTGTGTACAGCAAACATAGCAGATAAGACAATATTGTCCATTTAATTTAACATAATTTTTTTATTTGCCTTTGGCACACTGGCAGTCAGTTAACCTTGCGTCCAGGCTTTCATCCGAGATGGAAAGCCTGGTCTGTGTTCCAAAATTGTCGTGTAAACCGGTCTGGAGCGGATGGTAATTTACATCATGTTGTAGTCACTGATTCGTAGTCATCAGGCAGGAAACCACAAGGCGGAATAAGAAGTACCCATTCATAGTACTGATTCTGCCTTGTGGTTTCCTGACAGATGACTACAAATCATTGACTAGAACATGACGAAAGTGACCATCCGCTCCCGACCGGATCATGAACCCAAAATCTATCTATCTATCTAAAACAAATGTATACATTTATGCACTTTGTCGTTATAGCTTTTTTATTGGCAAAGAATTGCCATGGTAAAATGTTGATGTCCCCACAACAAGTATCATCAATACATTTGCGTTAAATTCCACATCCCCCTCTTCTGTAACATTGCGCTAGGCTCAAACTGCTACCAATTCTATCTCCAAACGCCATTGGCTATGTGTCATGCAGTGCAATGCATGTTCTGATTGGCTACAGACGATCATGTGCGTTCTAGAAGTAACACAAACGTCTGTGTGATGTGTGTGCGCGTGCCGCGAGTGTGTGTGCGCTTGTTCACGAGGGAAAGCTTGCGTGTTTGCGTGTAATTGAAGAAATTGACTGTGGTGCCAGTGTTGTGTGTGTGCGTCTATGCGGAACATAAGACGGTATGTATATGGCCGTGTGTTCTAGTAGTAACACAAATGTCTGTGTGGTGTGTGTGTGTGTGTGTGTGTGTGTGTGTGTGTGTGTGTGTGTGTGTGTGTGTGTGTGTGTGTGTGTGCGTGTGCGTGTGCACGTGTGTGTACACCGTGTTTGCATGTGTCTTCAACAGACAGCATTTGTCACAGTGTGAATGTTGTGTGAAATTGAATTATGGAAATGAAGACAAACTGCAATAGTAGCCAATTCTGTCCACCATAACGGGAATAAAAGGACCATTCACACCCCATTCTCTCAGGTTCTGCACTGTGTGTGTGTGTGTGTGTGTGTGTGTGTGTGTGTGTGTGTGTGTGTGTGTGTGTGTGTGTGTGTACACATGCGTGCGTGCGTACATGTGTGAATGCGTGCATGTGTGTGTGTATAGGCAACAATAGATGGTGTCCAGGCACGTGTGCTTGCGTGCGTGCGTTGCGCGTGTGTAACTCTGGGGGAGCTCTAGCAGCCTGAATTGAACATATTTTTGTAATACGTGGCTTCCCGAAGGAAATTTGTTTTGTCCAACAGCTCCAGTGCAATACATACATACAGAATAAAAGAGCATGATGAATATACAAAATACATTAGTATATAGTAAATAGAATGCAGTAGAAAAAGGCAATAGCTATAAGGCATGAGTTAAAAGTGCAACTCTAACAAATTTAACTGACCAACCCCCTCCCTCCTCGCATTATATTCTAATGGCCCTTGGGATAAAGGAGTTCTTAAGTCTATCTGTGCTACATGTCTGGGATAAAAACCTGTTACTGAATTAGCTTTTCTGAGAATAAAGTGCTGTGTGCAGTGGGTGACTAACATCGTCCAGGATGGCTAGTGTCTTGGCCAGAGTCCTCTTCTCTGCCATCACCGCCACAGAGTCAGGCTTGGTCCCTGTCACCTTGACTGCTCGCTTAATCAGTCTGTCTAGTCTGGCTGTGTCCCTCTGTCTGGTGTTCCCTCCCCAACACACGACAGCATAGAAAAGAACGCTGGAGACCACCGACTGATAAAGAGGCCAGTGTCCTCAGGAAATACATCCTGCTCTTATACACCCTTCTTATACAGACAGTTTGTGTTGACTGACCAGTCCAGCTTATGGTCAAGCTCCACGCCCAGGAACTTGTATGACTTGACCGCCTTGACCTCCACCCCCCTGATGGAAATAGGCTGAGGCGCGCTCTCCGGAAGTCAATCACGATCTCCTTTGTTTTGGAGACATTGAGCTGAAGCCGGTTCAGGTGACTACAGTCCACAAAGTCCTCAATCACTTTCCTGTACTACTCAAAGAATAGTATCCACACAGCGCCACTTTCCTTGTCCAGGTATGTGGAGGCCCGATGGATAAGGTAGAGGATAGCATCCTCCACCCCTCCATCCTTCAGCCTTTATAGTGAAAGATTCAGGTTGGGTTTAGGATTATATGATTAGGTCAGGTTTAGCGGTTAAAGTTAGAGATGGCTGATTTATACTTAGTTGCAGGCTGGTGTCGTTCACCAAAGAAATGCCGATACAAGCTCCATGATGCGTTGTGACTGTGAGCTAGTAGATCTGAAATTCTTCGGCTTTAGGCTTACGGTTAAAAATAGCAACACATTCATTGTAAAAATGGCATTCATGATAACTGTGTGTGCATACAGTACGTCCGTGTATAGCTGTGTGTGTGCGGATGTGTGTGCGTGCACAGTGTGCATGTATGCGTATTTATTAAAAATTTCCGGTGAGTATTTTCCAATACACAAAGCCCTGTTGAAGGACAAAATCCAGTCTGGGTGTTATACATACTGGCATTCAGGCTGCAAGTACACCCATTGTTCCCTGTATTATCAAAGTCAATACAAGGTCTAATCAAAAGATGTGGCGGTTCGCAGCGCTGCTCACAATGTTTGGTGGCGCATGTTTCTTCCCCAGACAGGCAGGAAACAATAATGTGTCTGCCTGCAACCTCACCAGTCACCCCCTCTATCACCTCACCATCTCTCTCTCTCTCTCTCTCTCTCTCTCTCTCTCTCTCTCGCCAAAATAACTGGCACTGCTTATGATACAGTGCAAGATTTGTTATGTGCGATATTTCATTGCTTTGTGTGATGATTTGATTGGCTGATTATGTATGATGATAAGATAAGAGCGCTCACGTCACAGTTTGATTTTATTATACAGGGTTTCCACCAGACATCACCCTTTGGGCTTGACCCCTAATTATGTGGAACATGGAAATGAGTGGCCAACGCCATACGCTGAAGGGTGCTGAAAAAGAAGAGGAGCAAATGCCTGTCAGAAAGGCACTGGCAGCATGGCAGACCAACACCTTCTCTGGACACTGCCCTTAGGCCCCTGTCTCCACCAAAACCTTTTTTTTCTTTTTCATGAGCACTGCAATACCGTTTTTTGGGAACTCCAGCAGCTTGTTGGTGTTGTACTGGGCCGCTTGCGCGTGTACATGTAGTGCCTTAGTAATCCTATCATGAATACCGATAATTATGTATCTTTTTGATACACAGGTTTAATGTTTGTTTTTCCAAACATTAAGTGCCATTATCAATGAACAGAGTTTAATGTTTGTTTTGTCAATGTTTGTGATGTAAGATGATAAGAGTGCCCCTCACTTCACACAGGTTTGATTTTTTTTAAATATGACAAAGCATTTTATTTGAAAACAGAGTTAATCTATAAGCAACAACTGTGTATACACTGTACGGGTACTCTGACAACGGGTATAATAGGTTTCACATTCACATAGGGTGGGGAATGCATTCTCTATTATAATAGACTCTATTGCACCTTTAACATGAAGGCAAGGAAGACCTTGACACTGTAGGCTGCATGGAAGTCCAAATTTGGGCAGCAGTTTGTGCTACGTCTCTGTTAAGCCACGCCCAGCGCATATATAACGTCATCCAGTCTGTTTGGGCAGGTTGATTTATATTCAGTGTGTGACAGAGTCCTAATTGTAAAGAGCAAAAATGGTGTATGAATACAAGAGCCACGTCGTCCAGAGAGAACCCGTAACCATGAATGAGTTCCCAATAACGGATGAGACCCTCTTACGAGTCCAAAAGCTGTTTGAGGAAAACGAGGAAGAGGTCGACAAGCTGTTGGACGAGATGACTAAATGGGGGACAGAGAGAGAGGGACTGGTTTCGGAAAAGGAGGCGGTCGCTGAGAAGAATGTGCAACTCCAGAACCAACTGGACCAAATGCAGGAAGTACTGGGAGCCAAAGAGTCTCTTTGCAAGAAATCGGACGAGGAAAGACGGGAACTAGTGAGAGAAAGTATCGCAGAGGCTAAGAGGATCGAGCAACTCCAGAACCAACTTTACATCATACAAGAAGATCTGAGAGACAACGAATGTAAGTTCCAGATAAAGGACCAGACCCTCCTACAAGTCAAAAAACTGCTGGACGAGAAGGAGAAAGAGATCACTGACCTTAAGGAGAATCTATGCACTCAAATGGAAGACTACAAAAGGAATCTGTCCGAGAAAGACATAGCTTGCCAAGAGGAAATGAACCAGTTCTACGAACAAATGTACCGGGAGAACAAGATGATCGGCGACGAGTACAATCTGGATGAAATCCAGGAGGACGATCTGAGCACCAACGAGACCTTTTGGTGCATAGACGAGAAATGGGAGGAGGAGAGACTGGCTCTGGATGGAGAAAAGGAGGCTTTGGCTAAGAAAGAACAATTGCGGAACCAACTGCACCTCGTCCAGGAAGAGCTGGGAACCAAAGAGACTAACTCGGGTTCCGATGCTAAATGGGAGGAAGAAAGACAGCGACTGGCTAAAGAAAAGGAGGCTTTGGCTAAGAACAATGAACAACTCCAGAAGCAACTGGACCTCATCCAGGAGGAGCTGAGAAAAAAAGACGTCACGTTTCAGGCAGCGGACGAGACCCTCCTCGACGTCCAAAAGCTGCTGGAGGACAAGGAGGAAGAGATCACGGCACTCAAAGAAAGTCTCATTCAGATGCAGGACTACAAGGGGAGCATCAGGAACGACTACTCACAAGATGAACTCGAGTGGTTGGAAGGCCATTGTTACCCTAGGGAACAAATGTATCGGGAGGAGCACAAGAAGATGACCAGGGATAGTCCTCAGAATGAGGCGCTCATCAGCGAGGACGATGACGTGGAGAGCTTGTACCAACTGGGGCCACGTCCAGGAAGAGCCCAGAGGCCAAGAAGTTATGCAGGAACCTTCCAGGAGGATGAACCTCCACGAGAAGGACCTGCAGCGTGTCAGAAACTGGAATGCACAGTCGTGAAGAAACTGAACAAAGATTGCACAACACCAAAACCTTAAAGTATTTTATTTTTATTTTTATGAATTCATTTATATTAAAATAGCAGTATAAAGAGACACAAACATCTGTTCCATCGTCCTCCTAGGCCAGGGGTTTTCTACCACTGTCTGGCGATTCACTGAGGGGGTCAAGTGTAGCCATAATGTTTCAGAGCTCCGCCTGATGATTAAAAAGCCTAATATCTCCCCAAGTAGGTATTCACCTTTTGGCTAGTGGGATTCGGGTCCCGGTTGCTACACCTCTTTTGATATAGCTTTTGTAATTTTATCACATAAGTGACCACCATTTATATATAACTTCCAATGTGGAAATATAGGTTTAGTTGAGACGTCAGAAGTGACCTAAGTGATTCCGCTCATAATGCATTTTACTTTAGAAACTGAGGCTGCACCTGCATGAGTTAGGCTGCAACGACTGTGAACTCACCCCCCTGCATGGTGGCCCATGATAGCCCCAGGGGAACTGATAGGCCTACTTGTTTCCCCACACTACATTGGAGACAATCGTTTTATATGCTTGATTTAGAACATGTGTTTTATTAATTGTCACAATGTCACAATTTCCTCATGCTTTGCTCTAAGGCTCATTCAATTTTATTAATTCAATTTTATTTTGCTTGCATCAGAAAAGGAGATTTTGTAGGACGAGGGGGAAACCCTCTTCATACTGTTATATATGTACATTGTTTTTGTTTGTTTTGTTCTTCTTGCACTATTGGGATCAAATTAGATCTCTAGCATGTTGTAGGTGTTCTTTACAATGGTTCCCAAAGTGGGACCTGGCAGTCTGATGGTGATATATGTTGAGCGTCACATCAAAGGAGGTATGTTTTTATAGTGACGTGGCATGTAGTTTGTTTATGGTTATGTTGTCATAGTGACATGGCCGTAGTTTGTTTATGGTTTATATGGTTTACATATGGGATTGCTGATATGCACATATGGATATCTCAGTATCTGTCAGTCCTTAACCACCTCCCCCCCCCCCCCCCCCCCTCTCTCTCTCTCTCTCTCTCTCTCTCTCTCAACCCTTAGTGTCCATTATGGATTTGGAGATGTTACACCTTTTCATATGTGGACAAGCAAATCGGCTATTTTCATCCTACACAAACATTAAATTCCCATTGACAGTAAATGGAGAATGTATGTCTTATGTGGACGAGCAAATCGGTATCTTTGTCCTACACAAACATTCAATTCCTATTGACAATGAATGGAGAATTTATGTCATATAGACAAGCAAATCAGCTTAGTGTCTATTTTTGTCCTACACAAAGTTTTGTCCTACACAAATTCCCATTGAGAATGAATGGACAATTTTACGTATAGTGTCTGGGCAGATATACATGGTGTCCATTGTACGAGGATAAGAGCGCCCCTCACTTCACACAGGTGTGATTTTTGTGCCCATATATGGACCTGACCTGTATTTGTTGAGGTTAGATAACACACTCCATATTTAGATGAGTGGGCGGGCCAGCCGGCAGGCCCACTGGCCAACCTCTTAAACCCCACGGGGGTCCGGTAGGGAAAATCTAAAATATCGGAGTTGGAATCTGAGACCTTGACCAGCCCCATTTACCTGCTGAGAGCTGTTCATGAGGTGGACAGCCCCAATCCCCCGCCGGCAACTCCGATATTTTAGATTTTCCCTCCCGGACCCCCGTGGGGTTTAAGAGGGCCACTTTTAATACAGGATGGCGATAGATAGTGTTTGAGCTGTAGAGTGTCACTGTGTGGTCCCATGGTGCAGGATGTCACACCGATGACTGGCTCTGTGTTCTCTTCTCCTTCAGGGATCACTGTAATTCTCTTTTCTCTCTCTCTCTCTCTCTCTCTCTCTCTACCCTTTCTCTTCCCACTCTGTGTGTGGCGTGTGCGCGAGAGGGAGGGAGGGAAGGAGGGAGGGAGGGAGCAAAAATGAGAGAAGTACAGTAATTAAATACATGCTAATATGGAAACTCAGTCATATCAAATGAGTGATCTCTCTTTCCCTCTTGTCTTTCTCTTCACTCCATCCTTTCTCTCCTTTGTAGTGACATTGTTTGTCTCTGAGTCATGTCTCATATGGACACATGATCCAATAGAGAATCAGTGACTGAACTTGAAATCGCCCCCCTCCCTCCCTCCCTCTGTACCCCTGGTGAAAAATGTGACAGGAACTCACCATTCCGTGGGATACCAGAGCGAGCGTCCCAAATGGGACACTGTCTAAAACTTTGTTTTAATGAATATAATGTAATTTTGTCCAATCTGTATGGTAGAGTACAGTATGTTACTACAATATAACTTATACAATCTGTATGGTAGACTATGTTACTACAATATAACTTATACAATTGGGGCGGTTGCATTTGTTGGGCTCCCTGCTCTTCTATTGAGACATTTAGATTGTGTCAAACGTCATGTCTCATCTGGACACATGATCCAATAGAGAATCAGTGACTGAACTTGAAATCCCCCCCCCCCTTTCTCTCCCTCCCTCCCTCTGTACCCCTGGTGAAAAGTGCGACTGGAACTCACCATTCCGTGGGACACCAGAGCGAGCGTCCCAAATGGACGACTCACACTGGGGTCGTAGGGTCTCTGAAAGCTGATTGGCTGGCTGGGTGCCAGTGTGGGGGCATGAGGTGAGGGGTGGAAGTCCACTGCTGTTGACAGGGTGCTATCTAGGCTGTTTGGTGGCATTATGTTGATTTAAACTAAAGAAGATGCACGCATGCACGCTTTTCTAAGTACTCAAATTCGCTTTACAAAACAAAACAAAATGACACATTAAGTAAAGTGATTAATGTCTCATCTTCCATGGTGATCTAATTTTAGTTTGTTTTTGTTCTCGATGAGCAAAAACGCACATAAATCAAAGAATCTTCCACCAGCCTCATCTCGTGAGGTCATCGGTGTTATATGTATTTATCTGCCTACAGTATATATGGAATATGAGGGATACTGTAAACATGCTACAGTATATGGTGGAGAACAATAACAAACACATGCAGCAGCTTTGACTGATGCCAGGCTTTGAGCGTTCATGTGAATTAATGTAGCTGATGAAATTCATAGGGGATGAGAATGTCACGACCTGCTGGAGTTTACACCACAATCAACATTTTAATTGCACAGAGATAAAGATATTGTTGCTGCCGGCGCAGAAACCTCCTATCTACTCCTACGTGTTTATTGTTTACTTAATTTACTTCAGGAAACCTGAAGTAAATTCATGCATGTTCTCAGTCGCCGCGACTGATTTCAGCCATTTGCATTTCATAGAACCAACATGTCTTCTATGAAAGCATGCTGCATAGCGAATACAGCCGATCTACCAGCTCGTGTGGAGACATTTCCGGTTATTATTTTAAGATTACAGAATTTGAAGTGGTCAAACTAGATATTTCATAATTAACCGAATCTTTGCCAGAACGAGATAATCTTGTGAATAGCTATTGTATTCAACTGTGTCATTAACAAGATTACGAGATTTGATTAATAAGCATTAATCCAGCATTTATTTTTTACTCACATGGTAGAAACACCTATATCCCAATCCAAAGTGCACTCGGCCGCACGCACGCTTAATAGACCTTTTTCTCCTCAAAATGAGACAAACTGCGATCTTTGGGACATTATAAAGCCTGAAAGCTTGATCACGCTAAGAAAGTTAATCCATCGCGCATACATAGCCTAACATTAGGATTTGGCTCAAATATGGAGGGCTATCACGTCCGGATCGGGTGGAAGTGATCTGTTCTTCTGCATGTTTCACGCATTGCAGTGGCACTAGCCTCACGATCCCCCCTATAGTAACTGGAGGGAATGTTAAAGCAAAAGTTAAAGACTCGATCACATAGAACAGCAGGAACAATATTACTAAAACATCACTTTACATATTGTATTAAGGAAACCGTGCTAGTGCTAGGGGGGGGGGCTCCTTTCACAAATCACACATTAGGACTTGGCCATGAAACATTTTCAGTTGTGATATTTTATTTTGGTTTAATCCATAATGCTTGGTTAAAAGCAAAAAAATACAGTGATTCTGTGGATTTTTATGAATACTGAAGCAACGGAAAGTATTACCAAAAGCTTGTGAGTCTGTGACTAAATAATAACTACATTGGCACTGTTGGAACGCAGGTTCCTTTATTCCATTCCCTGAAAGGTTTTGGACATAGAAGGTTTCCACCCAACAGTGACTGTATGTGTACATGGTCTGTGCAGCCCTGCGTGGGAGGCTGGCATAATCCAGGCAATAATCATCAGAATGAAACAGATATAGGAATACATTAGAGGATAGTTCTGCTTCCGTTCTCAAGAGAGATGTCTTGTGAAGGGTTGATAATAACACATTACTGAACGTGATGCTGTGTGGACCTGTTAATACCATAGATAGACTGGAAAACAGAACATAATATGGATGAAGGGAACGGTGACGTCACCCATTGGTTTCTACAGACCCGTGTTTTGAAGCCACATTTTATTTTTCCCGTCTGTCTGCCTGTGTCTGAAGAGTGCAAACTGACACTGAAAGTGTACTGGTTAAGTAATCAGTGGTTCTGATTCTGAATTTGTGTGTCTTTCTTTTTCTGTGTTTCTTTCTTAGGACGGAGATCAAGGTAGACGCCATAGGAAGGCTCAACACAGGCCGATGCCCCAGATCCATCCCAAAGCTTCTCCCGGCCAGCCCAGCAAGCCAGCCAGCCCAGCCAGCCCTGCAAGACCAGCAAGCTAGCCCAGCAAGTCTGCCAGCCTGTACGCCAACACAACTAAACGTTTTCTTTGTCTTCTTTTTTTCCCCTGTCATTTCAGAACCTGAAGATGACATTCTGTAAGGCAGAAAATCTATGCTGCTGCTGTTTGCAGTGGAATCAGTGGCAGGAAGGTACGAATTAACCATTTGATTTCTGCTGCTGCCTGTTTAAAGGGGCTGTATGCTGATGCTACCATACGTTGTCATTCACGTCGTGTATCGTTTCACACCGTTTGAGGGTAAAGCTTCAATACGTCCACGTCATATAGTGCTGTACTGTATGTGATGAGGATTTATGGGATTTACTTATTAAATATTAAATATCATTTGCAGGTGAATCTTCGTCACATCTGTCCACATCACATGCTTATGCTGTAAGTCAGGGCAAACTAATTGATTGCTAATTTGCAACTCTGAGAGTGTAAAGATGAAACAAATGGACCCCTTCCAGGTCCGACACTGGTTATCGAAGCATGCACACAGACATGCAGCACACGTACACGCATGCGCACGCACACAGACGCACAGTCGCACACGCACGTGTAATGAAATGGATCCTTACAGGTCTGTACCTCTGAGAGTGTGCACATGGAACCAAATGGACCCTTACAGGTCCAACACTTTTTTTTGTTAATCATCGAATGAAACGTCAAGAAAAAATACCGGTAATTCGAAAATGTTAGTTTTGTGCTTCTGTGTTGTTTTTCTTCTTTATATATTACTTTATTGTTCAACGAATGGACCTGTAAATGACAACAAAACAAAAACTAAGGCAATGGTGTGGTACTTCTGGTTTACCGGAACGGGGTTCAACTCCCTGCAGTGCTCTGCTCCATTGGTTACTTACATGGTTCATTTTTATTTTCTGCCCATTGTGTTGCCTTTTCATAGATATCCAACAAAGTTTTTTACTGTGTTTGTACTCCCTACAGTTAGGTTACCAAGTATATTTATGTATTATTTCTGTTCACTAGAACTAGAACCATGGCACACGGCTGCTATCTTGCCAGCAAGGTGCTACCTTGCAGATGATTATTTTTCAATAATCAATGTCAGAGTTTGGAAGCACTCGTTATCAGTAAAGCAACCCCCTGCTGCCTCCTGCTTTATGTGCAAATTCTAAACAGGTGGTACACATGGGCTGTTGAGTGATATCCAACGAGCACTTCGAAAGCCATTGAGCCCCATTATAAATGTCTCAATTTTGAAAGCTTTATATTTCTAAAACTATGAAACATTTCAAAGATTCCTTTTCAGGCAAACATGTCCACCGTAAAATGAACCTAAATAGCTTGGAATGGGGTTTCTAGGTGTAAGTCTGTAGGACTAGTAGCATGCCAAGGTTTGTGCTATTGCCATAGAGAATGCATTGGGCGTTTAAGTTAAATAACTCAGAAACTATAAAACATTTCAAAGTAAAAAAGTTCCAGCATGTGTCTCCACAGTAAGCTGAATAATAAAAAGTGTGAATGGAGTTTCTAGGTGAAAGTGATTTTTGACGTGCCAATGTCTGCCATTGAGCCCCATTGTAAATTTGAAAGCACTATATTTCTAAAACTATGAAACATTTCAAATATTCCTTTTCAGGCAAACATGTCCACCGTAAGATGAACCTAAGTAGCCTAGAATGGGGTTGCTCGGTGTAAGAATGTAGGCTTCTATGTTGTTAGCAAAACATCATCATGGGTGTTGCGGAGGATGATAAAATGTTTCTCATCCTCCGCAACACCCATTCTCATACACCGCTATACTTTTAAGTATGTTGCGGTAGAGAACGTCATCATTTTGGACCATGGGCTATGGCCCATATCGTACGGCATACTATAGCACGCCGTTTTTCATCATTTTTGAGGATTTGAAAAAAATGAAAAAATGAAAAAAACGATGGGTTATAGCCCATTGTTTTTTTATTTTTTTTATTTTTATTTTTATCCTCGTTTTTCATCATTTTGGACCATGGGCTATAGCCCATGGTCCAAAATGATGACGTTCTCTACCGCAACATACTTAAAAGCATAGCGGTGTATGAGAATGGGTGTTGCGGAGGATGAGAAACATTTTATCATCCTCCGCAACACCCATGATGATGTTTTGCTAACAACATAGAAGCCTACATTCTTACACCTAGCAACCCCATTCTAGCCTACTTAGGTTCATCTTACGGTGGACATGTTTGCCTGAAAAGGAATATTTGAAATGTTTCATAGTTTTAGAAATATAGTGCTTTCAAATTTACAATGGGGCTCAATGGCAGACATTGGCACGTCAAAAATCACTTTCACCTAGAAACTCCATTCACACTTTTTATTATTCAGCTTACTGTGGAGACACATGCTGGAACTTTTTTACTTTGAAATGTTTTATAGTTTCTGAGTTATTTAACTTAAACGCCCAATGCATTCTCTATGGCAATAGCACAAACCTTGGCATGCTACTAGTCCTACATACAAAATGATGACAAATGAGGATAAATAAAATTCAAAAAACGATGGGCTATAACCCATTGTTTTTTGAATTTTTGATATATTTTTTTTGTCCTCGTTTTTCATCATTTTGGACCTTGGGCTATAGCCCATATCGTACGGCATACTATAGCACGCCGTTTTTCATCATTTTTGAGGATTTGAAAAAAAAAATTTAATTTAAAAAAAACGATGGGTTATAGCCCAACGTTTTTTGAATTTTTGATATATTTTTTTTGTCCTCGTTTTTCATCATTTTGGACCTTGGGCTATAGCCCATATCGTACGGCATACTATAGCACGCAGTTTTTCATCATTTTTGAGGATTTGAAAAAAATGAAAAAATGAAAAAAAAAACGATGAGTTATAGCCCATCGTTTTTTGAATTTTTGATATAATTTTTTTGTCCTCGTTTTTCATCATTTTGAACCATGGGCTATAGCCCATATCGTACGGCATACTATAGCACGCCGTTTTTCATAATTTTTGAGGATTTGAAAAAAATGGAAAAAAAAACGATGGGTTATAGCCCATAGTTTTTTGAATTTTTGATTTTTTTTTCATCCTTGTTTTTCATCATTTTGGACCATGGGCTATAGCCCATATCGTACGGCATACTATAGCACACCGTTTTTCATCATTTTTGAGGATTTGAAAAAAATTAAAAAAACGATGGGTTATAGCCCATCGTTTTTTGAATTTTATTTATCCTCGTTTTTCATCATTTTGTATGTAGGACTAGTAGCATGCCAAGGTTTGTGCTATTGCCATAGATTATGCATTGGGCGTTAAATAACTCAGAAACTATAAAACATTTCAAAGTAAAAAAGTTCCAGCATGTGTCTCCACAGTAAGCTGAATAATAAAAAGTGTGAATGGAGTTTCTAGGTGAAAGTGATTTTTGACGTGCCAATGTCTGCCATTGAGCCCCATTGTAAATTTGAAAGCACTATATTTCTAAAACTATGAAACATTTCAAATATTACTTTTCAGGCAAACATGTCCACCGTAAGATGAACCTAAGTAGGCTAGAATGGGGTTGCTAGGTGTAAGAATGTAGGCTTCTAGCAAAACATCATCATGGGTGTTGCGGAGGATGAGAACATCATCATGGGTGTTGCGGAGGATGAGAAAATGTTTCTCATCCTCTGCAACACCCATTCTCATACACCGCTATACTTTTAAGTATGTTGTGGTAGAGAACGTCATCATTTTGGACCATGGGCTATAGCCCATATCGTACGGCATACTATAGCACGCCGTTTTTCATCATTTTTGAGGATTTGAAAAAAATGAAAAAATGAAAAAAACGATGGGTTATAGCCCATCGTTATATATATTTTTTTTTAATAAATTATCCTCGTTTTTCATCATTTTGGACCATGGGCTATAGCCCATATCGTACGGCATACTATAGCACGCCGTTTTTCATCCTCTTTGAGGATTTGAAAAAAATGAAAAAATGAAAAAAACGATGGGTTATAGCCCATCGTTTTTTGATTTAAAAATAAATTAATTAATCCTCGTTTTTCATCATTTTTGACCATCCCACTGAGCAATAGCCGGCTATTAGACGAGCGTCTAAAAATGGGATAAAAAACGTCTAAAAATAGACGTCTAAAACACGTCTAAAAATAGACGTGTTTTAGACGTCTATTTTTAGACGTTTTTTATCCCATTTTTAGACGCTCGTCTAATAGCCCATATCGTACGGCATACTGTAGCACGCCGTTTTTAATCATTTTTGAGGATTTGAAAAGAATGAAAAAATGAAAAAAACAATGGGTTATAGCCCATCGTTTTTTGAATTTTTGATTTTTTTTTTATCCTTGTTTTTCATCATTTTGGACCATGGGCTATATATAGCCCATATCGTACGGCATACTATAGCACGCCGTTTTTCATCATTTTTGAGGATTTGAAAAAAATGAAAAAAATGAAAAAAAAAAACGATGGGTTATAGCCCATCGTTTTTTGAAATTTTGAAAGAAAAAATAAAATCCTCGTTTTTCATCATTTTGGACCATGGGCTATAGCCCATATCGTACGGCATACTATAGCACGCCATTTTTCATCATTTTTGAGGATTTGAAAAAAATAAAAAAATAAAAAAACGATGGGTTATAGCCCATTGTTTTTTTTTCTTAAAAAAAAAAAAAAAAATGTCTAAAAATAGACGTCTAAAACACGTCTAAAAATAGACGTGTTTTAGACGTCTATTTTTAGACGTTTTTTATCCCATTTTTGACCATGGGCTATAGCCCCTACCGTAGGGCATACTATAGCACGCCGTTTTTCATCATTTTTGAGGATTTGAAAAAAATGAAAAAATAAAAAAACGATGGGTTATAGCCCATTGTTTTTTTTAAATTTAGATTTTTTTTTATCCTCGTTTTTCATCATTTTGGACCATGGGCTATAGCCCATATCGTACGGCATACTATAGCACGCCATTTTTCATCATTTTTGAGGATTTGAAAAAAATAAAAAAATAAAAAAACGATGGGTTATAGCCCATTGTTTTTTTTTCTTAAAAAAAAAAAAAAAAATGTCTAAAAATAGACGTCTAAAACACGTCTAAAAATAGACGTGTTTTAGATGTCTATTTTTAGACGTTTTTTATCCCATTTTTGACCATGGGCTATAGCCCCTACCGTAGGGCATACTATAGCACGCCGTTTTTCATCATTTTTGAGGATTTGAAAAAAATGAAAAAATAAAAAAAACGATGGGTTATAGCCCATTGTTTTTTTTTTATTTAGATTTTTTTTTATCCTCGTTTTTCATCATTTTGGACCATGGGCTATAGCCCATATCGTACGGCATACTATAGCACGCCATTTTTCATCATTTTTGAGGATTTGAAAAAAAGTGAAAAAATAAAAAAAACGATGGGTTATAGCCCATTGTTTTTTTGAAATTTTGATATTTTTTTAATCCTCGTTTTTCATCATTTTGGACAATGGGCTATAGCCCATATCGTACGGCATACTATAGCACGCCATTTTTCATCATTTTTGAGGATTTGAAAAAAATGAAAAAATAAAAAAACGATGGGTTATAGCCCATTGTTTTTTTGAAATTTTGATATTTTTTTAATCCTCATTTTTCATCATTTTGGACCATGGGCTATAGCCCATATCGTACGGCATACTATAGCACGCCGTTTTTCATCATTCTTGAGGATTTGAAAAAAATGAAAAAATGAAAAAAACGATGGGTTATAGCCCATTGTTTTTTTTTCTTAAAAAAAAAAAAAAGAATGTCTAAAAATAGACGTCTAAAACACGTCTAAAAATAGACGTGTTTTAGACGTCTATTTTTAGACGTTTTTTATCCCATTTTTGACCATGGGCTATAGCCCCTACCGTAGGGCATACTATAGCACGCCGTTTTTCATCATTTTTGAGGATTTGAAAAAAATGAAAAAATTAAAAAAACGATGGGTTATATATAGCCCATTGTTTTTTTGAAATTTTGATATTTTTTTAATCCTCGTTTTTCATCATTTTGGACAATGGGCTATAGCCCATATCGTACGGCATACTATAGCACGCCATTTTTCATCATTTTTGAGGATTTGAAAAAAATGAAAAAATAAAAAAAACGATGGGTTATAGCCCATTGTTTTTTTGAAATTTTGATATTTTTTTAATCCTCGTTTTTCATCATTTTGGACCATGGGCTATAGCCCATATCGTACGGCATACTATAGCACGCCATTTTTCATCATTTTTGAGGATTTGAAAAAAATGAAAAAATAAAAAAAACGATGGGTTATAGCCCATTGTTTTTTTTTCTTAAAAAAAAAAAAAAAAAAAAATCTAAAAATAGACGTCTATTTTTAGACGTTTTTTATCCCATTTTTGACCATGGGCTATAGCCCCTACCGTAGGGCATACTATAGCACGCCGTTTTTCATCATTTTTGAGGATTTGAAAAAAATGAAAAAATGAAAAAAACGATGGGTTATAGCCCATTGTTTTTTTTAAATTTAGATTTTTTTTTTATCCTCGTTTTTCATCATTTTGGACCATGGGCTATAGCCCATATCGTACGGCATACTATAGCACGCCATTTTTCATCATTTTTGAGGATTTGAAAAAAATGAAAAAATAAAAAAAACGATGGGTTATATATAGCCCATTGTTTTTTTGAAATTTTGATATTTTTTTAATCCTCGTTTTTCATCATTTTGGACAATGGGCTATAGCCCATATCGTACGGCATACTATAGCACGCCATTTTTCATCATTTTTGAGGATTTGAAAAAAATGAAAAAATAAAAAAAACGATGGGTTATAGCCCATTGTTTTTTTGAAATTTTGATATTTTTTTAATCCTCGTTTTTCATCATTTTGGACCATGGGCTATAGCCCATATCGTACGGCATACTATAGCACGCCATTTTTCATCATTTTTGAGGATTTGAAAAAAATGAAAAAATAAAAAAAACGATGGGTTATAGCCCATTGTTTTTTTTTCTTAAAAAAAAAAAAAAAAAAAGTCTAAAAATAGACGTCTAAAACACGTCTAAAAATAGACGTGTTTTAGACGTCTATTTTTAGACGTTTTTTATCCCATTTTTGACCATGGGCTATAGCCCCTACCGTAGGGCATACTATAGCACGCCGTTTTTCATCATTTTTGAGGATTTGAAAAAAATGAAAAAATGAAAAAAACGATGGGTTATAGCCCATTGTTTTTTTTAAATTTAGATTTTTTTTTATCCTCGTTTTTCATCATTTTGGACCATGGGCTATAGCCCATATCGTACGGCATACTATAGCACGCCATTTTTCATCATTTTTGAGGATTTGAAAAAAATGAAAAAAAAAAAAAAACGATGGGTTATATATAGCCCATTGTTTTTTTTTGAAATTTTGATATTTTTTTAATCCTCGTTTTTCATCATTTTGGACCATGGGCTATAGCCCATATCGTACGGCATACTATAGCACGCCATTTTTCATCATTTTTGAGGATTTGAAAAAAATGAAAAAATAAAAAAAACGATGGGTTATAGCCCATTGTTTTTTTTGAAATTTTGATATTTTTTTAATCCTCGTTTTTCATCATTTTGGACCATGGGCTATAGCCCATATCGTACGGCATACTATAGCACGCCATTTTTCATCATTTTTGAGGATTTGAAAAAAATGAAAAAATAAAAACAACGATGGGTTATAGCCCATTGTTTTTTTGAAATTTTGATATTTTTTTAATCCTCATTTTTCATCATTTTGGACCATGGGCTATAGCCCATATCGTACGGCATACTATAGCACGCCGTTTTTCATCATTTTTGAGGATTTGAAAAAAATGAAAAAATGAAAAAAACGATGGGTTATAGGCTTATAGCCCATTGTTTTTTTGAAATTTTGATATTTTTTTATCCTCGTTTTTCATCATTTTGGACCATGGGCTATAGCCCATATCGTACGGCATACTATAGCACGCCATTTTTCATCATTTTTGAGGATTTGAAAAGAATGAAAAAATAAAAAAAACGATGGGTTATAGCCCATTGTTTTTTTTTCTAAAAAAAAAAAAAAAAGAAATGTCTAAAAATAGACGTCTAAAACACGTCTAAAAATAGACGTGTTTTAGACGTCTATTTTTAGACGTTTTTTATCCCATTTTTGACCATGGGCTATAGCCCCTACCGTAGGGCATACTATAGCACGCCGTTTTTCATCATTTTTGAGGATTTGAAAAAAATGAAAAAATGAAAAAAACGATGGGTTATAGCCCATTGTTTTTTTGAAATTTTGATATTTTTTTTATCCTCGTTTTTCATCATTTTGGACCATGGGCTATAGCCCATATCGTACGGCATACTATAGCACGCCATTTTTCATCATTTTTGAGGATTTGAAAAAAATTAAAAAATAAAAAAAACGATGGGTTATAGCCCATTGTTTTTTTTGAAATTTTGATATTTTTTTTATCCTCGTTTTTCATCATTTTGGACCATGGGCTATAGCCCATATCGTACGGCATACTATAGCACGCCATTTTTCATCATTTTTGAGGATTTGAAAAAAATGAAAAAATAAAAAAAACGATGGGTTATAGCCCATTGTTTTTTTGAAATTTTGATATTTTTTTAATCCTCGTTTTTCATCATTTTGGACCATGGGCTATAGTCCATATCGTACGGCATACTATAGCACGCCATTTTTCATCATTTTTAAGGATTGAAAAAAAAAAAAAAAAAAAAAAAACGATGGGCTATAACCCATCGTTTTTTTTTTTTTCATCTTTTTTCAAATCCTCAAAAATGATGAAAAACGGCGTGCTATAGTATGCCGTACAGTATGGGCTATTAGACGAGCGTCTAAATAAAGTTATAAGTTAAATGTAATCAAAGGATAGCTTACATGCAGGGAATAAAATCGGTCCCTGGAAGACAAAATATATCCCTCATGGAGGTACATTTAAAGAACAGATCACAAACGAGCAACACTCCGCAATTCCTCCGCAACATAGCAGAAGAATGGATTACAAGAGCAATCATTTTTCACACTCCGCAATTCCTCCGCAATACTCCGCAATTCCTCCGCAACATAGCAGAAGAATGGATTACAAGAGCAATCATTTTTCATCATTTTTTAACATGGGCTATAGCCCCTACCGTAGGGCATACTATAGCACGCCGTTTTTCATCATTTTTGAGGATTTGAAAAAAATGAAAAAATGAAAAAAACGATGGGTTATAGCCCATTGTTTTTTTGAAATTTTGATTTTTTTTTTATCCTCGTTTTTCATCATTTTGGACCATGGGCTATAGCCCATATCGTACGGCATACTATAGCACGCCATTTTTCATCATTTTTGAGGATTTAAAAAAAATGAAAAAATAAAAAAAACGATGGGTTATAGCCCATTGTTTTTTTGAAATTTTGATATTTTTTTTATCCTCATCTTTCATCATTTTGGACCATGGGCTATAGCCCATATCGTACGGCATACTATAGCATGCCATTTTTCATCATTTTTGAGGATTTGAAAAAAAAAAAAAAAAAAAAAAAAACGATGGGTTATAGCCCATTGTTTTTTTGAAATTTTGATTTTTTTTTTTATCCTCGTTTTTCATCATTTTGGACCATGGGCTATAGCCCATATCGTACGGCATACTATAGCACGCAGTTTTTCATCATTTTTGAGGATTTGAAAAAAATGAAAAAATGAAAAAAAACGATGGGTTATAGCCCATTGTTTTTTTTGATTTTTTTTTTTTTTTTAATCCTCGTTTTTCATCATTTTGGACCATGGGCTATAGCCCATATCGTATGGCATACTATATCACGCCGTTTTTCATCATTTTTGTGGATTTGAAAAAAATGAAAAAATAAAAAAAACGATGGGTTATAGCCCATTGTTTTTTTTGAAATTTTGATATTTTTTTTATCCTCATTTTTCATCATTTTGGACCATGGGCTATAGCCCATATCGTACGGCATACTATAGCACGCCATTTTTCATCATTTTTGAGGATTTGAAAAAAATGAAAAAATAAAAACAACGATGGGTTATAGCCCATTGTTTTTTTGAAATTTTGATATTTTTTTAATCCTCATTTTTCATCATTTTGGACCATGGGCTATAGCCCATATCGTACGGCATACTATAGCACGCCGTTTTTCATCATTTTTGAGGATTTGAAAAAAATGAAAAAATGAAAAAAACGATGGGTTATAGGCTTATAGCCCATTGTTTTTTTGAAATTTTGATATTTTTTTATCCTCGTTTTTCATCATTTTGGACCATGGGCTATAGCCCATATCGTACGGCATACTATAGCACGCCATTTTTCATCATTTTTGAGGATTTGAAAAGAATGAAAAAATAAAAAAAACGATGGGTTATAGCCCATTGTTTTTTTTTCTTAAAAAAAAAAAAAAAAAATGTCTAAAAATAGACGTCTAAAACACGTCTAAAAATAGACGTGTTTTAGACGTCTATTTTTAGACGTTTTTTATCCCATTTTTGACCATGGGCTATAGCCCCTACCGTAGGGCATACTATAGCACGCCGTTTTTCATCATTTTTGAGGATTTGAAAAAAATGAAAAAATGAAAAAAACGATGGGTTATAGCCCATTGTTTTTTTGAAATTTTGATATTTTTTTTATCCTCATTTTTCATCATTTTGGACCATGGGCTATAGCCCATATCGTACGGCATACTATAGCACGCCATTTTTCATCATTTTTGAGGATTTGAAAAAAATGAAAAAATAAAAACAACAATGGGTTATAGCCCATTGTTTTTTTGAAATTTTGATATTTTTTTAATCCTCATTTTTCATCATTTTGGACCATGGGCTATAGCCCATATCGTACGGCATACTATAGCACGCCGTTTTTCATCATTTTTGAGGATTTGAAAAAAATGAAAAAATGAAAAAAACGATGGGTTATAGGCTTATAGCCCATTGTTTTTTTGAAATTTTGATATTTTTTTATCCTCGTTTTTCATCATTTTGGACCATGGGCTATAGCCCATATCGTACGGCATACTATAGCACGCCATTTTTCATCATTTTTGAGGATTTGAAAAAAATGAAAAAATAAAAAAAACGATGGGTTATAGCCCATTGTTTTTTTGAAATTTTGATATTTTTTTAATCCTCGTTTTTCATCATTTTGGACCATGGGCTATAGTCCATATCGTACGGCATACTATAGCACGCCATTTTTCATCATTTTTAAGGATTGAAAAAAAAAAAAAAAAAAAAAAAACGATGGGCTATAACCCATCGTTTTTTTTTTTTTCATCTTTTTTCAAATCCTCAAAAATGATGAAAAACGGCGTGCTATAGTATGCCGTACAGTATGGGCTATTAGACGAGCGTCTAAATAAAGTTATAAGTTAAATGTAATCAAAGGATAGCTTACATGCAGGGAATAAAATCGGTCCCTGGAAGACAAAATATATCCCTCATGGAGGTACATTTAAAGAACAGATCACAAACGAGCAACACTCCGCAATTCCTCCGCAACATAGCAGAAGAATGGATTACAAGAGCAATCATTTTTCACACTCCGCAATTCCTCCGCAATACTCCGCAATTCCTCCGCAACATAGCAGAAGAATGGATTACAAGAGCAATCATTTTTCATCATTTTTTAACATGGGCTATAGCCCCTACCGTAGGGCATACTATAGCACGCCGTTTTTCATCATTTTTGAGGATTTGAAAAAAATGAAAAAATGAAAAAAACGATGGGTTATAGCCCATTGTTTTTTTGAAATTTTGATTTTTTTTTTATCCTCGTTTTTCATCATTTTGGACCATGGGCTATAGCCCATATCGTACGGCATACTATAGCACGCCATTTTTCATCATTTTTGAGGATTTAAAAAAAATGAAAAAATAAAAAAAACGATGGGTTATAGCCCATTGTTTTTTTGAAATTTTGATATTTTTTTTATCCTCATTTTTCATCATTTTGGACCATGGGCTATAGCCCATATCGTACGGCATACTATAGCATGCCATTTTTCATCATTTTTGAGGATTTGAAAAAAAAAAAAAAAAAAAAAAAAACGATGGGTTATAGCCCATTGTTTTTTTGAAATTTTGATTTTTTTTTTTATCCTCGTTTTTCATCATTTTGGACCATGGGCTATAGCCCATATCGTACGGCATACTATAGCACGCAGTTTTTCATCATTTTTGAGGATTTGAAAAAAATGAAAAAATGAAAAAAAACGATGGGTTATAGCCCATTGTTTTTTTTGATTTTTTTTTTTTTTTTAATCCTCGTTTTTCATCATTTTGGACCATGGGCTATAGCCCATATCGTATGGCATACTATATCACGCCGTTTTTCATCATTTTTGTGGATTTGAAAAAAATGAAAAAATAAAAAAAACGATGGGTTATAGCCCATTGTTTTTTTGAAATTTTGATATTTTTTTTATCCTCATTTTTCATCATTTTGGACCATGGGCTATAGCCCATATCGTACGGCATACTATAGCACGCCATTTTTCATCATTTTTGAGGATTTGAAAAAAATGAAAAAATAAAAACAACGATGGGTTATAGCCCATTGTTTTTTTGAAATTTTGATATTTTTTTAATCCTCATTTTTCATCATTTTGGACCATGGGCTATAGCCCATATCGTACGGCATACTATAGCACGCCGTTTTTCATCATTTTTGAGGATTTGAAAAAAATGAAAAAATGAAAAAAACGATGGGTTATAGGCTTATAGCCCATTGTTTTTTTGAAATTTTGATATTTTTTTATCCTCGTTTTTCATCATTTTGGACCATGGGCTATAGCCCATATCGTACGGCATACTATAGCACGCCATTTTTCATCATTTTTGAGGATTTGAAAAGAATGAAAAAATAAAAAAAACGATGGGTTATAGCCCATTGTTTTTTTTTCTTAAAAAAAAAAAAAAAAAATGTCTAAAAATAGACGTCTAAAACACGTCTAAAAATAGACGTGTTTTAGACGTCTATTTTTAGACGTTTTTTATCCCATTTTTGACCATGGGCTATAGCCCCTACCGTAGGGCATACTATAGCACGCCGTTTTTCATCATTTTTGAGGATTTGAAAAAAATGAAAAAATGAAAAAAACGATGGGTTATAGCCCATTGTTTTTTTGAAATTTTGATATTTTTTTTATCCTCATTTTTCATCATTTTGGACCATGGGCTATAGCCCATATCGTACGGCATACTATAGCACGCCATTTTTCATCATTTTTGAGGATTTGAAAAAAATGAAAAAATAAAAACAACAATGGGTTATAGCCCATTGTTTTTTTGAAATTTTGATATTTTTTTAATCCTCATTTTTCATCATTTTGGACCATGGGCTATAGCCCATATCGTACGGCATACTATAGCACGCCGTTTTTCATCATTTTTGAGGATTTGAAAAAAATGAAAAAATGAAAAAAACGATGGGTTATAGGCTTATAGCCCATTGTTTTTTTGAAATTTTGATATTTTTTTATCCTCGTTTTTCATCATTTTGGACCATGGGCTATAGCCCATATCGTACGGCATACTATAGCACGCCATTTTTCATCATTTTTGAGGATTTGAAAAGAATGAAAAAATAAAAAAAACGATGGGTTATAGCCCATTGTTTTTTTTTCTTAAAAAAAAAAAAAAAAAAATGTCTAAAAATAGACGTCTAAAACACGTCTAAAAATAGACGTGTTTTAGACGTCTATTTTTAGACGTTTTTTATCCCATTTTTGACCATGGGCTATAGCCCCTACCGTAGGGCATACTATAGCACGCCGTTTTTCATCATTTTTGAGGATTTGAAAAAAATGAAAAAATGAAAAAAACGATGGGTTATAGCCCATTGTTTTTTTGAAATTTTGATATTTTTTTTATCCTCGTTTTTCATCATTTTGGACCATGGGCTATAGCCCATATCGTACGGCATACTATAGCACGCCATTTTTCATCATTTTTGAGGATTTGAAAAAAATGAAAAAATAAAAAAAACGATGGGTTATAGCCCATTGTTTTTTTTTAAATTTTGATATTTTTTTTATCCTCGTTTTTCATCATTTTGGACCATGGGCTATAGCCCATATCGTACGGCATACTATAGCACGCCATTTTTCATCATTTTTGAGGATTTGAAAAAAATGAAAAAATAAAAAAAACGATGGGTTATAGCCCATTGTTTTTTTGAAATTTTGATATTTTTTTAATCCTCGTTTTTCATCATTTTGGACCATGGGCTATAGTCCATATCGTACGGCATACTATAGCACGCCATTTTTCATCATTTTTAAGGATTGAAAAAAAAAAAAAAAAAAAAAAAACGATGGGCTATAACCCATCGTTTTTTTTTTTTCATCTTTTTTCAAATCCTCAAAAATGATGAAAAACGGCGTGCTATAGTATGCCGTACAGTATGGGCTATTAGACGAGCGTCTAAATAAAGTTATAAGTTAAATGTAATCAAAGGATAGCTTACATGCAGGGAATAAAATCGGTCCCTGGAAGACAAAATATATCCCTCATGGAGGTACATTTAAAGAACAGATCACAAACGAGCAACACTCCGCAATTCCTCCGCAATACTCCGCAATTCCTCCGCAACATAGCAGAAGAATGGATTACAAGAGCAATCATTTTTCACACTCCGCAATTCCTCCGCAATACTCCGCAATTCCTCCGCAACATAGCAGAAGAATGGATTACAAGAGCAATCATTTTTCATCATTTTTTAACATGGGCTATAGCCCCTACCGTAGGGCATACTATAGCACGCCGTTTTTCATCATTTTTGAGGATTTGAAAAAAATGAAAAAATGAAAAAAACGATGGGTTATAGCCCATTGTTTTTTTGAAATTTTGATTTTTTTTTTATCCTCGTTTTTCATCATTTTGGACCATGGGCTATAGCCCATATCGTACGGCATACTATAGCACGCCATTTTTCATCATTTTTGAGGATTTAAAAAAAATGAAAAAATAAAAAAAACGATGGGTTATAGCCCATTGTTTTTTTGAAATTTTGATATTTTTTTTATCCTCATTTTTCATCATTTTGGACCATGGGCTATAGCCCATATCGTACGGCATACTATATCACGCCGTTTTTCATCATTTTTGAGGATTTAAAAAAAATGAAAAAAAAAAAAAAACGATGGGTTATAGCCCATTGTTTTTTTGAAATTTTGATATTTTTTTTATCCTCATTTTTCATCATTTTGGACCATGGGCTATAGCCCATATCGTACGGCATACTATAGCATGCCATTTTTCATCATTTTTGAGGATTTGAAAAAAAAAAAAAAAAAAAAAAAACGATGGGTTATAGCCCATTGTTTTTTTTAAATTTTGATTTTTTTTTATCCTCGTTTTTCATCATTTTGGACCATGGGCTATAGCCCATATCGTACGGCATACTATAGCAAGCAGTTTTTCATCATTTTTGAGGATTTGAAAAAAATGAAAAAATGAAAAAAACGATGGGTTATAGCCCATTGTTTTTTTGATTTTTTTTTTTTTTTTTAATCCTCGTTTTTCATCATTTTGGACCATGGGCTATAGCCCATATCGTATGGCATACTATATCACGCCGTTTTTCATCATTTTTGAGGATTTGAAAAAAATGAAAAAATAAAAAAAACGATGGGTTATAGCCCATTGTTTTTTTGAAATTTTGATATTTTTTTTATCCTCATTTTTCATCATTTTGGACCATGGGCTATAGCCCATATCGTACGGCATACTATAGCATGCCATTTTTCATCATTTTTGAGGATTTGAAAAAAATGAAAAAATGAAAAAAACGATGGGTTATAGCCCATTGTTTTTTTGATTTTTTGATTTTTTTTTTATCCTCGTTTTTCATCATTTTGGACCATGGGCTATAGCCCATATCGTACGGCATACTATAGCACGCCATTTTTCATCATTTTTGAGGATTAAAAAAAAATGAAAAAATAAAAAAAACGATGGGTTATAGCCCATTGTTTTTTTGAAATTTTGATATTTTTTTTATCCTCATTTTTCATCATTTTGGACCATGGGCTATAGCCCATATCGTACGGCATACTATATCACGCCGTTTTTCATCATTTTTGAGGATTTAAAAAAAATGAAAAAAAAAAAAAAACGATGGGTTATAGCCCATTGTTTTTTTGAAATTTTGATATTTTTTTTATCCTCATTTTTCATCATTTTGGACCATGGGCTATAGCCCATATCGTACGGCATACTATAGCATGCCATTTTTCATAATTTTTGAGGATTTGAAAAAAAAAAAAAAAAAAAAAAAACGATGGGTTATAGCCCATTGTTTTTTTTAAATTTTGATTTTTTTTTATCCTCGTTTTTCATCATTTTGGACCATGGGCTATAGCCCATATCGTACGGCATACTATATCACGCCGTTTTTCATCATTTTTGAGGATTTAAAAAAAATGAAAAAAAAAAAAAAACGATGGGTTATAGCCCATTGTTTTTTTGAAATTTTGATATTTTTTTTATCCTCATTTTTCATCATTTTGGACCATGGGCTATAGCCCATATCGTACGGCATACTATAGCATGCCATTTTTCACCATTTTTGAGGATTTGAAAAAAAAAAAAAAAAAAAAAAAACGATGGGTTATAGCCCATTGTTTTTTTTAAATTTTGATTTTTTTTTATCCTCGTTTTTCATCATTTTGGACCATGGGCTATAGCCCATATCGTACGGCATACTATAGCACGCAGTTTTTCATCATTTTTGAGGATTTGAAAAAAATGAAAAAATGAAAAAAACGATGGGTTATAGCCCATTGTTTTTTTGATTTTTTTTTTTTTTTTTAATCCTCGTTTTTCATCATTTTGGACCATGGGCTATAGCCCATATCGTATGGCATACTATATCACGCCGTTTTTCATCATTTTTGAGGATTTGAAAAAAATGAAAAAATAAAAAAAACGATGGGTTATAGCCCATTGTTTTTTTGAAATTTTGATATTTTTTTTATCCTCATTTTTCATCATTTTGGACCATGGGCTATAGCCCATATCGTACGGCATACTATAGCATGCCATTTTTCATCATTTTTGAGGATTTGAAAAAAATGAAAAAATGAAAAAAACGATGGGTTATAGCCCATTGTTTTTTTGATTTTTTTTTTTTTTTTAATCCTCGTTTTTTATCATTTTGGACCATGGGCTATAGCCCATATCGTACGGCATACTATAACACGCCGTTTTTCATCATTTTTGAGGATTTGAAAAAAAATAAAAAAATGAAAAAAACGATGGGTTATAGCCCATTGTTTTTTTGAATTTTTGATATTTTTTTAATCCTCATTTTTCATCATTTTGGACCATGGGCTATAGCCCATATCGTACGGCATACTATAGCACGCCGTTTTTCATCATTTTTGAGGATTTGAAAAAAATGAAAAAATGACAAAAACGATGGGTTATAGCCCATTGTTTTTTTGAAATTTTGATTTTTTTTTAATCCTCGTTTTTCATCATTTTGGACCATGGGCTATAGCCCATATCGTACGGCATACTATAGCACGCCGTTTTTCATCATTTTTGAGGATTTGAAAAAAATGAAAAAATGAAAAAAATAATGGGTTATAGCCCATTGTTTTTTGAAATTTTGATTTTTTTTTTATCCTCGTTTTTCATCATTTTGGACCATGGGCTATAGCCCATATCGTATGGCATACTATAGCACGCCATTTTTCATCATTTTTGAGGATTTGAAAAAAATGAAAAAAATAAAAAAACGATGGGTTATAGCCCATTGTTTTTTTGAAATTTTGATATTTTTTTTATCCTCATTTTTCATCATTTTGGACCATGGGCTATAGCCCATATCGTATGGCATACTATATCACGCCGTTTTTCATCATTTTTGAGGATTTGAAAAAAATGAAAAAATTAAAAAAACGATGGGTTATAGCCCATTGTTTTTTTGAAATTTTGATATTTTTTTTATCCTCATTTTTCATCATTTTGGACCATGGGCTATAGCCCATATCGTACGGCATACTATAGCATGCCATTTTTCATCATTTTTGAGGATTTGAAAAAAAAAAAAAAAAAAAAAAAACGATGGGTTATAGCCCATTGTTTTTTTGATTTTTAGATTTTTTTTTTATCCTCGTTTTTCATCATTTTGGACCATGGGCTATAGCCCATATCGTACGGCATACTATAGCACGCCATTTTTCATCATTTTTGAGGATTTGAAAAAAATGAAAAAATAAAAAAACGATGGGTTATAGCCCATTGTTTTTTTGAAATTTTGATATTTTTTTAATCCTCGTTTTTCATCATTTTGGACCATGGGCTATAGTCCATATCGTACGGCATACTATAGCACGCCATTTTTCATCATTTTTAAGGATTGAAAAAAAAAAAAAAAAAAAAAAAACGATGGGCTATAACCCATCGTTTTTTTTTTTTCATCTTTTTTCAAATCCTCAAAAATGATGAAAAACGGCGTGCTATAGTATGCCGTACAGTATGGGCTATTAGACGAGCGTCTAAATAAAGTTATAAGTTAAATGTAATCAAAGGATAGCTTACATGCAGGGAATAAAATCGGTCCCTGGAAGACAAAATATATCCCTCATGGAGGTACATTTAAAGAACAGATCACAAACGAGCAACACTCCGCAATTCCTCCGCAATACTCCGCAATTCCTCCGCAACATAGCAGAAGAATGGATTACAAGAGCAATCATTTTTCACACTCCGCAATTCCTCCGCAATACTCCGCAATTCCTCCGCAACATAGCAGAAGAATGGATTACAAGAGCAATCATTTTTCATCATTTTTTAACATGGGCTATAGCCCCTACCGTAGGGCATACTATAGCATGCCGTTTTTCATCATTTTTGAGGATTTGAAAAAAATGAAAAAATGAAAAAAACGATGGGTTATAGCCCATTGTTTTTTTGAAATTTTGTTTTTTTTTTTATCCTCGTTTTTCATCATTTTGGACCATGGGCTATAGCCCATATCGTACGGCATACTATAGCACGCCATTTTTCATCATTTTTGAGGATTTGAAAAAAATGAAAAAATGAAAAAAACGATGGGTTATAGCCCATTGTTTTTTTGAAATTTTGATTTTTTTTTTATCCTCGTTTTTCATCATTTTGGACCATGGGCTATAGCCCATATCGTACGGCATACTATAGCACGCCATTTTTCATCATTTTTGAGGATTTAAAAAAAATGAAAAAATAAAAAAAACGATGGGTTATAGCCCATTGTTTTTTTGAAATTTTGATATTTTTTTTATCCTCATTTTTCATCATTTTGGACCATGGGCTATAGCCCATATCGTACGGCATACTATAGCATGCCATTTTTCATCATTTTTGAGGATTTGAAAAAAAAAACAAAAAAAAAAAAACGATGGGTTATAGCCCATTGTTTTTTTGAAATTTTGATTTTTTTTTTTATCCTCGTTTTTCATCATTTTGGACCATGGGCTATAGCCCATATCGTACGGCATACTATAGCACGCAGTTTTTCATCATTTTTGAGGATTTGAAAAAAATGAAAAAATAAAAAAAACGATGGGTTATAGCCCATTGTTTTTTTGAAATTTTGATATTTTTTTTATCCTAATTTTTTATCATTTTGGACCATGGGCTATAGCCCATATCGTACGGCATACTATATCACGCCGTTTTTCATCATTTTTGAGGATTTAAAAAAAATGAAAAAAAAAAAAAAACGATGGGTTATAGCCCATTGTTTTTTTGAAATTTTGATATTTTTTTTATCCTCATTTTTCATCATTTTGGACTATGGGCTATAGCCCATATCGTACGGCATACTATAGCACGCAGTTTTTCATCATTTTTGAGGATTTGAAAAAAATGAAAAAATGAAAAAAACGATGGGTTATAGCCCATTGTTTTTTTGATTTTTTTTTTTTTTTTTTATCCTCGTTTTTCATCATTTTGGACCATGGGCTATAGCCCATATCGTATGGCATACTATATCACGCCGTTTTTCATCATTTTTGAGGATTTGAAAAAAATTAAAAAATAAAAAAAACGATGGGTTATAGCCCATTGTTTTTTTGAAATTTTGATATTTTTTTTATCCTCATTTTTCATCATTTTGGACCATGGGCTATAGCCCATATCGTACGGCATACTATAGCATGCCATTTTTCATCATTTTTGAGGATTTGAAAAAAATTAAAAAATGAAAAAAACGATGGGTTATAGCCCATTGTTTTTTTGATTTTTTTTTTTTTTTTAATCCTCGTTTTTCATCATTTTGGACCATGGGCTATAGCCCATATCGTACGGCATACTATAACACGCCGTTTTTCATCATTTTTGAGGATTTGAAAAAAATAAAAAAAATGAAAAAAACGATGGGTTATAGCCCATTGTTTTTTTGAAATTTAGATTTTTTTTTTATCCTCATTTTTCATCATTTTGGACCATGGGCTATAGCCCATATCTTACGGCATACTATAGCACGCCATTTTTCATCATTTTTGAGGATTTGAAAAAAATGAAAAAAAAAAAAAAAAACGATGGGTTATAGCCCATTGTTTTTTTTGAATTTTTGATATTTTTTTAATCCTCATTTTTCATCATTTTGGACCATGGGCTATAGCCCATATCGTACGGCATACTATAGCACGCCGTTTTTCATCATTTTTGAGGATTTGGAAAAAATGAAAAAATGACAAAAACGATGGGTTATAGCCCATTGTTTTTTTGAAATTTTGATTTTTTTTTTAATCCTCGTTTTTCATCATTTTGGACCATGGGCTATAGCCCATATCGTACGGCATACTATAGCACGCCGTTTTTCATCATTTTTGAGGATTTGAAAAAAATGAAAAAATGAAAAAAAGAATGGGTTATAGCCCATTGTTTTTTTGAAATTTTGATTTTTTTTTTATCCTCGTTTTTCATCATTTTGGACCATGGGCTATAGCCCATATCGTATGGCATACTATAGCACGCCATTTTTCATCATTTTTGAGGATTTGAAAAAAATGAAAAAAATAAAAAAACGATGGGTTATAGCCCATTGTTTTTTTGAAATTTTGATATTTTTTTTATCCTCATTTTTCATCATTTTGGACCATGGGCTATAGCCCATATCGTACGGCATACTATAGCATGCCATTTTTCATCATTTTTGAGGATTTGAAAAAAATTAAAAAATGAAAAAAACGATGGGTTATAGCCCATTGTTTTTTTGATTTTTTTTTTTTTTTAATCCTCGTTTTTCATCATTTTGGACCATGGGCTATAGCCCATATCGTACGGCATACTATAACACGCCGTTTTTCATCATTTTTGAGGATTTGAAAAAAATAAAAAAAATGAAAAAAACGATGGGTTATAGCCCATTGTTTTTTTGAAATTTAGATTTTTTTTTTATCCTCATTTTTCATCATTTTGGACCATGGGCTATAGCCCATATCTTACGGCATACTATAGCACGCCATTTTTCATCATTTTTGAGGATTTGAAAAAAATGAAAAAAAAAAAAAAAAACGATGGGTTATAGCCCATTGTTTTTTTTGAATTTTTGATATTTTTTTAATCCTCATTTTTCATCATTTTGGACCATGGGCTATAGCCCATATCGTACGGCATACTATAGCACGCCGTTTTTCATCATTTTTGAGGATTTGGAAAAAATGAAAAAATGACAAAAACGATGGGTTATAGCCCATTGTTTTTTTTGAAATTTTGATTTTTTTTTTAATCCTCGTTTTTCATCATTTTGGACCATGGGCTATAGCCCATATCGTACGGCATACTATAGCACGCCGTTTTTCATCATTTTTGAGGATTTGAAAAAAATGAAAAAATGAAAAAAAGAATGGGTTATAGCCCATTGTTTTTTTGAAATTTTGATTTTTTTTTTATCCTCGTTTTTCATCATTTTGGACCATGGGCTATAGCCCATATCGTATGGCATACTATAGCACGCCATTTTTCATCATTTTTGAGGATTTGAAAAAAATGAAAAAAATAAAAAAACGATGGGTTATAGCCCATTGTTTTTTTGAAATTTTGATATTTTTTTTATCCTCATTTTTCATCATTTTGGACCATGGGCTATAGCCCATATCGTACGGCATACTATAGCACGCAGTTTTTCATCATTTTTGAGGATTTGAAAAAAATGAAAAAATGAAAAAAACGATGGGTTATAGCCCATTGTTTTTTTGATTTTTCTTTTTTTTTTAATCCTCGTTTTTCATCATTTTGGACCATGGGCTATAGCCCATATCGTATGGCATACTATATCACGCCGTTTTTCATCATTTTTGAGGATTTGAAAAAAATGAAAAAAATAAAAAAACGATGGGTTATAGCCCATTGTTTTTTTTTAAATTTTGATATTTTTTTTATCCTCATTTTTCATCATTTTGGACCATGGGCTATAGCCCATATCGTACGGCATACTATAGCATGCCATTTTTCATCATTTTTGAGGATTTGAAAAAAAAAAAAAAAAAAAAAAAAACGATGGGTTATAGCCCATTGTTTTTTTGATTTTTTTTTTATCCTCGTTTTTCATCATTTTGGACCATGGGCTATAGCCCATATCGTACGGCATACTATAGCACGCAGTTTTTCATCATTTTTGAGGATTTGAAAAAAATGAAAAAATGAAAAAAACGATGGGTTATAGCCCATTGTTTTTTTGAAATTTTGATTTTTTTTAATCCTCGTTTTTCATCATTTTGGACCATGGGCTATAGCCCATATCGTACGGCATACTATAACACGCCGTTTTTCATCATTTTTGAGGATTTGAAAAAAATGAAAAAATAAAAAAAACGATGGGTTATAGCCCATTGTTTTTTTGAAATTTTGATATTTTTTTTATCCTCATTTTTCATCATGCATACTATAGCATGCCATTTTTCATCATTTTTGAGGATTTGAAAAAAATGAAAAAATGAAAAAACGATGGGTTATAGCCCATTGTTTTTTTGATTTTTTTTTTATCCTCGTTTTTCATCATTTTGGACCATGGGCTATAGCCCATATCGTACGGCATACTATAGCACGCAGTTTTTCATCATTTTTGAGGATTTGAAAAAAATGAAAAAATGAAAAAAACGATGGGTTATAGCCCATTGTTTTTTTGAAATTTTGATTTTTTTTTTATCCTCGTTTTTCATCATTTTGGACCATGGGCTATAGCCCATATCGTACGGCATACTATAGCACGCCATTTTTCATCATTTTTGAGGATTTGAAAAAAATGAAAAAAATAAAAAAAACGATGGGTTATAGCCCATTGTTTTTTTGAAATTTTGATATTTTTTTTTATCCTCATTTTTCATCATTTTGGACCATGGGCTATAGCCCATATCGTACGGCATACTATAGCACGCAGTTTTTCATCATTTTTGAGGATTTGAAAAAAATGAAAAAATGAAAAAAACGATGGGTTATAGCCCATTGTTTTTTTTATTTTTTTATTTTTTTTAATCCTCGTTTTTCATCATTTTGGACCATGGGCTATAGCCCATATCGTACGGCATACTATAACACGCCGTTTTTCATCATTTTTGAGGATTTGAAAAAAATGAAAAAATAAAAAAAACGATGGGTTATAGCCCATTGTTTTTTTGAAATTTTGATATTTTTTTTATCCTCATTTTTCATCATGCATACTATAGCATGCCATTTTTCATCATTTTTGAGGATTTGAAAAAAATGAAAAAACGATGGGTTATAGCCCATTGTTTTTTTGATTTTTTTTTTTTTTTTAATCCTCGTTTTTCATCATTTTGGACCATGGGCTATAGCCCATATCGTACGGCATACTATAACACGCCGTTTTTCATCATTTTTGAGGATTTGAAAAAAATAAAAAAAATGAAAAAAACGATGGGTTATAGCCCATTGTTTTTTTGAAATTTTGATATTTTTTTTATCCTCATTTTTCATCATTTTGGACCATGGGCTATAGCCCATATCGTACGGCATACTATAGCACACAGTTTTTCATCATTTTTGAGGATTTGAAAAAAATGAAAAAATGAAAAAAACGATGGGTTATAGCCCATTGTTTTTTTTATTTTTTTATTTTTTTTAATCCTCGTTTTTCATCATTTTGGACCATGGGCTATAGCCCATATCGTACGGCATACTATAACACGCCGTTTTTCATCATTTTTGAGGATTTGAAAAAAATGAAAAAATAAAAAAAACGATGGGTTATAGCCCATTGTTTTTTTGAAATTTTGATATTTTTTTTATCCTCATTTTTCATCATTTTGGACCATGGGCTATAGCCCATATCGTACGGCATACTATAGCATGCCATTTTTCATCATTTTTGAGGATTTTAAAAAAATGAAAAAATGAAAAAAATGATGGGTTATAGCCCATTGTTTTTTTGATTTTTTTTTTTTTTTTAATCCTCGTTTTTCATCATTTTGGACCATGGGCTATAGCCCATATCGTACGGCATACTATAACACGCCGTTTTTCATCATTTTTGAGGATTTGAAAAAAATAAAAAAAATGAAAAAAACGATGGGTTATAGCCCATTGTTTTTTTGAAATTTTGATATTTTTTTTATCCTCATTTTTCATCATTTTGGACCATGGGCTATAGCCCATATCGTACGGCATACTATAGCACGCAGTTTTTCATCATTTTTGAGGATTCGAAAAAAATGAAAAAATGAAAAAAACGATGGGTTATAGCCCATTGTTTTTTTTTTTGTTTTTTTTTTTTAATCCTCCTTTTTCATCATTTTGGACCATGGGCTATAGCCCATATCGTACGGCATACTATAACACGCCGTTTTTCATCATTTTTGAGGATTTGAAAAAAATGAAAAAATAAAAAAAACGATGGGTTATAGCCCATTGTTTTTTTGAAATTTTGATATTTTTTTTATCCTCATTTTTCATCATTTTGGACCATGGGCTATAGCCCATATCGTACGGCATACTATAGCATGCCATTTTTCATCATTTTTGAGGATTTTAAAAAAATGAAAAAATGAAAAAAAATGATGGGTTATAGCCCATTGTTTTTTTGAAATTTTGATTTTTTTTTTTATCCTCGTTTTTCATCATTTTGGACCATGGGCTATAGCCCATATCGTACGGCATACTATAACACGCCATTTTTCATCATTTTTGAGGATTTGAAAAAAATGAAAAAAATAAAAAAAAACGATGGGTTATAGCCCATTGTTTTTTTGAAATTTTGATATTTTTTTTATCCTCATTTTTCATCATTTTGGACCATGGGCTATAGCCCATATCGTACGGCATACTATAGCACGCAGTTTTTCATCATTTTTGAGGATTCGAAAAAAATGAAAAAATGAAAAAAACGATGGGTTATAGCCCATTGTTTTTTTTTTTTTTTTTTTTTTTTTAATCCTCCTTTTTCATCATTTTGGACCATGGGCTATAGCCCATATCGTACGGCATACTATAACACGCCGTTTTTCATCATTTTTGAGGATTTGAAAAAAATGAAAAAATAAAAAAAACGATGGGTTATAGCCCATTGTTTTTTTGAAATTTTGATATTTTTTTTATCCTCATTTTTCATCATTTTGGACCATGGGCTATAGCCCATATCGTACGGCATACTATAGCATGCCATTTTTCATCATTTTTGAGGATTTGAAAAAAATAAAAAAAATGAAAAAAACGATGGGTTATAGCCCATTGTTTTTTTTGAAATTTTGATATTTTTTTTATCCTCATTTTTCATCATTTTGGACCATGGGCTATAGCCCATATCGTACGGCATACTATAGCACGCAGTTTTTCATCATTTTTGAGGATTCGAAAAAAATGAAAAAATGAAAAAAACGATGGGTTATAGCCCATTGTTTTTTTTTTTTTTTTTTTTTTTTTTAATCCTCCTTTTTCATCATTTTGGACCATGGGCTATAGCCCATATCGTACGGCATACTATAACACGCCATTTTTCATCATTTTTGAGGATTTGAAAAAAATGAAAAAATAAAAAAAACGATGGGTTATAGCCCATTGTTTTTTTGAAATTTTGATATTTTTTTTATCCTCATTTTTCATCATTTTGGACCATGGGCTATAGCCCATATCGTACGGCATACTATAGCATGCCATTTTTCATCATTTTTGAGGATTTTAAAAAAATGAAAAAATGAAAAAAATGATGGGTTATAGCCCATTGTTTTTTTGATTTTTTTTTTTTTTTTAATCCTCGTTTTTCATCATTTTGGACCATGGGCTATAGCCCATATCGTACGGCATACTATAACACGCCGTTTTTCATCATTTTTGAGGATTTGAAAAAAAAAAAAAAATATGAAAAAAACGATGGGTTATAGCCCATTGTTTTTTTGAAATTTTGATTTTTTTTTTTATCCTCGTTTTTCATCATTTTGGACCATGGGCTATAGCCCATATCGTACGGCATACTATAACACGCCATTTTTCATCATTTTTGAGGATTTGAAAAAAATGAAAAAAATAAAAAAAAACGATGGGTTATAGCCCATTGTTTTTTTGAAATTTTGATATTTTTTTTATCCTCATTTTTCATCATTTTGGACCATGGGCTATAGCCCATATCGTACGGCATACTATAGCACGCAGTTTTTCATCATTTTTGAGGATTCGGAAAAAATGAAAAAAACGATGGGTTATAGCCCATTGTTTTTTTTTTTTTTTTTTTTTTTTTTTAATCCTCCTTTTTCATCATTTTGGACCATGGGCTATAGCCCATATCGTACGGCATACTATAACACGCCGTTTTTCATCATTTTTGAGGATTTGAAAAAAATGAAAAAATAAAAAAAACGATGGGTTATAGCCCATTGTTTTTTTGAAATTTTGATATTTTTTTTATCCTCATTTTTCATCATTTTGGACCATGGGCTATAGCCCATATCGTACGGCATACTATAGCATGCCATTTTTCATCATTTTTGAGGATTTGAAAAAAATAAAAAAAATGAAAAAAACGATGGGTTATAGCCCATTGTTTTTTTGAAATTTTGATATTTTTTTTATCCTCATTTTTCATCATTTTGGACCATGGGCTATAGCCCATATCGTACGGCATACTATAACACGCCGTTTTTCATCATTTTTGAGGATTTGAAAAAAATAAAAAAAATGAAAAAAACGATGGGTTATAGCCCATTGTTTTTTTGAAATTTTGATTTTTTTTTTTATCCTCGTTTTTCATCATTTTGGACCATGGGCTATAGCCCATATCGTACGGCATACTATAACACGCCATTTTTCATCATTTTTGAGGATTTGAAAAAAATGAAAAAAAAAAAAAAAAACGATGGGTTATAGCCCATTGTTTTTTTGAAATTTTGATATTTTTTTTATCCTCATTTTTCATCATTTTGGACCATGGGCTATAGCCCATATCGTACGGCATACTATAGCACGCAGTTTTTCATCATTTTTGAGGATTCGAAAAAAATGAAAAAATGAAAAAAACGATGGGTTATAGCCCATTGTTTTTTTTTTTTTTTTTTTTTTTTTAATCCTCCTTTTTCATCATTTTGGACCATGGGCTATAGCCCATATCGTACGGCATACTATAGCACGCAGTTTTTCATCATTTTTGAGGATTTGAAAAAAATGAAAAAATGAAAAAAACGATGGGTTATAGCCCATTGTTTTTTTGATTTTTTTTTTTTTTTTAATCCTCGTTTTTCATCATTTTGGACCATGGGCTATAGCCCATATCGTATGGCATACTATATCACGCCGTTTTTCATCATTTTTGAGGATTTGAAAAAAATGAAAAAATAAAAAAACGATGGGTTATAGCCCATTGTTTTTTTGAAATTTTGATATTTTTTTTATCCTCATTTTTCATCATTTTGGACCATGGGCTATAACCCATATCGTACGGCATACTATAGCATGCCATTTTTCATCATTTTTGAGGATTTGAAAAAAATGAAAAAATGAAAAAAACGATGGGTTATAGCCCATTGTTTTTTTGATTTTTTTTTTTTTTTTAATCCTCGTTTTTCATCATTTTGGACCATGGGCTATAGCCCATATCGTATGGCATACTATATCACGCCGTTTTTCATCATTTTAGAGGATTTGAAAAAAAAAAAAAAAAAAAAAAAACGATGGGTTATAGCCCATTGTTTTTTTGAAATTTTGATATTTTTTTTATCCTCATTTTTCATCATTTTGGACCATGGGCTATAGCCCATATCGTACGGCATACTATAACACGCCGTTTTTCATCATTTTTGAGGATTTGAAAAAAATGAAAAAATAAAAAAAACGATCCATTGTTTTTTTGAAATTTTGATATTTTTTTTATCCTCATTTTTCATCATTTTGGACCATGGGCTATAGCCCATATCGTACGGCATACAATAGCACGCAGTTTTTCATCATTTTTGAGGATTTGAAAAAAATGAAAAAATTAAAAAAACGATGGGTTATAGCCCATTGTTTTTTTTATATATATATTTTTTTTAATCCTCGTTTTTCATCATTTTGGACCATGGGCTATAGCCCATATCGTATGGCATACTATATCACGCCGTTTTTCATCATTTTTGAGGATTAAAAAAAAATGAAAAAATAAAAAAAACGATGGGTTATAGCCCATTGTTTTTTTGAAATTTTGATATTTTTTTTATCCTCATTTTTCATCATTTTGGACCATGGGCTATAGCCCATATCGTACGGCATACTATAGCATGCAATTTTTCATCATTTTTGAGGATTTGAAAAAAAAAAAAAAAAAAAAAAAAAAACATGGGTTATAGCCCATTGTTTTTTTGAAATTTTGATTTTTTTTTTTATCCTCGTTTTTCATCATTTTGGACCATGGGCTATAACCCATATCGTACGGCATACTATATCACGCCGTTTTTCATCATTTTTGAGGATTTGAAAAAAATGAAAAAATAAAAAAACGATGGGTTATAGCCCATTGTTTTTTTGAAATTTTGATATTTTTTTTATCCTCATTTTTCATCATTTTGGACCATGGGCTATAACCCATATCGTACGGCATACTATAGCATGCAATTTTTCATCATTTTTGAGGATTTGAAAAAAATGAAAAAATGAAAAAAACGATGGGTTATAGCCCATTGTTTTTTTGATTTTTTTTTTTTTTTTAATCCTCGTTTTTCATCATTTTGGACCATGGGCTATAGCCCATATCGTATGGCATACTATATCACGCCGTTTTTCATCATTTTAGAGGATTTGAAAAAAAAAAAAAAAAAAAAAAAACGATGGGTTATAGCCCATTGTTTTTTTGAAATTTTGATATTTTTTTTATCCTCATTTTTCATCATTTTGGACCATGGGCTATAGCCCATATCGTACGGCATACTATAGCATGCCATTTTTCATCATTTTTGAGGATTTGAAAAAAATGAAAAAATGAAAAAAACGATGGGTTATAGCCCATTGTTTTTTTGATTTTTTTTTTTTTTTTTAAACCTCGTTTTTCATCATTTTGGACCATGGGCTATAGCCCATATCGTATGGCATACTATATCACGCCGTTTTTCATCATTTTTGAGGATTTGAAAAAAAAAAAAAAAAAAAAAAACGATGGGTTATAGCCCATTGTTTTTTTGATTTTTTTTTTTTTTTTTTATCCTCGTTTTTCATCATTTTGGACCATGGGCTATAGCCCATATCGTACGGCATACTATAACACGCCGTTTTTCATCATTTTTGAGGATTTGAAAAAAATAAAAAAAATGAAAAAAACGATGGGCCCATTGTTTTTTTTAAATTTAGATTTTTTTTTTATCCTCATTTTTCATCATTTTGGACCATGGGCTATAGCCCATATCGTACGGCATACTATAGCACGCCGTTTTTCATCATTTTTGAGGATTTGAAAAAAATGAAAAAATAAAAATACGATGGGTTATAGCCCATTGTTTTTTGGAAATTTTGATATCTTTTTTTATCCTCGTTTTTCATCATTTTGGACCATGGGCTATAGCCCATATCGTACGGCATACTATAGCACGCCGCTTTTCATCATTTTTGAGGATTTGAAAAAAATAAAAAAATAAAAAAAACGATGGGTTATAGCCCATTGTTTTTTTTTATTTTTTTTAATCCTCGTTTTTCATCATTTTGGACCATGGGCTATAGCCCATATCGTACGGCATACTATAGCACGCCGTTTTTCATCATTTTTGAGGATTTGAAAAAAATGAAAAAATGAAAAGAAATCGATGGGTTATAGCCCATTATTTTTTTTTATTTTTGATATTTTTTTTTATCCTCATTTTTCATCATTTTGGACCATGGGCTATAGTCCATATCGTACGGCATACTATAGCACGCCGTTTTTCATCATTTTTGAGGATTTGAAAAAAATGAAAAAATGAAAAAAACGATGGGTTATAGCCCATTGTTTTTTTTTATTTTTGATATTTTTTTTATCCTAATTTTTCATCATTTTGGACCATGGGCTATAGCCCATATCGTACGGCATACTATAGTACGCCGTTTTTCATCATTTTTGAGGATTTGAAAAAAATGAAAAAATGAAAAAAACGATGGGTTATAGCCCATTGTTTTTTTGAAATTTTGATTTTTTTTTTTATCCTCGTTTTTCATCATTTTGGACCATGGGCTATAGCCCATATCGTACGGCATACTATAGCACGCCGTTTTTCATCATTTTTGAGGATTTGAAAAAAATGAAAAAATGAAAAAAACGATGGGTTATAGCCCATTGTTTTTTTTTTTAATTTTGATATTTTTTTTTATCCTAATTTTTCATCATTTTGGACCATGGGCTATAGCCCATATCTTACGGCATACTATAGCACGCCGTTTTTCATCATTTTTGAGGATTTGAAAAAAATGAAAAAAATAAAAATACGATGGGTTATAGCCCATTGTTTTTTGGAAATTTTGATATCTTTTTTTATCCTCGTTTTTCATCATTTTGGACCATGGGCTGCCCATATCGTACGGCATACTATAGCACGCCGTTTTTCATCATTTTTGAGGATTTGAAAAAAATAAAAAAATAAAAAAAACGATGGGTTATAGCCCATTGTTTTTTTTGATTTTTTTTAATCCTCGTTTTTCATCATTTTGGACCATGGGCTATAGCCCATATCGTACGGCATACTATAGCACGCCGTTTTTCATCATTTTTGAGGATTTGAAAAAAATGAAAAAATGAAAAGAAATCGATGGGTTATAGCCCATTGTTTTTTTTTTTTTTTGATATTTTTTTTTATCCTCATTTTTCATCATTTTGGACCATGGGCTATAGTCCATATCGTACGGCATACTATAGCACGCCGTTTTTCATCATTTTTGAGGATTTGAAAAAAATGAAAAAATGAAAAAAAACGATGGGTTATAGCCCATTGTTTTTTTTAATTTTTGATATTTTTTTTATCCTAATTTTTCATCATTTTGGACCATGGGCTATAGCCCATATCGTACGGCATACTATAGTACGCCGTTTTTCATCATTTTTGAGGATTTGAAAAAAATGAAAAAATGAAAAAAAACGATGGGTTATAGCCCATTGTTTTTTTGAAATTTTGATTTTTTTTTTATCCTCGTTTTTCATCATTTTGGACCATGGGCTATAGCCCATATCGTACGGCATACTATAGCACGCCGTTTTTCATCATTTTTGAGGATTTGAAAAAAATGAAAAAATGAAAAAAACGATGGGTTATAGCCCATTGTTTTTTTTTTAATTTTGATATTCTTTTTTATCCTAATTTTTCATCATTTTGGACCATGGGCTATAGCCCATATCTTACGGCATACTATAGCACGCCGTTTTTCATCATTTTTGAGGATTTGAAAAAAATGAAAAAATAAAAATACGATGGGTTATAGCCCATTGTTTTTTGGAAATTTTGATATCTTTTTTTTATCCTCATTTTTCATCATTTTGGACCATGGGCTATAGCCCATATCTTACGGCATACTATAGCACGCCATTTTTCATCATTTTTGAGGATTTGAAAAAAATGAAAAAAAAAACAAAAACGATGGGTTATAGCCCATTGTTTTTTTTTATTTTTGATATTTTTTTTAATCCTAATTTTTTCATCATTTTGGACCATGGGCTATAGCCCCTATCGTACGGCATACTATAGCACGCCGTTTCTCATCATTTTTGAGGATTTGAAAAAAATGAAAAAATGAAAAAAACGATGGGTTATAGCCCATTGTTTTTTTTTTAATTTAGATTTTTTTTAATCCTCGTTTTTCATCATTTTGGACCATGGGCTATAGCCCATATCGTATGGCATACTATAGCACGCCGTTTTTCATCATTTTTGAGGATTTGAAAAAAATGAAAAAATGAAAAAATCGATGGGTTATAGCCCATTGTTTTTTTGAAATTTTGATATATATTTTTTCCTCGTTTTTCATCATTTTGGACCATGGGCTATAGCCCATATCGTACGGCATACTATAGCACGCCGTTTTTCATCATTTTTGAGGATTTGAAAAAAATGAAAAAATGAAAAAAACGATGGGTTATAGCCCATTGTTTTTTTTTTAATTTTGATATTTTTTTTTATCCTAATTTTTCATCATTTTGGACCATGGGCTATAGCCCATATCTTACGGCATACTATAGCACGCCGTTTTTCATCATTTTTGAGGATTTGAAAAAAATGAAAAAATAAAAATACGATGGGTTATAGCCCATTGTTTTTTGGAAATTTTGATATCTTTTTTTATCCTCGTTTTTCATCATTTTGGACCATGGGCTGCCCATATCGTACGGCATACTATAGCACGCCGTTTTTCATCATTTTTGAGGATTTGAAAAAAATGAAAAAATGAAAAAAACGATGGGTTATGGCCCATTGTTTTTTTTTTAATTTTGATATTCTTTTTTATCCTCATTTTTCATCATTTTGGACCATGGGCTATAGCCCATATCTTACGGCATACTATAGCACGCCATTTTTCATCATTTTTGAGGATTTGAAAAAAATGAAAAAAAAACAAAAACGATGGGTTATAGCCCATTGTTTTTTTTTATTTTTGATATTTTTTTTAATCCTAATTTTTCATCATTTTGGACCATGGGCTATAGCCCCTATCGTACGGCATACTATAGCACGCCGTTTCTCATCATTTTTGAGGATTTGAAAAAAATGAAAAAATGAAAAAAACGATGGGTTATAGCCCATTGTTTTTTTTAAATTTAGATTTTTTTTAATCCTCGTTTTTCATCATTTTGGACCATGGGCTATAGCCCATATCGTATGGCATACTATAGCACGCCGTTTTTCATCATTTTTGAGGATTTGAAAAAAATGAAAAAATGAAAAAATCGATGGGTTATAGCCCATTGTTTTTTTGAAATTTTGATATATTTTTTTTCCTCGTTTTTCATCATTTTGGACCATGGGCTATAGCCCATATCGTACGGCATACTATAGCACGCCGTTTTTCATCATTTTTGAGGATTTGAAAAAAATGAAAAAATGAAAAAAACGATGGGTTATAGCCCATTGTTTTTTTTGAAATTTTGATTTTTTTTTTATCCTCGTTTTTCATCATTTTGGACCATGGGCTATAGCCCATATCGTACGGCATACTATAGCACGCCGTTTTTCATCATTTTTGAGGATTTGAAAAAAATGAAAAAATGAAAAAAACGATGGGTTATAGCCCATTGTTTTTTTTTTAATTTTGATATTCTTTTTTATCCTAATTTTTCATCATTTTGGACCATGGGCTATAGCCCATATCTTACGGCATACTATAGCACGCCGTTTTTCATCATTTTTGAGGATTTGAAAAAAATGAAAAAATAAAAATACGATGGGTTATAGCCCATTGTTTTTTGGAAATTTTGATATCTTTTTTTATCCTCATTTTTCATCATTTTGGGACCATGGGCTATAGCCCATATCTTACGGCATACTATAGCACGCCATTTTTCATCATTTTTGAGGATTTGAAAAAAATGAAAAAAAAACAAAAACGATGGGTTATAGCCCATTGTTTTTTTTTATTTTTGATATTTTTTTTAATCCTAATTTTTCATCATTTTGGACCATGGGCTATAGCCCCTATCGTACGGCATACTATAGCACGCCGTTTCTCATCATTTTTGAGGATTTGAAAAAAATGAAAAAAATGAAAAAAACGATGGGTTATAGCCCATTGTTTTTTTTAAATTTAGATTTTTTTTAATCCTCGTTTTTCATCATTTTGGACCATGGGCTATAGCCCATATCGTATGGCATACTATAGCACGCCGTTTTTCATCATTTTTGAGGATTTGAAAAAAATGAAAAAATGAAAAAATCGATGGGTTATAGCCCATTGTTTTTTTGAAATTTTGATATATTTTTTTTCCTCGTTTTTCATCATTTTGGACCATGGGCTATAGCCCATATCGTACGGCATACTATAGCACGCCGTTTTTCATCATTTTTGAGGATTTGAAAAAAATGAAAAAATGAAAAAAACGATGGGTTATAGCCCATTGTTTTTTTTTTAATTTTGATATTTTTTTTTATCCTAATTTTTCATCATTTTGGACCATGGGCTATAGCCCATATCTTACGGCATACTATAGCACGCCGTTTTTCATCATTTTTGAGGATTTGAAAAAAATGAAAAAATAAAAATACGATGGGTTATAGCCCATTGTTTTTTGGAAATTTTGATATCTTTTTTTATCCTCGTTTTTCATCATTTTGGACCATGGGCTGCCCATATCGTACGGCATACTATAGCACGCCGTTTTTCATCATTTTTGAGGATTTGAAAAAAATGAAAAAATGAAAAAAACGATGGGTTATGGCCCATTGTTTTTTTTAAATTTTGATATTCTTTTTTATCCTCATTTTTCATCATTTTGGACCATGGGCTATAGCCCATATCTTACGGCATACTATAGCACGCCATTTTTCATCATTTTTGAGGATTTGAAAAAAATGAAAAAAAAACAAAAACGATGGGTTATAGCCCATTGTTTTTTTTTATTTTTGATATTTTTTTTAATCCTAATTTTTCATCATTTTGGACCATGGGCTATAGCCCCTATCGTACGGCATACTATAGCACGCCGTTTCTCATCATTTTTGAGGATTTGAAAAAAATGAAAAAATGAAAAAAACGATGGGTTATAGCCCATTGTTTTTTTTAAATTTAGATTTTTTTTAATCCTCGTTTTTCATCATTTTGGACCATGGGCTATAGCCCATATCGTATGGCATACTATAGCACGCCGTTTTTCATCATTTTTGAGGATTTGAAAAAAATGAAAAAATGAAAAAATCGATGGGTTATAGCCCATTGTTTTTTTGAAATTTTGATATATTTTTTTTCCTCGTTTTTCATCATTTTGGACCATGGGCTATAGCCCATATCGTACGGCATACTATAGCACGCCGTTTTTCATCATTTTTGAGGATTTGAAAAAAATGAAAAAATGAAAAAAACGATGGGTTATAGCCCATTGTTTTTTTTTTAATTTTGATATTTTTTTTTATCCTAATTTTTCATCATTTTGGACCATGGGCTATAGCCCATATCGTACGGCATACTATAGCACGCCGTTTTTCATCATTTTTGAGGATTTGAAAAAAATGAAAAAATAAAAATACGATGGGTTATAGCCCATTGTTTTTTGGAAATTTTGATATATTTTTTTATCCTCGTTTTTCATCATTTTGGACCATGGGCTGCCCATATCGTACGGCATACTATAGCACGCAGTTTTTCATCATTTTTGAGGATTTGAAAAAAATGAAAAAATGAAAAAAACGATGGGTTATGGCCCATTGTTTTTTTTTAAATTTTGATATTCTTTTTTATCCTCATTTTTCATCATTTTGGACCATGGGCTATAGCCCATATCTTACGGCATACTATAGCACGCCGTTTTTCATCATTTTTGAGGATTTGAAAAAAATGAAAAAATAAAAATACGATGGGTTATAGCCCATTGTTTTTTGGAAATTTTGATATCTTTTTTTATCCTCGTTTTTCATCATTTTGGACCATGGGCTGCCCATATCGTACGGCATACTATAGCACGCCGTTTTTCATCATTTTTGAGGATTTGAAAAAAATGAAAAAATGAAAAAAACGATGGGTTATGGCCCATTGTTTTTTTTTAAATTTTGATATTCTTTTTTATCCTCATTTTTCATCATTTTGGACCATGGGCTATAGCCCATATCTTACGGCATACTATAGCACGCCATTTTTCATCATTTTTGAGGATTTGAAAAAAATGAAAAAAAAACAAAAACGATGGGTTATAGCCCATTGTTTTTTTTTATTTTTGATATTTTTTTTAATCCTAATTTTTCATCATTTTGGACCATGGGCTATAGCCCCTATCGTACGGCATACTATAGCACGCCGTTTCTCATCATTTTTGAGGATTTGAAAAAAATGAAAAAATGAAAAAAACGATGGGTTATAGCCCATTGTTTTTTTTTAAATTTAGATTTTTTTTAATCCTCGTTTTTCATCATTTTGGACCATGGGCTATAGCCCATATCGTATGGCATACTATAGCACGCCGTTTTTCATCATTTTTGAGGATTTAAAAAAAATGAAAAAATGAAAAAATCGATGGGTTATAGCCCATTGTTTTTTTGAAATTTTGATATATTTTTTTTCCTCGTTTTTCATCATTTTGGACCATGGGCTATAGCCCATATCGTACGGCATACTATAGCACGCCGTTTTTCATCATTTTTGAGGATTTGAAAAAAATGAAAAAATGAAAAAAACGATGGGTTATAGCCCATTGTTTTTTTTTTTTTTTTGATATTTTTTTTTATCCTAATTTTTCATCATTTTGGACCATGGGCTATAGCCCATATCGTACGGCATACTATAGCACGCCGTTTTTCATCATTTTTGAGGATTTGAAAAAAATGAAAAAATAAAAATACGATGGGTTATAGCCCATTGTTTTTTGGAAATTTTGATATATTTTTTTATCCTCGTTTTTCATCATTTTGGACCATGGGCTGCCCATATCGTACGGCATACTATAGCACGCAGTTTTTCATCATTTTTGAGGATTTGAAAAAAATGAAAAAATGAAAAAAACGATGGGTTATGGCCCATTGTTTTTTTTAAAATTTTGATATTCTTTTTTATCCTCATTTTTCATCATTTTGGACCATGGGCTATAGCCCATATCTTACGGCATACTATAGCACGCCACTTTTCATCATTTTTGAGGATTTGAAAAAAATGAAAAAAAAAAAAAAACGATGGGTGATAGCCCATGGTTTTTTTAATTTTTGATATTTTTTTAATCCTAATTTTTCATCATTTTGGACCATGGGCTATAGCCCCTATCGTACGGCATACTATAGCACGCCGTTTCTCATCATTTTTGAGGATTTGAAAAAAATGAAAAAATAAAAAAAACGATGGGTTATAGCCCATTGTTTTTTTTAAATTTAGATTTTTTTTTTATCCTCGTTTTTCATCATTTTGGACCATGGGCTATAGCCCATATCGTACGGCATACTATAGCACGCCGTTTTTCATCATTTTTGAGGATTTGAAAAAAATGAAAAAGTGAAAAAAACGATGGGTTATAGCCCATTGTTTTTTTTAAATTTAGATTTTTTTTAATCCTCGTTTTTCATCATTTTGGACCATGGGCTATAGCCCATATCGTACGGCATACTATAGCACGCCGCTTTTCATCATTTTTGAGGATTTGAAAAAAATGAAAAAATAAAAATACGATGGGTTATAGCCCATTGTTTTTTGGAAATTTTTATATCTTTTTTTATCCTCGTTTTTCATCATTTTGGACCATGGGCTGCCCATATCGTACGGCATACTATAGCACGCCGTTTTTCATCATTTTTGAGGATTTGAAAAAAATTAAAAAATGAAAAAAACGATGGGTTATGGCCCATTGTTTTTTTTTAAATTTTGATATTCTTTTTTATCCTCATTTTTCATCATTTTGGACCATGGGCTATAGCCCATATCTTACGGCATACTATAGCACGCCATTTTTCATCATTTTTGAGGATTTGAAAAAACATGAAAAAAAAACAAAAACGATGGGTTATAGCCCATTGTTTTTTTTTATTTTTGATATTTTTTTTAATCCTAATTTTTCATCATTTTGGACCATGGGCTATAGCCCCTATCGTACGGCATACTATAGCACGCCGTTTCTCATCATTTTTGAGGATTTGAAAAAAATGAAAAAATGAAAAAAACGATGGGTTATAGCCCATTGTTTTTTTGAAATTTAGATTTTTTTTTTATCCTCGTTTTTCATCATTTTGGACCATGGGCTATAGCCCATATCGTACGGCATACTATAGCACGCAGTTTTTCATCATTTTTGAGGATTTGAAAAAAATGAAAAAAACGATGGGTTATAGCCCATTGTTTTTTTTAAATTTAGATTTTTTTTAATCCTCGTTTTTCATCATTTTGGACCATGGGCTATAGCCCATATCGTATGGCATACTATAGCACGCCGTTTTTCATCATTTTTGAGGATTTGAAAAAAATGAAAAAATGAAAAAAACGATGGGTTATAGCCCATTGTTTTTTTGAAATTTTGATATATTTTTTTTCCTCGTTTTTCATCATTTTGGACCATGGGCTATAGCCCATATCGTACGGCATACTATAGCACGCCGCTTTTCATCATTTTTGAGGATTTGAAAAAAATGAAAAAATGAAAAAAACGATGGGTTATAGCCCATTGTTTTTTTGAATTTTTTGATATTTTTTTTTATCCTCATTTTTCATCATTTTGGACCATGGGCTATAGTCCATATCGTACGACATACTATAGCACGCCGTTTTTCATCATTTTTGAGGATTTGAAAAAAATGAAAAAATGAAAAAAATGATGGGTTATAGCCCATCGTTTTTTGATTTTTGATTATATTTTTTATCCTTGTTTTTCATCATTTTGGACCATGGGCTATAGCCCATATCGTACGGCATACTATAGCACACCGTTTTTCATCATTTTTGAGGATTCGAAAAAAATGAAAAAATGGAAAAAAAAACGATGGGTTATTTTTTTTAATCCTCGTTTTTCATCATTTTGGACCATGGGCTATAGCCCATATCGTACGGCATACTATAGCACGCCGTTTTTCATCATTTTTGAGGATTTGAAAAAAATGAAAAAATGAAAAGAAATCGATGGGTTATAGCCCATTGTTTTTTGAAATTTTGAAAGAAAAAATTAAATCCTCGTTTTTCATCATTTTGGACCATGGGCTATAGCCCATATCGTACGGCATACTATAGCACGCAGTTTTTCATCATTTTTGAGGATTTGAAAAAAATTAAAAAAATTAAAAAAACGATGGGTTATAGCCCATCGTTTTTTGAATTTTATTTATCCTCATTTTTCATCATTTTGTATGTAGGACTAGTAGCATGCCAAGGTTTGTGCTATTGCCATAGAGAATGCATTGGGCGTTTAAGTTAAATAACTCAGAAACTATAAAACATTTCAAAGTAAAAAAGTTCCAGCATGTGTCTCCACATTAAGCTGAATAATAAAAAGTGTGAATGGAGTTTCTAGGTGAAAGTGATTTTTGACGTGCCAATGTCTGCCATTGAGCCCCATTGTAAATTTGAAAGCACTATATTTCTAAAACTATGAAACATTTCAAATATTCCTTTTCAGGCTAACATGTTCACCGTAAGATGAACCTAAGTAGGCTAGAATGGGGTTGCTAGGTGTAAGAATGTAGGCTTCTATGTTGTTAGCAAAACATCATCATGGGTGTTGCGGAGGATGAGAAACATTAGTTTCTCATCCTCCGCAACACCCATTCTCATACACCGCTATACTTTTAAGTATGTTGCGGTAGAGAACGTCATCATTTTGGACCATGGGCTATAGCCCATATCGTACGGCATACTATAGCACGCCGTTTTTCATCATTTTTGAGGATTTGAAAAAAAGTGAAAAAATGAAAAAAACGATGGGTTATAGCCCATCGTTTTTTGAATTAAAAAAGAAAATTGTCCTCGTTTTTCATCATTTTGGACCATGGGCTATAGCCCATATCGTACGGCAGGGTACCCCAATAGGCGGCCCGCGGGCCATTTGCGGCCCACAGAGCGCCCCCTTGTGGCCCATGAAAGAATTTCCAAAAAAGGAAGGGTCCCATATATAAATGGCATTGAATGGGGGTCAGTAGCCTATGCATGTCAAACTGGGCATCCTTTTCAAATGGGGTCTTGCCCTGAAAATGAATTTTCAGGGCAAGACCTCGACCTCGCGCGTGCAGACTCGGCCCCCAGCCTGGTACGCTAGTCAAAATATGGCCCTTGAGGAAAATTAATTGGGGAACCCTGTCGTACGGCATACTATAGCACGCCGTTTTTCATCATTTTTGAGGATTTGAAAAAAATAAAAAATGTAAAAAACGATGGGTTATAGCCCATTTTTGAATTTTATTTATCCTCGTTTTCTATCACTATATTTCTAAAACTATGACACCTTTCAAAGATTCCTTTTCAGGCAAACATGTCCACCGTAAGATGAACCTAAGTAGGCTAGATTGGGGTTGGTATGTTTAAGTATGTAGGACTAGTAGCATGCCAAAGTTTGTGCTATTGCCATAGTAAAACGTTCCAGCATGTGTCTCCACAGTAAGCTGAATAATAAGAAGTGTGCATGGAGTTTCTATAGGTGAAAGTGATTTTGTGAGAAGAAAAGGTCCTTTTCTTTACTAACTGCACCATCACTACCTTAGCCTGACTGAACGAGATTTCCATGTGTTTTCATATTATTCTTTCTTCAAAGTAAAGTTTCAGAGTAAAGACCAGAGTGGGATTTGAACCCACAACGACTGGATCTTGTGGACACATTGCAGGCAGTCAGTGTTCTGTCATGGTTTATCTTTTTGGAGAATAACACCCAGAAGAACAATGGGAAGTTGAGGATATTCTCAAAGAGCATTGTGGCTCACTCTGATAAGCTGCTGTCTATGTGAGCCACAGGTCGTGGGTTCAAGTTCAGCCCATGGCCTTGGACGGCATATTGTAGAATGCTGATTTTCTACATTTTTGAGGAATTGAAAAAAGGGCGAAAATCACTCAGAGACCATGGACTATAGCCCATGGTCTCTGAGTGATTTTCGCCCTTTTTTCAATTCCTCAAAAATGTAGAAAATCAGCGTACTATAGCATGCCGTTTTTCATCATTTTTGAAGATTTGAAAAAAAGACGAAAATCACTCCGAGACCATGGACTATAGCCCATATAGCACCATCACTACCTTAGCATGACTGAGTGAGATTTCCATGCGTTTTCATCTTCTTCTTCCTTCAAAGTAAAGTTTCAGAGTAATCCCCACAACGTCGGGATCATGTGGACAGCCACATTGAGCTACCAGACTGTCAGTGTTCTGTCATGGTTTATTTTCTGTATTATGTGATTAAAATCCATGATAACAGGGGCACGGTGGCACAGTTGGTAGTGCTGTCGCCTCACAGCTAGAAGGTCCTGGGTTCGATTCCCGCTCGGGGCGCTGTGGGTGCTGGTGGCGTGTTTCCTCCTCCGTGTCATCAGTGCCCATACCTGAGGCGTGGTTGGCGAAAGGGCCTTTCTGTGTGGAAAAATGGGTTACAAAATCGTGGGATAAAAAAAAAAAGAAAATCCATAATAGCAATTAAAAGCACTAAAAGACACCTGTGATGCACAGCAACCACCAATAAAATGCTCTGTACAATGTACATGATCCCAAGGCCCCATTTGAAAAGTGACACCAAGAAGAAGAACAACTTAATCACAGAGGGATCCTACTTTCACTCTGCAGCATGTTTTGGAGAATAACATCCAGAAAAATACTGGAAAGAGATGGTAAGCTGAGAAGATTTTCAGAGAGCATGGTGGAACTCTGTGATAAGCTGCTGTCTATGTGAGCCATAGGTTGTGGGTTCAAGTTCAGCCCATGGCCTTGGACGGCATACTGTAGCAAGCCGTTTTTCATCATTTTTGAGGATTTGAAAAAAGGCGAAAATCACTCCGAGCCCATGGTCTCGGACGGCATAGGATCTGAAAAAAATGTGAAAATCACGGAAAAGCTATAGTCCATGGTCACAGAGCGCATACTATAGTATGTCGTTTTTTCACTGCACTGGGGAGGCACTGGGGGGACACTGGGGGGGCACTGGGTCGACACTGGGGAGGCACTGGGGGGACATTTTTCACGATTTCAGAGGATTAAAAAAAAAGGTGAAAATCACGGAAAAGCAAAAGGCTATAGTCCATGGTCTCGGAGGGCAAGTTGTTTTTCACGGGATAGTTTGGGATAGGTTGTCGGTCTAATGACTGTCAGAACTTGAAAAAGGACGTTCTGTATGTACTTTCTACTTTTGGTACTTTAAGTACATTTTGATACCAATCGTTTTGTACTTTTACTTGCAATGGAGTGTTTCTACATTGCAGTATTGATACTTTTATCAGTAAAAAAGCAGAGTACTTTTTTCCACCACTGAATTTGATAACCTCCGGTCAGGAAGTAGTAGACTCCGGTCAGGAGGTAGGAGACTCGATGGAGACTCTTTGAGATGTCTACCAGACATGCCGGTCATCAAACTATTGTCATAGGGAATTCTACAAAAACAAACAAATCCCCATGAATTCAAGGCTCCATGGGCTGAGTTACCATCATAAAAAAAGTCATTTTGGAGGTGAAACTATCCATTTAATGGGATAACCTACACTCACTGGCACACACACTCATGTCCCACTGTGAGCATCTCCTGCCATGTTTCTGTTTGAAGCTATACCTCCACCTAAATGGGGAATGCAGTTCACATGGAGTTTAAATGCACTACAAATCCCACGTTGCCTTTGATCATCATTGAGCATCAAAGACACACAGCATCCAAAGAGTATCCAGTCTGAGTACATGATCTCCTCTTGCCGGAAATAATCGTGGTTAATTATAAGATAAAATGTAAAGTGCAATGTCTGTGCGTGAGAGAGAGAGAGAGAGAGAGAGAGAGAGAGAGAGAGAGAGAGAGAGAGAGAGAGATGTAGGAGAAGGTATAGGTTGCTGTGTACTCACATACATTGCATTAGATCAGTGGTTTTCAACATATTTGAATAGCACATTTAAAACCCCCAGCATAAGACCAGCGGATTTTCCATTCCACCCCCCCCCCCCCCCCCACACACACACACACACACACACACACACACACACACACACACACTATACCGAGCACGCCGAATCAAATGGTACAGGTCTCGATTTTTTTCCAACCTTTACAAAAGTGTCAAGTGTTGAAATATTCCATTTTGCGGGGGGGTAGCAACCAAAACCAAAACCTATTCTTTTTACCATTTGAGGTGTGGAGAATCCATTGTTTCTATTCCTGAGAGGCTACGCCCCGCCAAAATGAAATGGCCCTATAAGTATTGAAGCCATTTTAGATAATCCATCCTATACTCCTGCCGCCCACAACTCCCTGCGGACTGCTGCCTACCCGGCCCGTAAGAGTAGACCTATACGTGAAGTAGGGTTATATTTCTGCTGTGGCAGGGACACTCTTCCGTAGGGACAGAAGAGAAAGATATTAGAATGACCCTAGAAGGCAGACCGTGCACCAAAATGATTTGACACGTTTTCCAATATTTTTAAGATTTTATTCTTTACCGTAGAAACACTGTACATAAATTACTTTCTCTGAGACTAATATCGATGTACGGATAAGTGGAATTCTCAACCTTCAAAAATAAAAAAATAACAACAAAGTAAAAACGAACAGTAAATCCATTAAACATTGTCAACTCATCTCAACAATTGTCTTTGAACAAAAGAAAGATTGGTAGGATATGATTTGTACTCTTTCCATAAAGATTCATTTTTTCCATTCTAAACGATAAAACGTTTCCTTCACTCCAGACATTTTTTACACACACACACAAACACACGCACACACGCCCCCGCACGCACACACGCACTCACGCATACACACAGAGACAAACGAAAACTCCCTTAAAAGGGCAGAACCTTCACAATCAATGAGAAAACTTCCACATCGATGTTTGATCTATTAACTTGTTACTCGGTAGTCACAGGAGGCGCCGTCCTTTAAGAGAAACGAGCAAAAAAGACGAGGAGAAGCAACGATAGGTTACTACTCACACAGCAGCTCCGCCCCCTCCCCACAAAGCTCTGTTACCATGACAACATGTTTCTATGGCAAGCAAGACTACTACCTTTTTTACCATTTTTTTCCACTTTTTTTTCTCTTTTTTTTAAGCACAAGATCTATGTGTTATGAGCTGGAGTCACAAGTTTTCTTTGCAGGAGAGACTCTCATGCCGGGGTCAGACCACGCAGCGTTTTGGAAACGTCTCAAAACCATGACTCGTCGTGCAGCAGCAGTACACGCTAAAACGTTTCGACAGTGACATCTACGCAAACCGTCCCCCGTCCCTCCCTCTCGGTCCAACGTGCAGAGGGAACGAGCGGAAGGGGAGGGAACACGGTTGAAGCGCCTTTAGTTTTGGAGAGTACAGAACGACATCCATCGATATGTGTGGCCATAGAAGTCTACAAACCTACAGCTTGGTTAGATCGGGTCCACAGAAAGACAAATGTGACCCATTAGACAGTCCGTATGCGGAAACACCATACCCATCTAAATGCTAGAAAACATGAGCTGTCCGGAGAGCCAGTCGGTTGGAACTGTATTCTACGTTTCACTGCAAGGTGGCGCTAAGACCCTTATGCTATAAACCGTAGCGACCGAAGGCATTACAAAAAAGTAAATCGGCCATTCTTGACAATTCCGTTGCCACGTTATCGTGGCCGCCGTGTTACCGCGGCTAACCCACGCGTCGGCACATCGGCTATCTTTCGCCCACATCTCCCCTCGCACAGCCGACCGCTGTCCTCGACGTTCGTGGTCTGCGTACGACGCCACCGCAGCGAACCTCTGTGGTTTAGTGCTTTTGCGACATCCTGGTTCTGTCCTGATCGAGCCCCGGCATCAGACTGACACAGTTCTACGGGACCAGCAAGCCAACTTGGTCCAAGGAGAAAAATTACGTTTAATAAAAAATAAAATAAAAACAGGTCCCCATGTGTCCCATATAACCCACCCAACCTCCCAATCCCCCACACCCCCCCCCTCCCCCCCATGGTCGACCCCAGTTCTGTGTTGTTGTTGTCGTTGCTGTTGATATCGTTATTGTTGTTGAGGAAAACCTTGATTGTACTGTCATTGCTGTCGAGACCTGAATAGTTTATAAACCTTCTAAAAACAAAAGCAAAAAAAAAAAAAAGAAACACACACACACAGGGGAGAGTAGTTTCGTCTTCAGAACTGACCAAATTGATTATAGACATCAGCAATGTTGTCAGAAAGAAGATAGGACGAACAAACAAACAAATAAAATAAATTTAAAAATAATAGACAATCAACCACCCAGGAAAAAAGTGAAATTCTTTTGTTCAGTCCATTGTCCATTCTGGTGCTGTTGTTGTAGTAGTAGTAATAGAAGAAGTAGTAGTAGTAATAGTAGTTGTAGTGGTATAGGTAAATCGTTTGTAAACACTTTTTTCCATATTTTTATATCCCCTCTTTTGACCGAAGCAATTCCAGGGGAGTTTATATATAAAAACCAAAAAATGCATAACAGAAAAAAAACTATCTTTTTTTATTTTTATTTTATTTTATATTACAAACCGATGAGTCTTTTTTTTTTATTCCACTTGTGTCTGTATCTCTTGGATAGAGTCCACAACGGTTCCGTTTTGAACAGTTCCATTGAAAAGTCTTTTAGTTTTCGAGAATACAGAACGACATCCATCCATATTATGGCCTTAGAGGTCTAAAAACCTGGAGTGCGGTCAGAAAGACGAACGTGTCTCGGACCCGGGCACAGTCAGTCTGTAAGCAGGAACACCGTACCGATCTAAATGCTAGAGCCATAAGCTGGCCGGAGAGAGAGTCGGTTGGTCGGTCGGTCGGTCGGTAAAAGCATTCTACGCTTAACTGCACGGTGGTGCTAGACGCAGCGCTACGCTAAACCCCGACCAACCGGACACAAAGGCTGGCCAAGGGCTGAGGGGAACGAGAAGGAAGGAAGAAAGAAAGAGAAAGAAAGAAAGAAAGAAAGAAAGAAAGAAAGAAAGAAAGAAAGAAAGAAAGAAAGAAAGAAAGAAAGAACGAGGGGGGAAAGGTAATATCTTGCAGACAAACTGCATAACGTTCACAACGTTAAGCAAAACTGTGGACGGTGTCTTGATAATGATTGTTACACCACTGACGAACCAGGAAATCCTACCATATCACCCTTGGGAAAAAAAATAAAAAAAGAGAAGATGAAAGAAACAAAAACTAAAAACGGGCCGTTTAGAGTCTCAAGACAGTCCAGTCTCTTTGGCAGCCATTTCAGGGTTCATCACATTAAAAACTTTTTGTCAGCCATCATTTTAGTGTCTCCCGGTCGAGTCTTTTCCGGTGGCCAATACGCGCGTCACATTCTAAAACTGGAACTTTTGGCCGCCACTTTCTTTGTAAAGATTCTGAGAGAGTCGTTGGTTTCGGGATGGAGATTTACTTCCGCAACGTTCCAACGTGCGTTGTTACCTCCTCCCGATCTCGCTCTGCCGTAGGAACTGGATATTGTTGGCGCTGTCGGCCAGCTCGGGGTACTGCTCTATGGAGAGCACGTAGTAGCCGTCGTAGCCCAGCACCTTGCCGCTGCTCAGCAGCTGCCGCTTCTCGCCCTCCGTCCAGAGCCGCGCGCCCTCCTCGCCGTCGCGCACGCGCTGCTGCTCGCGCTGCCACGCGCTCGCCAGCGCCCGCTGCCGCGCCTGCTCCAGGACGCGCGCCTTCTCCTCGTCCAGCGTCATGCCGTAGCGCACGTGCAGCGACAGCGCGCCGTACTGCAGCTCCACGTCGGCGAAGCGCCGCGTGCGGCCGTTCACCACGGCGGTGGACTGCGACACGGTGACGTTGACGCCGTTCTCCAGCGCCTTGCGGCCCGAGGTGAGGCGCAGCGCGCTCAGGTCGTTCTCCGGCAGGCTGGTCTTGATGAAGTAGTGCGTGTCGCGGCCTTCCACCGTGAAGTGGAGGTCCTCCAGGTAGAAGGCGTTGTTGAGGACGGCCGCCACCTTCAAACACAAGTACTCACATTACTATTACTCTGATTACTGATTGATTCATTGATTCATTGATTGATTCATTGATTGATTCATTGACTCATTGATTGATTTTATTTTCTTCTGAAGTCTGACACTTTATTTAACTTTATTTATGTAAAAACATATTCTTTGAATGGCAGTCACTTTGCCTGACCTTGATGCAGTCCTCGTTGGCGATGTTGAGTGCGTTGGTGACCACGCGGCCCTGCGTGACGGCGAGCATGACGCCCCGGCCGATGAGCGACTTGACGCTGGCGAACCAGAGCCAGGGCTTGGTGCGGTCGGCGTGCCGCCGGCTCAGCTGGATCTCTGGCATGCGCTCAAAGGACAGGAAGGCCTGCGACTGGCGGGTCACTTCCTGCTGGACGCCCGAGATAGACTGGGGGAGAGAGAGAGAGAGAGAGAGAGAGAGAGAGAACCAGTCAGACAAATGGTATGTGTGTGTGTTCCCCTACAGGCTTCCCACAACAGCATGCTGTTAGCACCTCACCTCCAGGGTTTCGGTGTTGACAGAACACAGCAAAGTGTTAATTTGAAATCCCAGAATCCCTCACTTAACAGTCAGGATTACAACTGTACAGTATGTGAACTGCTGTAACCCAGAGAGAGAGAGAGAGAGAAACTGAAGTGATAATTGCTTTGTCTGAATTAATTGTCTCCTCTCCTCATTTTTCTCACTCCATTGAGCTCTCTCTCTCTCTCTCTCTCTCTCTCTCTCTCTCACGCTCCGTTCTCTATTCTCTCTCTCAATTTCATGCATGTTTGTTTCCCTCCTCAGTTGTTTTTCTTTATGTTTTTCCCCCATTTTTCCCTTTTCTTTTCTTTCTCATGGATTTTATTTTAGCTCCATGTTTCATACAGTGGTTCTCATTTTTTTCATGTCAAAACCATCAATCAAGGAATAGTATTTGGCCGAGGACCCTCATATGTTGTGCCAGGGACCCAATTTGTGTTAATACCACATCTTTTAGAGTTAGTTTTTTAGACAACAATAGCTCACAAAACATTGCATCGTGCCATGTTGTGAGCTTGTAGATCAGCTATTTTCAAATAGCTTATGTATAGAGGTAAAGTGGTTAAACTGAATGCTATATTAACTAAAGGGTCCCCACTTTGAGACTCACTGATCTAAAGTATGTATTTCACATTAAAGTATGTATTTAGCACTTGAGTGAACACTTTAGCACTGTGTGGCTGAGCGGAGACGTGTGTAGAATTGATTTAAAAAGGGAAAAAAAGAGTCACACCACATTATGTGAATACATTAATGCGTTTATAGATTAATACTCTATTAGTGCATGGAAATGCTTATGATAATCTGCATATAAGCTTTTAATCTGGCAATCTGCCGTGTTGAAATGATAGGGAACGGGTGACAGAGGGACAGGGGGAAGACGAGGGACAGGGGGACAGGAGGACAAAGGGACAGAGGGACAGGGGGAAGACGAGGGACAGAGGGGCAGGAGGACAAAGGGACAGAGGGACAGGGGGAAGACGAGGGACAGAGGGGCAGGAGGACAAAGGGACAGGGGGAAGACGAGGGACAGAGGGGCAGGAGGACAAAGGGACAGAGGGACAGGGGGAAGACGAGGGACAGAGGGGCAGGAGGATAAAGGGACAGAGGGACAGGGGGAAGACGAGGGACAGAGGGACAGGAGGACAAAGGGACAGAGGGACAGGGGGAAGACGAGGGACAGAGGGGCAGGAGGACAAAGGGACAGAGGGACAGGGGAAAGACGAGGGACATAGGGATAGGAGGACAAAGGGACAGAGGGACAGGGGGAAGACGAGGGACAGAGGGACAGGAGGACAAAGGGACAGAGGGACAGGGGGAAGACGAGGGACAGAGGGACAGGAGGACAAAGGGACAGGGGGAAGACGAGGGACAGGGGGACAGGAGGACAAAGGGACAGAGGGACAGGGGGAAGACGAGGGACAGAGGGACAGGAGGACAAAGGGACAGAGGGACAGGGGGAAGACGAGGGACAGAGGGGCAGGAGGACAAAGGGACAGGGGGAAGACGAGGGACAGGGGGACAGGAGGACAAAGGGACAGAGGGACAGGGGGAAGACGAGGGACAGAGGGGCAGGAGGACAAAGGGACAGAGGGACAGGGGGAAGACGAGGGACAGAGGGACAGGAGGACAAAGGGACAGGGGGAAGACGAGGGACAGGGGGACAGGAGGACAAAGGGACAGAGGGACAGGGGGAAGACGAGAGACAGAGGGACAGGGGGTCGGACAGGGCTACGTACCGGCAGGTCGTCCCACACCTGGCTCTTCTTCATCTCCAGGGAGGGCTCTGTCAGGTCAAACTTGGGGATAGGGAACCCTGGGATGGCGTTGTGGAGGTGGAAACCAAACGTTACCAGCCAGATGTTGATGTCTAGAGAGAGAGACAGACAGACAGACAGACAGACAGACAGACAGACAGACAGACAGACAGACAGACAGACAAGACAGTTGGTTGTAAATAATAACTCCCACATCATATCAATACGTTTCCTCGTCCACTTTAATCTAAAGTTCTGCTTGACATTCTGAACCATGTTATATGTTTGGGTAGCTGTGTAGATAGAGCCGATCGCATTTGAATAACACGTTTCTGGGTTTGATCCCAGGCACAAGAGTGTTGTGTAAACATTCTGTAACGCAGCGCATGTGTGTGTATACAGTATGTATATGCATGGGTGGATGGGTGTAGTATGTATTGCTTAATTTGCTTTGCCCCTCGGTCAAGTTATTGAGCTTGTGTCAAATTTATAGACATGTTATACATGATACATGATATAGATATGTTGTAGAGAACTAAAAAAAACACATTCTGTAGCACAGTGGTTCTCAAACTTAGAGGACCCACACATGAATGCAATTGGTCCCCATTTGAAACCATATTGTGTGCCACGGACAAGAATTGCGTCACATTTTTTCCAAGATTTCTTGGGAAAGGATCAGATCTACAGGCTCACAATTGGTCGGCTATGTTCAAATATCCAATGTGAGGTTAAAGTGGTTAAACAGATTTTGATGCTACAGTATATTAATGAACCCAATTCCCGCCAGCATTAAAACTCAATTTGCGCCAGCATTAATTAATCCCTCGATAGCATATTGCCAAGGTTTTATCGCGCGTAACACTAACTTTGAAGAGCCAAATATCCGTAACCGAATGTTACAACGACAAACTGCTGTGTGTGGTGTGATGCCCGGATGTTGTTGTCTAGTTCGGTGGTGCAAAAAAGCAGACTGCGAGTGTCAGCCCGCCTGCTACAGCCCATTGAAAACCCTTGTATTCAACAGAAACGGCCCCCTCAATGTCCTTTCTGAGATACAGAGCTGTGGATGGTGGGCTTAGACTGGAAGTGGATGCTCGCGCATCTGCAAAATGGCCGCGGCCAGTGTCCCACTCTGTGTTGATGCGGTTACACACGACACGGTCGCGAATCGACATGGTGGTCGCGAATCGACGACACGGTCGCGAATCGACGACATGGTCGCGAATCGACGACATGGTCGCGAATCGACGACATGGCCGCGAATCGACGACATGGTCGCGAATCGACGACATGGTCGCGAATCGACGACATGGTCGCGAATCGACGACATGGTCGCGAATCGACGACATGGTCGCGAATCGACGACATGGTCGCGAATCGACGACATGGTCGCGAATCGACGACATGGTCGCGAATCGACGACATGGTCGCGAATCGACGACATGGTCGCGAATCGACGACATGGTCGCGAATCGACGACATGGTCGCGAATCGACGACATGGTTGCGAATCGAATCTGTCAGCAACTCCTGTTACAACGTGTAGAGTTTGTGGTTAGTAGGAAAGTAAACAACGACGCACGCACCACCAGAAGAGGAGAGCTGAAGGAGAGTGAACAGGCCGACATCCCGCGTCTACACCATAGACTGTAAAAAATATGGACAAAGCGTTCTCCGGGTCTAACATGAACGTAAAATGAAGCCTGAAATCGCTTCATTGTAAATCGCCATCTTTCTAGATCCGTTTGGTACCAGCTGGCCATTGGCTGGCTCCGTTTTGGACCAGCTGGCCATTGGCTGCCCAGACAACGAGGCGGGACTTCCCCCCTTCTTCTCCGTTGGTTTTTATTTTGACTCGAGTGGGAGGGGAATCCCGATCATAGACTGTAACGGTAGCCACGCCCCTCAGAACATACGCGATGTTTTTTTTTCTTTATGGTCATTTTTTTAATTAATGGGACCATAATTTTCCAAAAAGAATATTATGACATTAGAAATGAGACTTTAAACTAGTGACTGGAAGAAGAAAGTATTCATGACCATGTTTATTAAGGTAATACAGTCTAGGTGAAGTTGGGCCAAAATACATGGGCCTCTATGGAGCTATGGGGCTTTTTGGGTCCAGCCCAGCGCCACAACAGGCCATTATATGAACTACCGATTTCAAATGAGGCTTCACGAAATATCTGGCTGACTGCCCCCCTGGTCTACACAGGGAATTGGGCTGTGCCCCCAGAGGCAAATTCAAAGGAAAAACTGTTTTTTCCCTGCTCTTTTTTTCCAATGGGTTCCCCGATTGTGGCATCTATAAAGATGTGCTGTAAGTGGAGAGCTGATGGCCATCCATATCTACCAGGAGTCTTAGTATAATTTAAAGAAGATGAATGCCCCCTGTTGCTTGACTGATACTGACATGAAGTCACTAGAATCTAGTTGAATTACATAAATTCATGAGAGATATATAGAACTTCTAAGCTATGGAGAAACATATTCATATTGACAATTAATCTACATGATCAAATATGCATTCAGCCCCGATGGGATCTGTGAAACTGCAGTTTAATTTGTTCAGTGCCCTAAAGCAGCTAGCAATTGCAGTGATTTAAATTAAGACATACTGAAATCCTTGGTTTGAAATAAGCATTACACAGATGTGAAACCTGGATGTGGGCTAAGCTGTACACAAATGTATTTGTGCAGGTGTCTATTCACATACAGATTTAGCATTCATTCGCATACGTAATTCTCCTTCAAGATGTATATAATTATACATCTTGGAGGTGAATGCAAATTGATGCAAAAACATACAGTACCAGATGCGAATATCGGCACAAACTAATTGTGTTGGGAATGTACATCTCACCTGTGATGAATTGTGTGGTATTTTTACCTCACTTGAGTATCTTTCATTTAATTGTCTCCACTACATTACCAAAAATATACCCATACCAAGGCCTGTTTCCAAAACTACGATTCATTTTGAGCTTATAGATTGGCATTTTGTACAATGTTTTGAAAAATTCCTGATATGAAGATTCTTGCCATTTTGTGTGTGTGTGTGTGTGTGTGTGTGTGTGTGTGTGTGTGTGTGTGTGTGTGTGTGTGTGTGTGTGTGTGTGCGTGCGTGCGTGTGTGCGTGCACTCCACTCCAGCACTCCAGCACTGGCATAAATCCTACTGTGGATCTCATGTACATACAGTATTGTACGTGTGTTTGAGTGTACATCTTACCTGTGACATATTCTTTGACTTGGTGAATCTTGCTGACAGGGTTGTTGTTTCTGAACATGTACAGGTTGCAGGGCTGTGGGTCTTTGCCAACGCGTGTCCATGTGCCAATGTCAGGGGTGGTCCACCTGTATGACACACAACGCAAAATACTGAGTTTTAATTCATGAAGACACTGAGGCCCATTCTAAAAATGTCTTCTAAATTAGTTTTCAGAAAACGTACAGTATGTTGCAGTGCCCAAAACTTTTTCACGTCAAGAACCCCCAAAAATAGCAGGTTGGATGGATGAATTAATGAATGGATGGATGGATGGATGGATGGATGGATGGATGGATGGATGACAGCCGTACCTGCCAGCAGGTATATCGTAGTCTCTGTGTCCAAAGTGCAGTAGTCGTGTGAGGGGGTCATAGAGACCTCCGTGGAAGCCGATCACCAGCACGAAGTCTGGGTTAGAGTCGAAATATACCTCCCCGTACGCTGTGTACTGGACCTGCACACACACACACACACACACACACACACACACACACACTCACACAATCAATGACATGTACATAGGCCATAAAACCTGCACACACACGCACGCACGCACGCAGGCAGGCACGCAGGCACGCACGCAGGCAGGCACGCACGCACGCACACACACAGACTCAGTGGTTGTCCTACCTGTTTGAGTAACAGTCCATTACTGCTGAAGACAGCCAATGGGGTTCCAGTATTGTCACAGGCAATGTAGAACTCCTCCCCACTGCTGATCTCCATGGCAAACAGATGACCCTGTAACCACAACCAATAGAAACACTTCATATACACCTACAGTACCACAACCAATAGAAACACTTCATATACACCTACAGTACCACAACCAATAGAAACACTTCATATACACATACAGTACCCACCACAACCAATAGAAACACTTCATATACACATACAGTACCCACCACAACCAATAGAAACACTTCATATACACCTACAGTACCACGACCAATAGAAACCCTTCATAATACACTTTATACACTTTTTTGACACCCACTAGGTTTAAAATGAAATGATGTCTCTGAGCTTCATATACAAATCTTATGAGCAATGAATTACTGTTATTTGCCACAACAGCATCAACATCAAGTACTGCAATTGTAACGTATACTGTAGCAGACCTGTCTGAGGTCAAAGCAGGGAATTCCCTTGAGTCAAAGTCGGGGGTTTACTCAAGGTCGGGGGATTCCCTTTTGACTGACTGCTAGATGGTTGGTTTTCCACACAGAAAAGCCGGCTGGGAAAGCACGTAGTTATACTCTAATTTGAGGACAGCCATGACCTAAAAACACGGCTTGGACTTAGAATTCTATCCCCTATCAGCTTGTCCCCAGGGAGTCAAACAACTCACTCACTCTCTCAGCGAGAGAGTGTGTTTTATATGGAAAGGTAAACACAATTTTACCTAAATGTACTGCTGTACTGTTATCACATAATAAAGTAATCAATCAATCAATCAATCAATCGGGAAAAGAAACAGCACTATTATATTATAAAATAGGCCAAGCCAAGGTGCAAGAAAAGTAAAAAAAATCTAGTAATGGCAATGATGTTGTGCATACTTTAATAAAACCCTTCAGCTTTCAGTCAGACATCAGGGTAAACCAATGCACTCACGTGGGAACCTACAGTATGCAACCCTGACCCTAATCCTAAACTGAGGGAACATAGATCTGAGGGAACATAGGGATGAGGGAACATAGGGATGAGGGAACATAGGGCTGAGGGAACATAGGGCTGAGGGAACATAGGGCTGAGGGAACATAGGGCTGAGGGAACATATGGCTGAGGGAACATATGGCTGAGGGAACATATGGCTGAGGGAACATAGGGCTGAGGGAACATAGGGCTGAGGGAACATAGGGCTGAGGGAACATAGGGCTGAGGGAACATAGGGCTGAGGGAACATATGGCTGAGGGAACATAGGGCTGAGGGAACATAGGGCTGAGGGAACATAGGGCTGAGGGAACATAGGGCTGAGGGAACATAGGGCTGAGGGAACATAGGGCTGAAGGGAACATAAGACATGACCACACTCGGGGTGAGCAGTGCGCTGACCTGCAGGTCGTAGTAGAGCGAGGTGATCTCGGAGCTGGAGTGGTTGTAGACGTGTGTGATCCTGGTGGGGTAGTTGAGGTCCGCGTAGAAGAACTGCAGGTGTTGTCCCAGGCTGTTCCTGGAGGCCACGCGGCGGCCCAGACCGTCGTAGCGGTACTGGATGGTCCAGCTGGCCGCTTTGCTGTAGACACGTACTAGAAGACCTGGACCGGGGAGAAGGAACAGTGTTTCAACAGGTTTCACACTAGGAACCAATAGAGGAATTATTTCTGTTCAAACATTGAGACTGGACGCACAGGTGAGGTGACTGTTTCGTGTTATCAACAGATCCCCCGAACCTGTTGTTTTGGGGAGTGCTGGTTTCAGTCCATTCAACCTCTCCTCTTGTGTGTTGTTGGCTAGTGAGGCGCACCCTAGCGAGACATACTTAATCGCACAATGGTATATTGCGTGGTGAGAACAGCTTATATACAAGCTCACATCGTGAGCTTAGAGGTCTGCTATATCCTTGGCCGTTCTCTGCACGGGCTGCGACAGCTTCACGGGACGAAGAATAAATTAGGCTCGATGGGCTGCATCTGTGCTCGAGCAAGAGCAGACATGCTGCCGTGATCATAGAGTGCTCCCTCCAGGTCTGATGACAGTAACTGTGGTTTGATGGGATTTATTTTTACATGTGAGTGCAGCGACCACTTTGCCATTTCATCTCATGAGAAGCATCGTGTGGTGCTGGTTATTGTCAGTGTGACTGTGTCACTGTTTCTATTTAAACAGCTTAGCTTGACTCATACACATGTTTGGCTCTATACCCATTGATTACTGATGTTTTGACTGACGCACACTTTGAAATAAATTAGAAAAACTGAAAGATGGAAAAGTGTACCGTAGAATGTAACATCAAAGAAATAAACACAACAAATGTCATAGATTAAAAAAACTAAACAATTAAGTATATGTGTTCATCAACTTGAATTATGAACTTGAATTGACAAGCAAAAACAAGTAAATATAAAATGTTGTTTTACTATTGCATTCAGTGATGCACAAAGTCTCATCCATGCTTTCATCACTAATAACCTTGACTAGCTAATTACCACACCAAAATAACACTGCGCAAAAATAATAGAATACGGATGTGTATATTACAGGAAACTCCCGTTTCCAACAAACTCCGGTAAACTCCCGAATTGTACCATCACACCTGTATATTACTGTATATTAACTGTATGCCCACTAAACTTGAGGTTTACGGGCAAAATACAGTGCCCATAATTGCCCGTTAACTCCTCTTTTCACGCAGTGAAAATCAACCCGCCTCCAATTGTCTAAAATACAGCAGTTTATAGACTTTCTTAAAATAACTGTTCCACTCCACTGGCACTGTGCCTGTGGCCTGAACGAACGGTCTTGCATTCCCTTACATATCTGAACTTCTCACTCCTTCCTATCCTTAATAAATACATGGTGTACCTTTGGAATTGTACTCGAAGATCTCGGCTCCTCGCTGGCGTAAGAAGCCGTCTTCGTCCAGTCTGTACTGCACGTCTCCCAGGCGAGTGATCCTGTCTCTCAGGTCGTAGCGCAGCGGGGTGAGGCGGGCGCTGTTCCCTGGGTTCAGCAGGTGGAGGTTCCCGTTCAGGTCGTAGCTGTACCTGCAGGATGTCAGGAAGGATTTAGAATTAGCCTCTAATTCAAGCCATCTAATCGATGTTGATAAAAACTGTTTAAATGATTAAAATATATACTGTATAACTACATGCACACTTGAGCTTGTATGTAGATCATCATCAGGTATTTTGTAAAATGTCAGAACACTTAGAGATGCCAGGCTAAATAATTGCTGATGTCAGGGTATAAACAAGAAGCATATCGTCTCTGTCGGGTGGAAACCTCACATGTCCAAAATTGCAAAAGTAGCAGATGTACAAGCTCAAAACGCATTGCTTCGTGGCCACATATGTCTTGCTGGTTAATTATGTTAACAATTTTAGCACGATGTTCTGCTGCAATCAATCAATCAATCAATCAATCAGGAAAACAAACGCAGCACTCATGATTAAAGAATGATTCATTTTGTGTGACACTTATAGTATGATCAAGTAGGGCGTTCATTTAAAACGTGGAGATAAGAGGTATCTGTCCCTTACCTCCACATCATCTTCTCGTTGAGGTAGACGGCCTGCAGCTGGCCGTCCACGTCGTACTCGTAGCCGTACTTGGTGGTATTGGCGAACGGGCCGATCTTGATCTCTCGCTTGGTGACGCGGCCCAGGTTGTCATACTGGATGGTGATCCAGTACATCAGTGACCTGAAGATCTCGTACTGGATCTCCTTGATCCGGCCGTGCTGGTCAAAGTGCTTGGTGTAGGTCATCACCGCCGTGGAGATGATCTGGCAGAGACAGGAGGAGATTAGTTGACCTTAAATTTAATATTGTGTGATTGTGATTGTAGAATGTCACTGCGTGTGCACATTTGAAGACGTTAAAAAGTGTACTACTTTTCTTTTCGTATTCTATTGCTTGCTACTTCCCACTTATTAATGATTAATGATAAGAGTACTATTATTATTACTTATAATTAACAATCCAAATTGCCCTTTCTTCGCACATGAGACAGGCAAATGCAATCAAATCAGGATAAAATATTACATTCTCATATCACAACTAATAAATCCATACGAGGCAGAACCACTGAATTCATCGTTAATTGAATACGGTCACCTTTGCAATGTTCATGTAGCAGTGTTTGATTGGATTTTACTTTATTGTCCCCTTGGGGAGATATGTGTCCTCTGTATTTAATGACCATTAAATGATGGGTCCGGGGGGATTGGAACGTCGGTGTTTGAAGCGACTTGGGCTCTGATGAGCAGTGGATTTTTCTTCATTAATGGTCATTTGATACTGTCCATATCTGTGTTTAACCCATCCCAAGAGCAGTGAGAAGCCACCGTGCAGTGCAATGCAGAGCTCCAGGACAAGCTCCAGTCGTAAAGGCCAGAACTTTGGTCAAGGGCACGGGCAGGAGTATGTCAATCTGCACCTGCACCTAGCATGCATGTGTTTTGGTGCAGGAGGAAACCGCTGTACCCGGGGGAAACCCAGTGCAGCAAGAACATGCAAATTTCAACACTGAAAGGTCACTCTTGCCAGGGTTCAAACCAGGGACCTTCATACTCTGGGGCACAGTGCTGATAGAACATAATGAGTGCTCTGGCAATAGAATAATGTATTGGATTTCGTATTACACTTCTGTTGATTCTACTCCTCATTCTGTTCTGATGGGGATGAATTATTATGGCACCAAAATGTCCCATAATAGCCATCTAACAATACAGCTCCTATCTACAATTTGCAATTGGGCCAAGCAATCCCAAAGAAATAACCCCACTTCTTTCTTACATTTATTTATTTATTTGTAAATATACTTGTACTGCTCCTAGTAATTAGTGATTTGTTGTATAGTATTGCATGTCTTCCTAATTATGTCTTGATAAATTGAATACATAGGACCACAATGGAAACACAAGGCATCAAGGCTTATCCTTTTAGCATGATTGTATAACTGTACTCTTTGCAAACTGTTAATAAAATAAACTAGTGTCAATCAATCAACCAATCAATCAATCAATCAACCAACACAAACCTGGTTGATGTCGTAGTAGATGACGCCGAACTTCCCGAACTGCTCCACCTTGCCCGAGATGTCGTCGAACTGGTACAGGTCGATGGGCAGCGGCGTCTCGTTGATGACGGCCTGCATGCTGGTGACCCTGAAGCTGTTGTCGTAGGTGTAGTCGAAGCGCGCGTTCACCATGCCGTCCTCGCTGAAGCGGAAGATCTGCCGGTCCACCAGCGGGCCGATCTGCCGGTAGCGGATGGAGCAGATGAAGCCCTCGCTCTGCAGGTTGACCGTCTTCAGCACGCCCGCCGTCTCGTCGTACGTGAAGCTGACGCGCGTCGAGTCGTACAGGATCTCCGCCAGCTTGTTCTGTCCGGGCGGAGAGAAAAAAATGTTTTTGATACAATTTAGGAGAATTTAGCTCTCTAATTTGGACCTGAGGTCTAGACACCTGTGATCTGTGTCACATTATAGCTTTTAACCACTTGAACCATTATTTTAAACTTTAGCTGTTGAAAAATAGCAGATCTACAAGCTCATAGCTTAACACACCACATCAGATTTTAGTTTAGAAAAGGGCTAATTCAGAATTCTCCTTTAATCCATAGTGATTTACGGTAAGCAAGGACAACACAAGGTAAAACCAATACCGTAGTAATGTAGGATCATGTGGTCTCTGACAGTTGGCATAATGGGTTTGATTGTCCTGAAAACAATATCTTGTGTTTGCTACCATTATACCATTTGATATTATAATATTGAATATTATGTTGAGCTGTGTGTTGTATTATGCCAGAAACCCACGACTGATGTGTCTCAACAGCCGCCAGACACTAGTTATAAACCTTGACGGTGTTGTTCTATGTTTCAATAGAACAGGACGGCTGAAAGACTGCTTGTTATACCGTCCACGGTTGCTTGCTTGACGACACAAACATCACTGCATAATATTGAGCAGTGCATTGTATGTGACAGGAAGGAAATTGATTTCTTGTTTTTAGATCTTTTTTATTTTATTTTTGCGAGAAAAATGGGATTCCTTTTCAAGTAGAACAGTAATGGCTGCAAACCTGTCACGGTATAAACGTCTGGCAGAATGCCATATTTTGTGTGCTATTTATATTCACGTATAACTGAGTGTATTGTTGTTGTACCTGTCGGCGGTATTTGTATAGAATACGACGTCCTGTACCAAGGTGAGCCACTCTCAGGAGCTGATGGAGAGAGAGAGAGAGAGAGAGAGGGAGAGAGAGAGAGAGAGAGAGAGAGAGAGAGAGAGACTTTTAAGTACCGTAATTTCCGGACTATAAGCCGCGGCTTTTTACCCATGATTTGAACCCTGCGGCTTATACAACGGTGCGGCTAATCTATGGATTTTTACAGCTAACGCAGAGCCATCTCAGGCTCTGAGCTAACGTAGCTGCGGCTTATAGTCCGGTGCGGCTTATAGTCCGGTGCGGCTTGTATATGGGATTTTCCCTAAATTTGGCTGGTGCGGCTTATATTCAGGTGCGGCTTATAGTCCGGAAATTACGGTACTTCAAAGTTCATGCACATACTTTGTCATACCACACAAATGAATGAATATAGCAATGTTTAAACTTAAACTAATTTGGAAAATTTGGAAATAGAAAATGAAAACCAAGATCCCAAGATAGGGATCCCATGATTAATGTGGTCAACATTCCAATTTTGTTTATAATATAATAACGATAGGCACCACTCAACTGTACAGTGTAATAATTCAGATGCATGAATGAATATCGATACAGAGTCCATTTTGCATCCCACCTTGAGGCATTTCATTGAACAATCTCTCAAACAAACACACACAAACATCTGTATTACAATTTACTACACATTTTAGGTTGGTGATTTATTAATACCATTTCTAGCCCCAGGCCTAAAGTAGAAAATTAGCAATATGCAAGCTCACAGCATGTCTCGACGCAACATATTGTGAGCTTGTAGATCGGCAATTTTCGGCGCACAACGTCGTAAGCCTTGTCGAGCCATGAGGCCCATAGGGCAGGAGCCTATATCCTGTTTATGTAGCATGAGGCAGCTTTCCCTGGACACGATGCTAGTATGTCACAGGGACTTATCCACAATCCAACCCTTCTTCTTCTTTCGTGTATCATCCTCAAATGTCCAACTCAGTATCGAGTAGCCACGCCCTTGTCTCTGGTCCCACGTGGAAGAGGCCGGCCTCCGAAGGAGGTCTGTACAGGGGGCAGGTGTTGATTATGTGCTCGGCAGATTGCTCGGGCTCGCCGCATTCGCATGCTGCACTGTCCGCCAAGCCCCACCTCTTCATTGCTGATTTGAAGCAGCCGACTCCAGTGCGCAGGCGGTTCAGTAGGGTCCACTGCCGGCGCGGCAGGTCCTCTCCTTCAACGCCATCACCCGGGTCAAAGATGTAGTGGTGCATACGGGAGGGCCCTGCAGACTCCCACTCCTGCTTCCAAGATGCCGCCAGCCATGCGCTGGTGGATAAGTCCTCCGGGATGGAACGCAACATGTCTTGCGCCGCCTTGTTGTAAGGGTGGCGGGACCTGAGTCTGTTTGGGGGCTCTACCTCCACTGTAGTGCTGTGTAGGATGTGCCAGTCGTTTATTTTGGCTTTCCTTGCCAGCTTGATGGTAGCAGCCTCTCGTCGGAGGCCGGCCGGGGCAATTCCTGCAAGAACTGGCAGGTAGGAAACAGGGGTGGGCTTCAGGCAGCCAGTTATGGTTCGGAGCGAGTTGTTAATGACTGTGTCCACCTTTTGGACATGTGGGCTCCTAAACCAGACTGGGGCACAGTATTCAGCTGCAGAGAAGACCAGGGCAACCCTTGATGCCGTAGTGCCAAGCAGGCATTGGGTCGCAGTTTTATAGTCTTTGGTATGACGCGGCCATGGAATAAAACTCACCTCAAACTCTCAGGGCGGAGACTATGGTCACTGAGCACTAAATTGTGGGTAACTCTACTCCTAACTCTGAAAATGTGTTTTAACCATAAAACAGAAATTTGTATAGTAATGCAAACACACACACACACGCACGCACGACTATAGGCCTACCTGTCCGTCCTCAGAGTAGTCCACGGTGACGGAGGCGTTGCTCTCGGGCGGGCTGTAGATGTTACGGTAGTATCCTATGGAGCGGACGGTCTGCATGGTGTGTCTGGCCACGCTGGGCATGGTGACCGCCGACAGACGGTCCCCCGAGTCAAAGTCGAAGATGTACTGCCGCTGGCTGTGGAGCAACAGCACCATGGACTGGAGAGAGAGAGAGAGAGAGAGAGAGAGAGAGAGAGAGAGAGAGAGAGCGAGCAACAGCACATTATAGTTTTATATCGTCAAGCGAGAATGATCAATCAGCCTCCATCCATTAATCCATCTTCAAGTGCGTATCCGTAATCGGATAACAGTTCCAGCAGAGACCTACAGTGTAGACTTCCCTTTCCCGAGCAACCAAAGCCACTTCCTCCTGAGGGATCCCGAGGCGTTCCAAGGCCAGTGTGGAGATGCCAGGGGGTCTCCTCCCAGTGGGACGTGCACCGAGGACCTCCCTAGGGAGACGCTTGGGAGGCATGCCCGAACCACCTAAGTCTCTCTCACGGATGACTGAACTTCTCACCCTTGTACTCTCCCTTCCTCCATCGCTCCCTTGTGAGCTTGTAGATCCGCTAAATGACATTTTAGGGCTAAATCTTTGAACATATTTTTGGGACACCACAGTAAAAGTGGTTGATGCTGTAAAGCACATTAAATTGCATGCCTCATTGTTCAAATGCCTTGCCTTGAACGTTGTGTGTGTGAGTGAGAGGTGTGTGTGTGTGTGTGAGTGAGAGGTGTGTGTGTGAGTGAGAGGTGTGTGTGTGTGTGTGTGTGTGTGTGTGTGTGTGTGTGTGTGTGTGTGTGAGTGAGAGGTGTGTGTGTGAGTGAGAGGTGAGAACGTGAAAGAAAGAAAAGGAAAGATAAAGGAATGATGGCTACAATTAATTTTCATGAAGAGTGTTTGAACGTTGCTAATGGAGTTCAGAGCAGGTATTATCATCTACCATCCAGGCAGCCACTAATGTTCTTCTCCTTGACCTCTCCTTGACCTCTCACACGGTGTGTGTGTGTGTGTGTGTGTGTGTGTGTGTGTGCGTGCGTGCGTGCATGTGTGCGTGCGTGCATGTGTGCGTGTGTGTATGTGTGGCTAACAGAAATACAAATGTTATTCATAATGTTCCAACGCCAAAAGCACAATTAAATTGTTAATCGTTAATTATTTGTGTGACAATTAATGGTCAACTAAATGTTGTAATGGTGCCCTTACATGCTGTCAAAACCCCCTTGATCAGATGGCCTAGAAACAATTAATTTCCATACTGTCAGTGTCAGCTCCTGTACGGATGCAAAAATCTGATTAACTGCAACACCTTGAGACCATATTCTCTTTTTACTTTATTATAATGTGTTTTTTTTTTTTTTTTTTTTTAAACTCCATGAAAGAGAATTATCTTCCTGAAGAATTCCACGAGAATAATTGGCCTTGTCGGCAGGGCTTCTGAGCGCTGTGAGGACACAGTTTGTCACCACAGAGAAGGAGGTTAATTTAGCCAACTTAATAATGGATGAAGGCAAGCAGTTCTTATTTGCCTGTAGTGAAGGAATGAAGGCCAATCTGATGGTGGTTGTGCTTTGAATGAGATTGAAAGATTTCTGAAATTATCAGAAAATGAAGTTAATGAATTTAAGAAAAGAGAATAATATGAACTAAAAAGTAATTTCTACTGTAGATGGACCTACTTCTATCATGCTGTTTACCTGTGCAACTCATATAGTTCAAGTTCTGTCTGTCTGTCTGTCTGTCTGTCTGTCTGTCTCCTGCTGAATCCCGGCAAACAACAAATACACAGTGTCATCCATCCATCCATCCTCTTTGTGTTTTCTGTTGTCTCTCTCTCTCTCTCTCTCTCTCTCTCTCTCACTCTCTCTCTCTCTCTCTCTCAGCTCCAACAATTCCCCATGGTCATGTTACCTCTGACTTCTCAAGCTCCCTTAATCTCATCTCCTCTCCTCTCCTCTCCCCCTCTCCTCTTTACTAGGTTCCTTTTTTCCTTTTTAATGAAGATTCTTTTGTTGTTTTGTTATCAAGACATGTAGGTCTACTGTAATATAATTGAGAGTTAGTGTGTACGAGAGGGTTAGATTTGAACCCGGGTCACGCCTCCCATGCAATCCAAGACAGAAATGTCAAGGCTCGCCATCTCCAGTTGTGTGAAGTGTGCGTGAAGTGTGCACTGAGGAGACCGGAAGCAGGCAGTCTATTCATTCCAATTTTAGAGTGAATGTGAACACAGCTGAACAATTCTTTAGCTCCATGGTCGCTGAAAATATTGGAGCCAATTGTCAAAAGGCACATAATATTTCCAAGATTTTCATACTAAAATGGCGTTTTTTTTTGTGAGACAAATCAGGACAAAAACGTATTATCGACCTTTCAATGTCCCAGCAACACACTCTCGTGGGATTTAGCACCAGTAGGACATTCGCTACACTTCCTCTGCCAACCTGTGGGGGCAGCGGACTGACCTCATGCTTTCTTCTATGCATGAGAAGTTCAAGCTGCTTCTTTTCAACCTGACAGGGGGGAGTTTCTCCGGCCGGACGTAGCGCGTGGAAGGAACACGTTATTTTCCGACCAGTTCCTTTCCCCTCCATCAGGTTTAAAGGAGACTGTGAATTTGCCCGAACGGCCAAGGCTTCAAGAACAGTCAGAAATTGTATTTTCCCCAAACTCCTCCACCAACCTCCAGACAGTTTTCTTCAGTGCAATTCACATATCAATTCAAATATCAAAAGCAAAAACGAAATACTGGCCAACAATAGACCAACGAAATAAATACTTAGGCAAACACAATTGAACAAAACCAAACAGGATGAGAACTCTATTCAGGCTAAACCTTGGTCACACAAGGCCCTGTAGCTCTCCCTCAGGTATGTTACCTGTGTTAAAGCCCACAACCAACTAACTCAACTGTCCCTGCAGCCTCCCTTAAATACGAGTGGTTCCTACCACAGGACACAAAACAATTAGCAACATTTCTTCTCAATATCTACAAATAAATACTTGCATAAATAAGCCATTGAATAAAAGTAACCTAAACATACTAAAGCTGTGTTACAAGCATGAAAACTCAATGACAAATACTCAAAGCATAAGAAGGAACACCCCTCTCCTGCATAGCACTTGGCCCCTTCCTCATCAAGGGAAATGCCACCAGCAGTGCAGGAGAGACAATTGGCGCTCCCCTCCCACGTCAAACTCAGGCTTTTAACTCCAGTTGAGTGTCTCTATCTCTGCTTCGTCGGAACGGAGAGACAGTGAAAAATAGTCTGTGAATGGTACGGCAGTGTGTGTCTTGGTTTGTCATTTTGTGAGTTAATTTGGGTCTGTGTGGTGCCATGAAATGAATAATAATTGGTTGTAGAGCGTTTTTATTTTGACACTTGCTTTGGCAATATAAACAAACGTTTTCTCGCAAATTAAATCGAATTGAATAGAAATGATTTGACTTCAAATTCTACCACCATCAATGAGAGGAAGAGACCTAAATCGATGCCTTCCTTGTGTTAGGGCCTTTATATCTGTTTCTTTGTATTGTAGTAAATGCTGCCTCCTCTCCTCTCCTCTCCTCTCCTCTCCTCTCCTCTCCTCTCCTCTCCTCTCCTCTCCTCTCCTCTCCTCTCCTCTCCTCTCCTCTCCCCTCCCCTCCCCTCCCCTCCTCTCTCCTTGGGGACGTGAAAAAAAGTGCAGTCTTTGTTGAGTCCTTGTTATTTCAGTAACTTTGTGACGCTCCATTCTTCACACAGGGGGATCGCTTCAATTACACTTTACTGCTTACTTTGTTTGACCGTCGTTTACAGGAGACAATAACCTTGCATTGTTTGTGCACTTGTAGGTGGAAGGGTTAGACACTAAATAAAAATGCTAGTCTGTGTGTGTGTGTGTGTGTGTGTGTGTGTGTGTGTGTGGGGGGGGGTGCAGGGGCATTCATTTTCTAATCCTTTAGTCATAGAGAACATGCTTGTCTCTGCAGATTTGAATAGCTGCACATCTCATATAGCATCTGGTGTGACAAAACAATGGCTTGTTGGAGACACACACACACACACACACACACACACGCAACGCACACACACACGCACTCCCTTGTGTATTTGTTAAGATAAGATTCAGGACATTCTTGTCCATTGTTTTTATATGCAGTGTGTGTGTATGTGTGTGTGTGTGTGTGTGTGTGTGTGTGTGTGTGTGTGTGTGTGTGTGTGTGTGTGTGTGTGTGTGTCTGCGTGTGAGAGAGAGAGAGAGAGAGAGAGAGAGAGAGAGAGAACTCTACTCTGAGTAGCTCTGAGTACCTCTACTAAAACATTCGGGACAACGCTCCACCCGTCCCAGACACTTCTCCGTTCTGTCTCCCCAGCTATGGAATGAACTCCCCATTGCAATTAGACTTAGACTCTTAGCACATGCTGTACACTTGCCCTAGCCTTGACGACCTTGCAGACATATGCAAAGGCTATAATATGCAGTTTAGCATGTTATGTAGACAGGTCATTATTTATATGACAGCCTGTAGTGTTAATAGTTTCAATGTACGGATAGTAGGTTCTGTATACTTGTGATCCTATAACTATTCCTATGCATGTATTACCTTGTATTGTTCTTGCTTACTGTAAATCACTCTGGATTAAGAGCGTCTGCTAAATGCCTACATTGTAAGTTGTTAATTGTAAATTAACTTCATGGTAATGGTATTATAACTGAAACTAATGAATATTTCCCCAAACTATAACAACTCAACAATCTCTCAGTGCGTAGGTGGGAAGGTTATACACTAGGGTTAGAATGAGCGTGCGTGTGTGTGTGTGTGTACCTTGTCCAGGTAGGTGTAGCTCCAGGTCTTTCCGTCGGCGAACACTCGAGACGCAATCCGGCCCTGACTGTCATACTCCCACTTCTCTGTGGTCGGACCCCTCTGTAGGCCGGTCACCTGACCCGTACTGCACACACACACACACACACACACACACACACACACACACACAAAAATGTTTATGTCCACATAAACAGAATTACAAGCATGCCCACAGGGTGAGTTGACCCTGTGCGTGCGTGCCGGTGCTGACCTGGAGTATGTGAGGTTGACGGACAGCAGCTTGCTGCTGGGCACCCACAGGGTGGGGTGACCCTGCATGTCGTAGACGATCTTCAGCAGGAACTTCCTGTGGTCGTCGTAGACCTTCTCTGTCTTCAGAGAGCGGTCGTAGTCCACAGACAGCAGGTTCCTGCCGTTCACCTGGAGATACCAAACAACACAACAACATGAGAAACAGTTCACCTGGAGATACCAAACAACACAACAACATGAGAAACAGTTCACCTGGAGATACCAAACAACACAACAACATGAGAAACAGTTCATCTGGAGATACCAAACAACACAACAACACAAACAGTTCACCTGGAGATACCAAACAACACAACAAGAGAAACAGTTCACCTGAAGATACAGTACCATAACACAACAACACAAACAGTTCACCTGGAGATACCATACAACACAACAACATGAGAAACATTTCACCTGGAGATACCAAACAACACAACAACATGAGAAACAGTTCACCTGGAGATACCAAACAACACAACAACATGAGAAACAGTTCACCTGGAGATACCAAACAACACAACAACATGAGAAACAGTTCACCTGGAGATACCAAACAACACAACAACATGAGAAACAGTTCACCTGGAGATACCAAACAACACAACAACATGAGAAACAGTTCATCTGGAGATACCAAACAACACAACAACACAAACAGTTCACCTGGAGATACCAAACAACACAACAACATGAGAAACAGTTCACCTGGAGATACCAAACAACACAACAACATGAGAAACAGTTCACCTGGAGATACCAAACAACACAACAACATGAGAAACAGTTCACCTGGAGATACCAAACAACACAACAACACAAACAGTTCACCTGGAGATACCAAACAACACAACAACATGAGAAACAGTTCACCTGGAGATACCAAACAACACAACAACATGAGAAACAGTTCACCTGGAGATACCAAACAACACAACAACACAAACAGTTCACCTGGAGATACCAAACAACACAACAACATGAGAAACAGTTCACCTGGAGATACCAAACAACACAACAACATGAGAAACAGTTCACCTGGAGATACCAAACAACACAACATGAGAAACAGTTCACCTGGAGATACCAAACAACCACAACAAGAAAGCAACTGAGCAAAGCAATCAAAAGTAGCAGCTCTACAGATCTTTTGTTTGTTTCACGTGACTGTAATGTATAAGATCAAGCTCCGTAACACTTTTATAGACGCAAAATTGAGTGTCCATTTGTACACTATCAGAGTTAATACTGACTTGTCAATTTGGAACCCCGAAAGGAATTAATTGATGGCGCTTATAACCACAAATGTGTTTGGACCTTTAATTATTGAAGCATACGTTTCACACACTTTTTTTCCTAGGATTCTG